>NC_139687.1:674707-840225 GCF_964106915.1 Podarcis gaigeae | reverse complement strand
TATGACACAAAAATAGATAAACCCTTTAATTTGGTGCTGAATCCCTCACTAATGGTCATATCAGCAGTTACTGTGAATTTGGAGTAATACGAATGGCCAGTATAATTAAATTGATTGGTACAGCTGCTACAGAAGTAATGGGTGTTAAAACAGCAAATGACCTATAAACTAATTTTCCACTAGATGGTGGTATTAAGCAGCTATTTGACAAGACAGATGAAAGAAAGGAACACACACACACACACACACACACACACACACACAACACACACAATTGGAAAGCAAAAAACCTTTTTCCATTCAAATTATTTTTACCAGATTCACTTAAGTCTTAATACAACAGATAGGCAGGCAAACTTCTAAAAGCCACTAGTTTGTATACATTTCCTAGGATTTCTGCAGCTAAGTATCAAATTTAGAATGTTCCTGTAAGTTCTCTGGGGATTCTCTTTAACGTGTGTGTGTGTGTGTGTGTGTGTGTGTGTGTGTGTGTGTAAAGCCACCATTTGTACAGTAGTCTCACTGCCCACAGCAGATACTAAGCAGGGTCTAAAAACATGGGACAGAAGACTATTTTGTAACTACTACTACTCCTCATTTGAGAGATGCGGGTGGTGCTGTGAGTTAAACCATAGAGCCTAGGACTTGCTGATCAGAAGGTTGGTGGTTCGAATCCCCGCAACAGGGTGAGCTCCCGTTGCTCGGTCCCTGCTCCTGCCAACCTAGCAGTTCAAAAGCATGTCAAAGTGCAAGTAGATAAATAGGTACCGCTCCGGCAGGAAGGTAAACGGTGTTTCCGTACATTGCTCTGGTTCACCAGAAGCAACTTAGTCATGCTGGCCACATGCTGTACGCCGGCTCCCTCGGCCAATAAAGCGAGATGAGTGCCACAACCCGAGAGTTGGTCATGACTGGATCTAATGGTCAGGGGTCCCTTTACCTTTTACTTTACTCCTCATTTGATGGGGCTTGTACAGGAAAGTGTTTCAGAGAGGCTAATCCTAACACCATCATTCCTGGGACCAACACCTAGACAAGGCTGCCAATAGAGCTCTCTGAAAATATTAGAAGAGACCCATTTACTTGCAGCTCAAAACACCTGCTACTTCAAAGCTAAGCATCTCTAAGTGCACCTTCAGCCAGCCACCTACAGTCTTGGATGCTCCTTGGCTCAGAACTACTGGTCCTCTCTCACAACCCTCACCATGATGCCATCCCTGCAACTGGGAAGTCCTGGTGCTCAAGGGAAGCTGGCTAGTTCTGCCACTTGAAAGCAGAGGCATAAGGCTCGATCCTTTACAGGAGTGTTTCCCAAAGTGTGGTACATGTACCCTCAGCAGGACATGAATGGGGTTCAAAGGGTACACGGCAGAAATTTTAATTATAATTCATCATAGCTTTTTTAGCTGCATAAAACAATTCAAAGCTAAAATAGTATTATTAAAACTACTCCCCAGTTATCTTCTTCTAAGAAGGGGAATGCCAGCAAGAATAAACTTTCAGAAGGAGTACATGATTATTCAAAGTTTGGGAAACAGCTTTACAGCATAACCAACAGGGTTCCCTGCAGGTGTTGCTGGACTACAAATAACATCAGGCCGAGTCAGCATGGCCAATGGGCAAGGGAGTTGTAGTCCAACCCAGTTGGCTGCCCCTACTTTACAGGCTCACACTTTGTCGCCCTATTATTAGATGCAGTCACCACTGTGGCACATGAGGCGGCAGGGCTCCTTCAAATAGCTCATCAAATTGATCTGGAACCATGAAGGGAAAGCTATTGCCATTGCCCAAGTTTGTTTCAGTGAAAAGCTTCAACATCTAACATTAGAGGAGGGACTTTAAAAACAGCACCCAAACTTGTTAGTTACTGACTTTTGCATGCACATTATTTCTTGCAACCACAAAGAACACCAGTGACAATACATTCAAACTTCTCCAACAGGATATAACTAATTATTTAAAATTTGAGCCAGGAACAACTAAACTTATAAAACCACAGATTTATACTTTTCAAAGTAAGTGTCAGAAAACAAAAGCCATTTCTCTGCTCTTAGCAGCCCGCCTCAAGTTCTGCTGCAATTATATACAGTGGTACCTCAGGTTAAGTACTTAATTCGTTCCGGAGGTCCATTCTCAACCTGAGACTGTTCTTAACCTGAAGCACCACTTTAGCTAATGGGGCCTCCTGCTGCCGCCGCACCGCCAGAGCACGATTCCTGTTCTTATCCTGAAGCAAAGTTCTTAACCTGAAGCACTATTTCTGGGTTAGCAGAGACTAAACCTGAAGCGTATGTAACCTGAAGTGTATGTAACCTGAAGCGTATGTAACCCGAGGTACCACTGTACTCACTTAAGGAGCAGGGTACACCATATAACAAGCTAACAACTTCTCCATGGAATTTGCTCATCTCTTCCAATGCACCTGGCACTAATAATGATAATTTGATTTATTACCTGCCCAAGAGCAGGTCACAACAACTCAAAATACAACATTAAAATCAGTTACAGATAGGTAGCCGTGTTGGTCTGCCATAGTCAAAACAAAAAAAATTCCTTCCAGTAGCACCTTAAAGACCAACTAAGTTAGTTCTTGGTATGAGCTTTCGTGTGCATGCACACTTCTTCAGATGAAGAAGTGTGCATGCACACGAAAGCTCATACCAAGAACTAACTTAGTTGGTCTTTAAGGTGCTACTGGAAGGAATTTTTTGTTTGAACATTAAAATCAGTTTTTTTTAAAAAAAATTACAATCAAAAGAATATTGTGGTCCTCTCACAGCCCCCCCCCCAAATATTAAGTGAATATTTGTGTTGTGTAGGATGCATTCACACATTACAGCAGGCCATAATTGGGGAATATTTTTCCACCTAAGGGTCAGACCAAGAACTGACCATGTGGGGCAGGTGGGCGTGGGGAGGGAGAACCTGCACCTGCTTTGCTCCCTCCTCTGATGAGCAGCTTCAACAAATCATTATTCTTGGCTTATTTCAACTAGGGATTGTGGTTTGCTTTTTTGGCTATATTTTTGCTGTCACTTGTACTCATATCACCAGCAAAGTGAGGGTGACGCTGGGATCGAAGGGCATGTGGCCATAATAATAATAATAATAATAATTATTATTATTATTATTATTATTATTATTATTAATAATAATAATAATATACTGCCCTATAACTGGAGGTCTAATGCATCTGGCTGTTGCGTTCTTCTCACGTCCTGAGCCGCTCTGAGAGGCTGACATTATCCCAGCCTTGCAAAGCAGATTGGGGCTGGCGTCTCATCAGCAGTGAGGGCTGGGCGCCGCCCCTTGGCGCACCTGCCCCAGGCGCAATGAAGACATGCTCCACCAATGAATCCCAGTAGTATCTACCCAACGGATAATTTGGCCCAGGTTCTAAAGAAGTCAATGTTATGAATAATAACTGGCAACCATCCCCCCCACTCTAAAATAGCAAAGCAACAGGGAGGTAGGAATATGGACGTTCTCTACAACTCGGGCGTGTCATTTTAGGGGTGATGCTTAATTTTGAAAATTTATTCAGTGAGGTCTTAAAAATATGTTTTTTGTTGTGAGGAATTCAGTGTTTCAAGCTAACTCTGGAGGACTATCTAGTGGTCTTCAGCTGGTGAATTCTAAATTGGAGGTGCTGGACGCTCCTTCCTTGGAGTTTTTGAAGCAGAGGTGGGATGGTCCTCTGTCATGGATGCTTTAGTTGAGATTTTTAGATTGCAGAGGGTTGGACCAGATGACCCTTGGAGTCCCTTCCAAGTCTACAATTCTATGATTCTATAGCGCAACAAATGGACGCGGGTGGCGCTGTGGGTTAAACCACAGAGCCTACGGCTTGCCAATCAGAAGGTCGGCGGTTCGAATCCCAGCGATGGGGTGAGCTCCCGTTGCTCGGTCCCTGCTCCTGCCAACCTAGCAGTTCGAAAGCACGTCAAAGTGCAAGTAGATAAATAGGTACTGCTCCAGCGGGAAGGTAAACGGCGTTTTCGTGCGCTGCTCTGGTTTGCCAGAAGCGGCTTAGTCATGCTGTACGCTGGCTCCCTCGGCCAATAAAGCGAGATGAGCGCCGCAACCCCAGAGTCGGTCACAACTGGACCTAATGGTCAGGGGTCCCTTTACCTTAAGTTTCTATTTGATTCTCAAGCCCATCCATTTAAATGACTACTCTCACTTGATATATCCTTTGTCCTAGTTCTAATAAAACAATTGTTCACCACTTATTCACATACTACTTTTCACTGTATCTGTATTTCACTGGATGATAAAATAGATTAATACACAACAGGAATTCTCTTCAAAGTCAAATATATTTTAAGGTACAAGATTTTATAAATATAAAATTATATGTGATATATTGCCAAAAGAAATAAAGAAAATAATTTCAACCTGAACTCATACGTTAACCTACTAACAGACTTAGCAGTGTGAGCCTGACTTGTATGCATACTCTCTGACACCACCAATTAAAACGGAAATAAAGGCTTAAACTATATTCAGCCATTTAACTGAGAATTGAATTAGGACAATTACCGCAAGAAACCTCTTTGCTTAATTCTGAGGATTTTTCCAGACACTGGAGTCTTTGTTCTACTGTATAATCCATTGTAAACTGTTTGTGCTGCAATTGTTAGGTCTGGGCAAGAAAATTCAGGATCTGAATGGAGAGAGTAATGCCCACTGACATAGGCATAACTTTCTTGATACATTTGCAAAAAGGCTTTTTAGTGGAACTGCTAGATGTCATTAGCTAGGGAACAAAGCATCAATTGATCAGCTACAAGGCCCCATTTAACTGATTTCTTTTCCAGAAAAACTTATCTCTTCCATGGCCTTCTTGTGATGATAACCCAGGAAAACAAGTTGTCCATATGAATCTCTCAGACCTTGCCCTACTTCTATAAAAGCAGCCTGTACTGGCGTCAGATACTCCTCCCAGGGCAACTCATTTCAATATTCTCTTTGCAAGTTCTGTCTTGCAATGGGCAGCCTCCTGCCATTCAGGAACCGAAGGGAGGTCACTAGCTGCACACTGGATAAAATGGGTGCACAGTTCTTGGGTGCAAATGCCAACATTTCTGGGCAGAGAAGTGTCTTACAGGTTTCCCTGCCTCTTTATACAAATGAACTCTTTATACCTGAACTCTTCACTTCTCTATAGTAAGCTTTAAGTGTTTTCGTAGGATGGAAATGTTGTAGAGGATGGGCGATAATTAACCAAACCAATCCTCCTGGTAAACTGGGAATATCCCTTCACTCACCCAACTTTAGGATATTCTACACCTTTCCTCAGCAGAGTTTCTTTTTCTCTCAGAAAAATAAGTGGCTCACGTAAATGTAAACTAAGCTTTAATAATAAACTGAGAGAAAACTGTAACAAAATAACAGAATGAGAGAAACTAAATACAGCTGACATGGGCGTTGATCACGATCTACCAGTCAATCCTGGGATGAATTCTGGTTGATCGCCACACCACCTCACCCTGAGCTCCTCTCGCCTGTGCGCGCCCATGCCTACCTGTCAGCACGCACACCCTCCCTGCACCCACCCCTGGGTGGTAGATCACTGCCAGTTTTACACTGGATCGTAGATCACATCCTACTTCTTGGTCCCTCTGAAGGGAACCACCCTGAAGGGAGGGGCTGATTCTGGAGCAAAACACTCAAGCCCCGCCCACCAGGCCCCAAGCATTCTACCATTCAAATGAGGCCCCAGGGTTTTTCTTACAGGGAACACATTATATTTTCACCTTTTGATGATATTGGTTCAAACACCTCAGGATGGAGCAAAAAAAACACCTTTCAGATTCTAATCCTTCCGAAATTTCATTGTACACAATCTCATTAAAAGATACCCTTCCCCATTTTTCATAACAAGAAAAAGCATCAGAAATTGCTTCTCAGTTATGACTTCAGTTTAGCTAACAACATACTAGCTGTTCAGAGAGAACCAAAAGACCATAGAATCGCAACATTTCCACACTCACACCCTTAGGAAAACAAGGACTGAGGAATGGGAAATTTAACTACAACCAGGCATTTGTTTCAACAGGCTGAAAGCTAAGATTTCAAGGGCTGCCCTCTGCCTAATGCTTTTTTTCTTTCTTTTTAGTGTGAAGAGGACGAAAACAATGAGAAGACTCGGAATCCTCACAGAACTCCAGCCCAATGGTTGCCATTAATCTGATTTGAACTTATTTATAATGAAATGATTTTAGGATGTTGTATTATTTTATTGTTGTTAGCCGCTCTGAGCCCGGCTTCGGCTGGGGAGGGCAGGATATAAATAAATATTATTATTATTATTATTATTATTAACAATTTTTTCTAGCGAAGCATGTAAGAGAGGAGGGTGCTTCAAAGTTCACTTCACATTAAATATTTTTTTCCAGACAATCTTGTGACTGAAAGGGTTCAGTTCAGCAGTTGAGGCAATGGGTAGCCTGCCTTGTTTGTGCAATCAAAGAGGGCGGCTGGCATGCATAAAGAACAGATTTTCCTTTATTTTGGATGACATAAAGGAGAATAAAAATGGGAGGGTAGGCAAGGAGGCAGTTCTTCATACATTTGCCTTTGTAACGCTAAAGAAGATTATGGTTTTCTACTGAAGTTGAATTTTACATGTGGATTTTTCTTTTTGTTTTAGCAAAAAGTATAAACAAATCTCATCAAAGTTAATGACAAGCTTGGGAGCGGAACCATTGCCAGTCTTTTCAGTGTAAATCAATAAATACTTCTTGAGGTAGTTTTAAAAGATATGGCACTGCGTCAAACACACAGACACAGCAGTTTGGCCTAATATTGCTTCTGCTGTATCTACCTGCAAGACTGGCTCTGGCAGTCCTTCCTCCCTGTTGGGGGAAATTATAGTGATGGCTGATGCTACTTTGTTTAGTCCTTCTCTGCTGAGTGCGGTGCTAAGCTCCACCGCTCAAGCTTGCAAGCCCAGACGGCAGGTCTTGGGGTGGAGTTCAGGAGAGAAGCAGCCACCATCTCTAGTACCCCAAAATTCTGCTGAGCCCAAAGTATACATGTCCACAGGAATTGTGGGGATTATAAGAATTGTGGGGTTTAAGGCACCTCTCTCTGCTCGCTGCTTCAGAGTGAGGAGGAAGAAAAAAGAAAGAGGCAAACATATTTAAGGATAAGCCATAAGCCTCTCTGGGGCCTGTGAGTCCTGGTGTTTGTTGATACCAGGAAATAAATCAGCTTGAAGCAGTACATTATTTTTCTTCTTCTTCTTCTTCTTCTTCTTCTTCTTCTTCTTCTTCTTCTTCTTCTCCTTCTCCTCCTCCTCCTCCTCCCCCCACCATGGTAGGTACTCACACCAAGCTGATGAACTAGATATCCTGGTCATCTCATAAAGTAGCCAAAATCTGGGTTTGTTCCAGCAGCTTAAGAATCTAATTCAACCTACAAAGACACTATCTTCCATTAACCATCTATGAGTCAAGATGTGGTACCTGACCATGAGAAATTAGCAAGAAGGTCCCAGTTTGTATGGCAGATGTACCTGAGGTCTTGCTCACTAGCCTAAAAGTCACCCAACTCCCAAGGACACAGTGTAAGGGGGTAGAAGCTTTTCAAAAATGGAGTATTTTCCGCTGCATTATTTTCTGCACACAAAGTAAAAAGGGGTTTCATAAGAATAGGTGCCAACTGCAAATTAGTATTAGGCAAGCTGCCAGTTTCAAAGTTTTTAGCTTTGTTTACTAACTGCAAGTAAAATAAACATGCTAACATCATTTCCAAGGGCATCAGAAAATTTTCTGACACCAACTGAACATTTCCCACTGCAAATTACTTGGTTTTGCATAGGATTTTTTTTTCCTAATTCAAACTTTTACATAAAACTGACACCATTGCCAATGTCAAAGGTAGCTCAGAGGTGAAGTAAATGACCTTACTTAAAAGTCTTGGGAGTTTTGCCAAAACCAAGGCTTGCTCCTTTCCGTTTTTAGGCTGTTGTGGGAAAAGGTGTAGTGGTATTTCACATTTGGAGGTGGGTCCAAATACTGCTGGTACAATAAACCTCTCCTGAGAAGTTCCTAAACCCTCTCTAAGCTTTAGGTTTCTAACCTGCCTGCAGAGCTGCTTGTCCCAGGACAATCCATTGCTCTGCTACAGATCTCAACCTCCATCTAGATAACAGACAATAGCAGCTAGGGCAGGAAGATTATCCAAGGTCAGAATTCCAGTACCAGCGCACCAGCACCTTCATTTCATAAGAAATATGGTGCTTGTCACCAGGAATTACTGGATAGGTATTATTATTATTATTATTGCCCGCCCATCTGACTCAAACTCAAGGAGTACAAGGGGGGGGGGGAATCTTATAGTGGAGATGTAGCTGCAATGAAGACATTCTAGGATACAGTCATACCTCATGTTACAGTTTTTCAGGTTGGGTCCCATGGCGACCCAGAAGTACCGGAATGGGTTACTTCCAGGTTTCGCTGCATGCGCACAAGTGCCAGATCGTGCCGCGCACTTGCGCAGATACGGAGCTTCAGGTTGCGCGCTTTTCAGGTTGCGAACGGGCCTCTGGAACGGATCCTGTTCGCAATCAGAAGTACCACTGTATTTCAAAAACTAATCATGGGGAAATTAGCATTTTGTTAACGGAACACTACCTTGTGTGACGCGGGTGGCGCTGTGGGTAAAACCTCAGTGCCTAGGACTTGCTGATCGCAAGGTCGGTGGTTCAAATTCCCGCAGCGGGGTGAGCGCCCGTCGTTCGGTCCCAGCTCCTGCCCACCTAGCAGTTCGAAAGCACCCTTAGGTGCAAGTAGATAAATAGGTACCGCTTTATAGCAGGAAGGTAAACGGCGTTTCCGTGTGCGGCGCTGGTGCTGGCTCACCAGATGCCGCTTAGTCACGCTGGCCACGTGACCCGGAAGTGTCTCCAGACAGCGCTGGCTCCCAGCCTCTTGAGCGAGATGAGCGCGCAACCCTAGAGTCGGACACGACTGGCCCATACGGGCAGGGGTACCTTTACCTTGTGTGAAGAAATCCAGAATAAGTAGGGACAAGACAAGAAAGAAGATTCCAACTAAATATCAGGAAGAACTTTCTGACAGTAAGAGTTGTTTGACAGTGGAACAGTCAGGAGGTGGTGAATTCTCCTTCCTTGGAGGTTTTTAAGCCAAGGTGGGGCGGCCATCTGTCATGAATGCTTTAGCTGAGATTCCTGCATTGCAGGGGATTGGACTAGATGACCCTTGAAGTCCCTTCCAAGTCTACAATTCTATGACTCTAAGACTCGGGCTGGTGAACAGGCTGCACCAACTACTTACAACATGAAAAACAGATGTTGTGGACATGCCCTAAGCCACTTTTTCCTAGTACATACAAAACCATCACAGCAAAACAAATGCACATTATGCTCCTCTGACAAAGTTATTCTAGATGGCAAGTCCCCAAGCTGCTCCATAATGAAACTAGTTTACCCATGGAAGTTACTTAGCTGGGCCCAATCCTGTATTTTGGCAGAACAATATTGGATGCTGAATACTTTCGCATAAGCCAGGAAGATAAGCCTTTTGCCAACATTCGAAAAGAGAACAGAGAAAGAGAAAATAAAGCCTTTTGAGAGGAGGGCCTGTTTATCACTGATCAGCAGCAGATGACCCACCACAAAGCAAAATGATGTTTCATTTGACACAATCATGTTAAAATCTAAAATGTTTGCATACTTCCACAAGCTCCAATGATCAACATTTTATTGGGTCTATACAAAGGCAACCAGTTCAGATTAAGTAAACTACATTATTTAAACTAAAAATGAATAATAGATATGCATAGCTAGAAGGAATTAGCAAGCAGTACTCTCAAAGGGCCTCTACCGTAATTTTAAGACAACCAAGCAAAACAAACAACAGCTATACTGCCAAAAGTTTAATACAGGTTTTTATAGCTTTTTTTTTTTGCCGTCTGTAGCTCATGTCAAAGGAAACAAATAATACAAAAAGTAGCTGAAAACAAAAATAATCATTTGGCACTATTGTGTACAATTGGTTTCGCTGCCTCATACAGTTGGGCTGCATATCATATTTTTACTATATTATCTTGTTGAACAACATGCCAATTTTATGCTCAAAATTTAAACTAAGTATTTTTAATATGTTAAATAAAACATCCGAGCTTTATACTACAGAAATTATGACAGAGGTTAGATACAAAGTGATAAAGATAGAATGGCTAAAGGAAGAAAGTTAAGCTGCTTTATACCACAGACATTATGACCAGCAGTAGCAGGTCTATCCTGGCCAGCAGAATTATTTAACAAATTAATTTAATTTCTTATTCAATTTCTAGCTTAAATCAACCTGCAGTCTTTAACTTAAAAGTATCAGTAGGACTCCTTGTCTTTCAGCATTTTGGCTGGGACAGCTCAGTCAGTAGAACAGAAGACTCTTAATCTCATGGTCGTGAGTTCAAACCCCATGTTGGACAAAAGATTCCCACATTGGATTAATGACCCTCATAAGGTAAAGGTAAATAGACCCCTGAACATTAGGTCCAGTCGTGACCGACTCTGGGGTTGCGGCGCTCATCTCGCTTTATTGGCCGAGGGTACAGCTTCCGGGTCATGTGGCCAGCATGACTAAGCCGCTTCTGGCGAACCAGAGCAGACACAGAAACGCCATTTACCTTCCTGCTGGAGCGGTACCTATTGATCTACTTGCACTTTGACGTGCTTTCGAACTGCTAGATTGGCAGGAGCAGGGACTGAGCAACAGGAGCTCACCCCGTTGCGGGGATTTGAACCGCCAACCTTCTGATCAGCAAGTCCTAGGCTCTGTGGTTTAACCCACAGTGCCACCCGCGTCCCGTAATGACCCTCATAGTTCCTTCTAAATTTAAGCTTATATGATCCCTACAATGACTTCAAACCCAGACTGCACTTTCTAGGGAGATTTTTCAACATGTACTTATGAAGTCGCCACACCCCCAGCAATTGAGAAATACGTAGTTCTCTTTGCAAGTTTTCCCAATGATTCTCTTTGTGGAGTCATCTCCATAAACTCATACACACGGAAATCTCAAGCAGAGTATGTGTTAAACCTGAATATGAATCATGGGGCTTGATGGATGGCCACAGGCTTGTCACTGCATCTCAGCCTTCATTACTCATGTTATGCAATCCCAGTAATTGTTATCTCACTTTATGTTATTAGGCTATCTGGGTATTAATATAAAGCATTCTTCTCAGTGAAGCTCCTAGGTACAGCCAGCTAATGATCAAGGTGAACATAATTTACAGTTATGTTAAATTAATATAAGTAAAAGGAATAAAAACAGCATAAAGGAAGATACAAAGGATCTTATTCTTTTATGGAAGTATGCCTTTTAAGTTAGTCCATAAAACCCCACCATTCTCAAACCAAACAAAGGCAAACGTTATACATAAAATTGATGCATAAAAATAAAGTACATAAAATCAAAACAATGCAGCAAAGAGGACACACACCTCAGATTTTAACACTGGATTTTCAGAGTATATGAAAAACGTAAACAGAGTGTCTTGGAGCATATTAAAGTTTAACAAACTGACTGGGACATTCGAGCTCCCTTCCTCAGACTCATGACCTGTTCCTCGCAGCTGGCAGAAGAGGAGGATGGAGAAATAAAACCGTCGGCAGGGGGCCAAAGGCCTGTGACATTTCAACTCTTCGGCAGAAAGGTCCACAAAGCGAGTTGCGAAGGCAGCTCCGGGGAAGGGCTTCCTCCGCCCGGCCCTCCGCGCCAGCACCGCCCGCCCGCCCGCCCGCCCGCCCGGGGCGCCTCCGCCCACTCACCCGAAGCCACGGCGAGAGCAGGGCGGCCGCGCGCAGCAGAGAGCCCCCGCCGCCGCCGCCGCCTCCTCCTCCTCTCACCGGCATCTCCGCGGTCGCCGCGACGCTTCGCCCGGGACTGGCGGGTCCCCCTCGGAAGCGACGCGACTTCCCCGCCGAACTCCGCCCGCGCCCCGCCCCCGACGCGGCTCAGCCTCCGGCGCCTCCCCGGGAGCCGAGCGCGGGGCTCCGGCCGAGGCCAAGCGGCGAGAGAAGAGCCGCCCCAGCCCCGCCGAGAAGGAAGGCGCGCGCGCGCTCCGGGGCAGAGCAGCAACAAGGGAAGAGGGCCCGGCAGCGCGCGCCTGTGGAGCGCCTGGGAAGGAGAAAAGGCGACTTGAGGGCAGCAAGCCAAGCGGGCTTAGGAAGCCCACCAGAAACTCTTTCAGGTATCCTGTTTCGCGAGCCCTCATCCTGAAGAAGCAAAACAATGGTCATTGTAACTACTGTACATTTGTTTTGTCTCCCTTTATGCAATAGATATGCACTGGCCAGAGCAATGCATATACACTGAGCGATTGCAGTGCAGTAACTAAGACAACAAAGTGGTCTTTTAGCACCTATCCAATGCATGCCCTACATATTTTCCTCCTAAAACCAATGTCAAGTTACTTTCAGAACAGGAAATCAGTATTAGAAGCCAATTATCAAGAAGGAAGTGTCTGAAAACACACACACAATACACAAACAAATATGCACTTAATATAAAGTTCACCCACACATACAAGTTCAGCCCTGCTACATACTAAAAAGGCCTTATCCCACAAAGCCCAGAGAGCAAGGCCTCAGTGGCCAATTGTAGAAGATGGGCAGGCTCACCTGGCATGGGGCACACAATTTCTATTCCCAGAATTGGAGACAATAGTTGCTTTAGTTACACTTAACAGGAAATGCAGTAATTTTATTGTGTTGCAAGGTCAAGATCCCATCCTGCATTCTCCAGGGTCCTGGTCCCATTTCACTGCTAAGTCAGCACCGAGGGAGCCTTTGCCTCGTTGTCCTCCTGTGGCTGCAGCCACAGATCTCAGTGCTGTTGCCTCTCAGCGGAGGCACAGGTGGTTCTGGTTTCTGGCTTATCCCTACTATGCGCTGCCCTCTTTCCCAATGGCCTAAGCTTAGGAAAGGGAGGACTAAAGGATAAGAGGAAGGGCTGACAAGTAGTAGGGGAGTTAGGGATATTATCTGGAGTCATCTTTCCTAAGAAACCGGACAATGAAGAAATCAAACTCGAGAGATAGTATGGCTTCTTAGCTAATGAGGTTTCTTAGGAGAGATAACTCAAAATAACTCTTTTTCATCACTTGTCAACCCATCCTCTTATGCCATAGTCCTTCTTTCCATCTCTCCCTGGGGTCATTCCACATCAGATCAACGCAAAAAAACCAAGGGTTTCGTCACCCACCATCTCAGATTTTGATGAAACTTGGTCTACACCCTTCTCTTGTGGTTGAAAGAAACCCCCTTAATTTTTTCCCCTCTATCTCAAATGGTTTTATTTTCATAGCACTTCAAAGTTTCATGAAATCTACGTTACCCTCAGCACATGTACATTTTACATGTATTAACATAATATCATATCTGAATAAGTGTGCATGCACATGAAAGCTCATACCAAGAACAAACTTAGTTGGTCTCTAAGGTGCTACTGGACTATTTTTTAATTATATATATATATTTCTAGCATAATATTTGCTGGAATGCGAGTGGCGCTGTGGGTTAAATCACAGAGCCTAGGACTTGCTGATCAGAAGGTCGGTGGTTTGAATCCCCACGACGGGGTGAGCTCCTGTTGCTCGGTCCCTGCTCCCGCCAACCTAGCAGTTCAAAAGCATGTCAAAGTGCAAGTAGATAAATAGGCGGGAAGGTAAACGATGTTTCTGTGCACTGCTCTGGTTTGCCAGAAGCGGCTTAGTCATGCTGGCCACATGACCCGGAAGCTGTACGCAGGTTCCCTCAGCCATTAAAGCGAGATGAGCACTGCAACCCCAGAGTGGACCTAACAGTCAGGGGTCCCTTTACCCTATTAACATAATATTGGATATTATAAGTTTCCCCCCGAAAATGCATACTGTTATGTTAATTTTTATGATGAACAACTTTGTTTCATTATTTTTTTCTATTACAGCTATGGATTGTAGGAAAGTTGTACCCAGTAGCCATTTTTCCCCACGATGTCCAAAAAAGGTAAAAAAAAATGTTAACAGGGAATAAAAAACCCATAAATTTCATTCTTTGTCAAGAAAGATTATATCTTTGTGATAATTTTCAACATCAAAAACTTTGAGTGCCATCATACCCACATGCTGAAAACTGAGGTTTTCTAAACCTAGGTTTTCCACCAAAAAAAGTACATTAATTATATACATATTTGGCATTTATAAAATCTTTTGAATGGTGTATTTTTTCCTGAAATCCTCATCCTCTTATTGCACTCTGTGTAAAATTTCAAAGAGATCTGATCATTGGTTATGGGGAAGAAGAAAAAATGTACATGTGCCAAGGGTCTCAAGAGGAACAGACAACAGAGATTTCACGAAACTTTGAAGTGCTATAAAATTAAAACTGTTTTAGATAGAAGGAAAAAATTTAAGGAGGTACACCAAGTTTCATCAAAATCTGAGACGGTGGGTGACATGACTGTCTTGACATGATGTGGAATGACCCCCTGACTTCAATGGTGTCTCCGAGTATCTTCTGTGAAATTGGTATTTTCTGGTGCCCACAACAGAACAGCATTTTCGTGTGCTGCTCTGGTTCGCCAGAAGCAGCTTAGTCATGCTGGCCACATGACCCGGAAGCTCCCTCGGCCAATAAAGCGAGATGAGCGCCACAACTCCAGAGTTGGTCATGACTGGAGTTAATGGTCAGGGGTTCCTTTACCTTACAACAGTTTAAGTTTTACTCAGAGTAGACCCACTGAAAATGAACATGATTAAATTAGGTCCATTAATTTCAGTGGCTTTCCTCTGAGTAAACATAGCTGAAAACCATTTCTGAATGTCCCCCATGGCCCAAAAGACTGGATTCCCCTGGTATAAACCTGTGAGGCCAAATGCGTAAACAAAACAGAACCTAATACTAGTTGATAATGAATAGTTATTATTGTGGCTCAATCTGTGCTTACAATGAGCAACACTGGAAGAAAGAGTGTCAACACATCCAGTCTTGCCACAACTCTACATGCCTTATTTCCATTTCAAAATCACAGTAAATATAAATCAAATGTAAACTACTGCTTCTAAGTTATAGGTGAAGGTTCAGTTAATCCACCTGTGGAAGCCTCATGCCAGGTTGGATATGTTAAAACTGCAAACAGTGATTACCAGTTTGGAGGAAGTAACAATTTGCAAGTATGATGAAGAATACCATTTGCCCAGAGCTATCCCCTGCAGATGGTAAAGGTAAAGGTAAAGGTACCCCTGCCCATACGGGCCAGTCTTGACAGACTCTGGGGTTGTGCGCCCATCTCACTTAAGAGGCCAGGGGCCAGCGCTGTCCGGAGACACTTCCGGGTCACGTGGCCAGCGTGACATCGCTGCTCTGGCGAGCCAGAGCCGCACACGGAAACGCCGTTTACCTTCCCGCTGGTAAGCGGTCCCTATTTATCTACTTGCACCCGGAGGTGCTTTCAAACTGCTAGGTTGGCAGGCGCTGGGACCGAGCAACGGGAGCGCACCCCGCCGCAGGGATTCGAACCGCCGACCTTTCGATCGGCAAGTCCTAGGCGCTGAGGCTTTAACCCACAGCGCCAGCTGCGTCCCTCCTGCAGATGGTACAGCCTTAAAATTCTTGGTAAGGTAAAGGTAAAGGGACCCCTGACCATTAGGTCCAGTCGTGACCGACTCTGGGGTTGCGGCGCTCATCTCGCTTTACTGGCTGAGGGAGCCGGCATACAGCTTCTGGGTCATGTGGCCAGCATGACTAAGGCAAACCAGAGCAGCGCACGGAAACACCGTTTACCTTCCCGCTGGTGCGGTACCTATTTATCTACTTGCACTTTGACGTGCTTTTGAACTGCTAGGTGGGCAGGAGCAGGGACCGAGCAATGGGAGCTCACCCCGTCACGGGGATTCAAACCACTGACCTTCTGATCAGCAAGTCCTAGGCTCTGTGGTTTAACCCACAGCGCCACCCGCGTCCCTAAAATCCTCGGTAGTGGGTTCAAAAATAGAATTGACCTGCCTTCTGCAGGTATGCCTAACTGATAAGAAGACCTGCTGGGGACTGCTCCCATCTGACATCAACACAACCTCTCATCATTGGTCAGTTGCCTGCTTTGAATGCAGTCCTACCCCCTGCCCCCACCAAAGGAGAAGGTTCATCGTCTGGGGGTGTTCTCCATTACCAGAGGCCCAGGTGACCTCAGTGGCTATGTGTGTCTTTTACCAGCTTCAGTGATTCAGTTACAGATAGGTAGCCGTGTTGGTCTGCCATAGTCAAAACAAAAAAAAATCCTTCCAGTAGCACCTTAAAGACCAACTAAGTTAGTTCTTGGTATGAGCTTTCGTGTGCATGCACACTTCTTCGTATCTGAAGAAGTGTGCATGCACACGAAAGCTCATACCAAGAACTAACTTAGTTGGTCTTTAAGGTGCTACTGGAAGGATTTTTTTTTTTTTTTTTTGTTTCAGCTTCAGTGAGTGAGACAGCTATGGCCGATTCTGGATCAGGTTAGCTTGTCCACAAGCTGCAATGTCCTCTCTGTGGGACTACTCTTGAGGCTGACCTAGACACTTCAGCTAGTTCAAAACATGGCAGCTTGACGGCTCACTGGGGCAGAATATCACCACTGTATTATGCTACTGCTGAAATAATTGCATGGGCTGCCAATTAGCTACCAGGCTAGGTTCAAAGTGCTGGTTTTGGTGTGCAAAGCCCTGCACAGCTTGGGGCCAGGATATCTGTCCTGTACGGAGCTCTGGGTTCAGGCAGAACTACGTTCTGTGGCCAGGCCTCTCCTGCCACCCATGTCCAGGTTGGCATATCGACAAGCAGAACAGGAAGCAAGATGAGAGATCCAGAGGAAAGTTTCTTATTTGGGAACAGCAAGATACAAAAAGGAATGGGGAGCTGCGGGGGGGGGGGGGGGAGAGAGAGCAAAGAGGAAAGCTTTATTCTGAAATAATGAGAAGTTTTTCAAACATTAGCAATATTATTCCCTCTGAGTCTTGCAATCCCTTGCAAGAGAGGGATGTACCAGACCCACAATTAACTCACGTTAAGCTGTCAAATATGTATTTAATTATTATAGTGATAATTAAGAAGTCAATATATATGTGTTCAACTAATACAGTAACCATTAAGGGTGACATTTTAAAACATCAACTAAGGCTTTATTACAATGCAGATTAAAATTAAAAAATTACCCAGCACCTGCTTCACATCTAACAAAATTTGATTCTCTATTTCAGAACTAGGCAGCAGTATACATTTGCTATGTTGCATCTTATTTCAAGGAAGAGATGCACTTCCTGTTGATGAAATTACTCAAGTCTTTGAAAATGATTAACTGCAAATTCTTGTGCACTTGAAGATTAATATAGTTCAGAATGTTCTAGGCTAGGCAACGGAGGAGGAGTTTAATGTTTTGAAATTACAATTGTGAAAAATCATTTAGGTGGGACAAAAAATATATTTTATTTTAAAGAACTAAGTTAAAGCACAACAGTAATATTTCAGAGTTCTCTCAAGAGCTGAGAGGACTACATACTCAAAGAAGAACAAAACATCCTGAAGAATGCTAGAAAAAAAATCTAGTTCGTACTAAAATTCATACTGATACAGTTACCAACTCATTCCATAATTGTTTGCATTGTAATGGAATAATCCCTCATTGATAAGTATGGCTCACATGAGATATAAAATTTTACTTAACATAGACAAAATATTCCGGATCTTCCAGGTTTTTCATTTACTCTAACTCAGTATGTTAACTATTCCATAGCTTGGCATACCAATTTGCAATGGCAAGGCCTTCCTTTTTCCAGGGCTGAGTAACTACGGGTCTCACAACCACCAACATAAACCTGAAGAGATCTTTTGCTGTAGTGTCAGTGTTGCCTCCATCAAAGACAGAAAGCACACACGATTTTGGTTCTTTGAAAATAAAAACCCCAAAACAATGCACAAGTAACTGCCCAATCTACAATTCTTCAAAGCAGATTACAAAATAAAACAACAGTCATACTCAGAAAGCACAATGAAAAGACCACAGCACCCACGGAATTGCATGACAGACATTCTGCCACTCACCTAGCCAACCAGATCAAAAGCCTTGCAGCAGCCCTTTCTAAAAGAAAAGCTGTAGATCAAGCCTTCCTCAACCTGGTGCCCTCCAGATGTTTTGGAGTATGATGCCCATCTGCTTCAGCCAGCACAGCCACAGCTGACGAAAGTTGTAGTCCAAAAACCTCTGGCCTGAATATGAGGCACACTTTCCCCCCAAATTCTGACTGTGAAAGGTTAAAGTGAGGCTTATATCCGGAACTGAGCACTGCGCGCCCACCTCCCGGCACTCCTGCCTCCCGGCACTCCTTCCCCAAGCCGGTGCCGGCTGCCCCCATCCCCTGTTCAGGGCAGTAGTGCCAGGAGGCGGGCGCACAGCGCTCAGTTCCGGATATAAGCCTCACTTTAACCTTTCACAGTCAGAATTTGGGGGGAAAGTGCGGGTTATATTTGGGCCAATATGGTAGATCGATTTCTGCACCTTACTGAGAAGAGCATTCCACAGCTTTAAGTCAATCATTATAGAGGCCTTGTAATGCCTTGTTATCATTGCCTTAGGACTCCTCCCCATTTTCCTTTTCTTTCAGTTTATTTTAAATTTTAACTTGTAGAAATTTATAACATTTTTATGGGCTAATGCTTTATAAACAAACAGAAGAACACTGACATTTAGTATAAATGTCTGGCCCTAAGTAGGTCCATAACGGAAAAGCTCCTCTAATTTTACATTCAACAGAAGACTGCTGTGCATTTCCTTCCAGGACCTCTTCCCAGGGATCTCCTGCATGGTGCAAGGCTTGGGCTGCATCTAGGGAGAGGTGCCCCTAAACACATTCATTTGTAAACACCTGAGACCAGGGAACCTGTGGCCCTCCAGATGTTGTTGGACTACAACTCCCCTCACCCCTGATCATTGGTCATGTTGGCTGTGGCTGACAGAAGCTGGAGCCCAGCAACATCTGGACGGCAGCAGGCTCCCCAGTGCCACTTCCCCAAGCTCCTTTGCTCAGACGAAGGGTAGGCAGGAGCTCATCATTTCAAACCATGGTTTAGTGTTGCATCTGAATAGCCTCTGATACTAATTCCAGGGTTCCAATATTAAGCAGAGTTGAAATCAAGTTTTAAACCTTTGTTTAGAGGGCGTGTTGCTGACCTTAACCATGGTTCATATCACTGGAGATGTAATGCTAAGCCATGGTTAAGGCTTACAAGAGTAGGGAGGAGCAACACATTTTTCCAATTCTGGCTTCCAGTTTGTAAAGCCTGCTTTACAGCAAATCAGCATTACATCTATAATCTGGAGAATGACACACTTCAGTTCAAACCAAATGCACTGTAAGAACCAAATTCTATCTCAATGCTTTGCTGTTTTTGTTTTGCTTGATCTGTACAGCTAGTTTGCTGTGTTTCTTCTTCAAGGCTATTCAGCACTAGCTTCATTTAAGTGAAATTATGTTCTTTGGCTTTTATAAGCTCCCCTTGCCATCCTGTCATTTGGAGTCAAACTCCAATGACATCCAAATCTCTTCTTTCACAGTAATCAGGGGGTTTATTTAGGTCACAAGCAAAATAAGCAGACACTTTTCAGAACAGAAAAAGTCCTGTTCTCACAGATGTTTGCAAAGCAGTATACGCATCAGCACATGACCTTGTCCATGAACAAAACCCTGCTGGTAAGAAAGAAATGTGTATCGAGGGGAAGATGCAGGACCACACACACCATTTGCCACGATGGACTCTCTGTACCCACCAATTCTCCACTCCACAGGAAGGGCTCACCGTGTGCCCTGGACCCTCCAGATTCCCAGTGACTGGTGCAGGAGGTGTGTGGAAGAGGCCTGCAACAAGATGGCCCCAATACACATGGCAAAAGCTTCTAAACAGTACATGGAAAGCTTCAGTCACCATGGAAAATGGGATGTGGGGGGTGGCAGCGCCTCCATGTCAAACATCATGTGTGTCCCAGACCTACAAGCAACTTAAATCTTGCACTTTTCATACCTTGGCCTGTGTTTCTCAAATACATCCAGCTGTCTCCTTCTTTCCCCAATCCTTCCATTTTCTGTACCCGACTGACTCCTTAGACTTAAATGCATTCATATGCCTATCTACTCTGAAGCAAATCCTACTGAGTTCAAAGGGGTTTAATTCTCAGGTGTGTACATAGAATTGCAGCCTGCATGCCTCTGTCTCCCAGATTGTTTCCCGTTACTCCCCCCTGCCGCCCCCACTTATTAGTTTCTACTTATTTCAGTCTCCAAGCCTCTGTCTCCTCCATAATCTGGACATGGGACTGGAAATCTACCACAGGAGTTCAGGCCAGGCATCATACATCTCTAGAAAGGAGTGGAACTGATCCACTGACAGTTAGAGGCTAGCAGTTTGTATTTCACCTGGGGTGAGCCCCCCACCCCAAATACAGAAGACCTACAAGCCTTTTTTACTTTCAAGAAGATCAGCTCCTTATGCAGTGTTGCACACACAACCTGGGTTCTCTTAGTACTGGAAGAATGAAAGAGAAGCAGAAGCAGTGTGCAGCTATGACACTGCAGGTGACTGGAGCAGGCACACAACCCTCCAAAACCTGCTGAATGCCAACAAACTGCCATATATACTACATTTGCACGTACACCAATCTGGCATATCTCAGGCAGCGTCTGCAAGAGACCACATGCCCCTTAAACAGAGAACTTCAGAGAAAGCCTCACTTCAGATTTTCTCAATTACTATAAATACATTTTTTAAAGAACAAAATGCAACTTTTTGAGAGCAATGGCCCCAGTACTGGGGAATATGTTGCTCCCAAGGAGACCCACCTCAGCATGGGCCATCCTGCTTTCATGAAACTGAGAAAGGCCACTCTGTTTCATAAGCCCTTTGAGGGCTTCACTGCAATGCATTGGGCAAGGTCATCAAACAGAGATTTTGGCCTGTGCGCAGCCAAAATGTGGCACCCCAGCCCTTGTGATGCTTTCCCAAAGGCAGCTAAGGAGGTGTCCATTTGGGGGAAGGAGGTGCGAGACAAGATCCTAGAGCCCTCTTACCTCCTCCCCAAAACTGGGAAAGCACTAACTAGGCTTTGGGAAGGAGGCAGGAGGAGCCTCACACCTCCTTTCCAAAGCCCAGCACCTCACCTACCAGGTTTTGATACGGCACCCCTTGGCTCAGCACCCAGTGTCTGCTTGCATAGCCCTAAATTCACCCGTGCAAAAATTTTAAAGACCAGGGGTAATGCTTATGTGAGCTCTTTAGAGCAGGAGTGGGACAATCTTTGACCATCTAGATGTTGTTGAACTACATCTCCCATCAGTCTTGACCATTGGCCATGCTGACTAGGGCTGATGGGAGCTCTAGTCTGGCAACATTTGGAGGGCCAAAGATTCCCCACCCCTGCTCTAGAGCAAACTTGCAACTAGATGGGAAATATACATGGAATAATAAATTGTTAGGGGCCAGGATCTCACAGGATTGCTGGCAAAGCTGTGGAAGGAAAGGAGATTTTTTCCATCTTTGGTGGAAATGTCATTTTGTGAAAGATATCTGGGCTGCAGTATTTGCAAAAAGATCGGTTATTACATGTCAAACTATTCCACCTAACCTGGAATTAGCTTTATTATTGATTCAACCTTCTAATGACTTTCAAATAATTAATAGAGAATTGTCAGAGTCTAGAAATACCACTGGGAGGCCACAGAGTTCACCATACAAGGGTAGTTAGACGGAATATGGTGTTATCAGGGTGACTGGTGTATCACGGTTGATGGTTAGAGACATTGCCCCCCAATGACATAATATGGTGGCCCTTCATCTTATATGTAAACAAAGATAGACCCTTGCTCTGACCTCCATCAAATCAGCTGTCAGTGGGGAAGAGTTGCATTCAAAGGATCAATGCAGCGCAAAGAAATCTGTAAGTAACTTTTCTCTACACAATGCAGTATCTTTGCAATAGCTTAACTACAGTACCTTTTGTACAGTGGTATCTCAGTTTCCAAATGTCTCGGAAGTCGAACGTTTCAGTTTCTGAACACAGAAAACCCAGAAGTAAATGCTTCCATTTTCGAACGCACTGAGGTCCCCCCCCCCTTTTCTCTACTGAATTTGCAGACTGCCCTTTGCGCCTTGGTTTTTGAACATTTTGGAAGTCGAACAGTCTTCCAGAATGGATTACATTCAAAAACTGAGGTACCACTGTACTGTTCCCTTGTACCTTGCCACTTTCATTTTCTGTCTTTCTGTGGCAAAAATGTCACTAACATATTTTTTAAAATACATGGTCAAAGGTTAGTCACAACGTCTCAAGCATTTTAGCTTTACAGATCTGTTAGCACACGTACCTGGTGAGGAAGGCCTTGTTTCAGTCCTCTCAGTCTCTTTCCTGCAGGATGTCTTGGGCTGGAGTTACAGCTCTGGTTCCAGTCCCAGTCACACGGGGATGGTGGGATTGTTGTCTGTTCCCTGAGTTGAAAAGGAAAGGAAAGGAAAGGAAAGGGTAAGTCTAATGCAAATAACATTAAACCTGAAACACTAAAAACTTAACACTTGGTAGTTACTTTTAAACTGCATGTGGCACATGCAAGGCAACAGTTCTGCATGGCAACTGACACAGCAGACATTACTAGTTTTGATAGAGTCTTTCACTGTACTTAGCACTATACAATCACTATACAATTCAGAAACCGGCAAATGAAACGATCAAAGGGATGGAGCGGCTCCCCTATGAGGAAAGGTTTTTAGTTTAGAGAAATGTATGAGGTGACATGACGGAAGTTTATAAAATTATCAATGGCATGGAAAGAGTTGATAGAGAAAAGTTTTTCTCCATCTCTTGTAACTTGTGGGCACCCACTGGGGCTGCATGTTGGGAGATTCAGGGCAGATAAAAGAAAGTCCTTCCTGCGGGGTGAATGATTCAACTATGGACTTTGCTTCCGCAGGAGACCAGCTTGGATGGCTATGGAAGAGGGCTGGCTAAGGCGGTCTGTGGCTGTTTGCCATGATGGCTCTGCCCTGCCCTCCATGGCTGGGGGCACTCATGTTTCTGAACTGCAGTTGCTGGAAGCCACAGGGGGAAGAGGCTCTTGGGCTCAGTCCGGCTTGCTGGCTTCTCATCTGGCTGGCTACTGTAAGAACAGGATGCTGGACTCTTGGCCTGATTCAGCAGGCTCCTCTTAGGTACTTCAAGAGCAGAAACAGACTTAAAACTCAAACTTAAAAATTCAAAGTTTTAAACAAGCGCTGAAAGAACTACCGGCATTGGCCACTGAAGGAAGGGGGCTTGACTCTACTTGCACATGAATGAATATGTGTTCTCATTTTGTATTTTTATGTTGTGAACCACCCTGTGATCTTCAGATGAAGGTCAGTTTACAAATTTAATAATAAATAAAATGCTTGCCCTCTCATGAACTTGCCTTGGAAGTCAACAGAGCCTGAACGCGGGGAAGATGAAGACGAGAAAACAGGCATTATGCCTCTAACGGCACCTCGTATGCAGTCAGAAGAGTGACTATTACTTTGCTCTGCCACAAACTCTGGCATGGAAAACAGGTTCCAGAAATGAGCTTCATTTCAGAACCAGCTCTGCCACTCCGCCTGGAACATTCTGGGGCCTTGGCAGGCACTCTCTTCAGGGACAGAGTCACCTCTCCTTCGTGCAAGTAGGTCACATTTAATGATCTCGCAGGCAACTCCAAACCCACTAACCTATTCCCCTCAATCACCTAGACCCCAAGTCCAGCAGGTGCTGCCCCTAGACCGATGTCATTTCATTCCAACCCATAATTAATTCCAAGGCGATGAAGCTTTGTTTTCATGGCCCATCCTGGCACACAGCGCCATTCCAAGGACCATTCACCTCTCGGTGCACTCACACGACAGCGAGCTGAAAGACAGGCTGACACACATGGACCCTTCCTTGCCACACCCTCCATCCAAGCACCTTGCTAACAATAAACCTTCCACCTTTATTCCTAGGGGAAACCCTGAGTAATCAGACATTTCTAAAATGGTTGTTCAACTCTCCCTTCTGCTTCAGAAGATTGCCAGAAATTAAAAGACAATGAAATTAGAGGGGAAACCTTTCAATGTTCTTTTATCTATTTACTTTTCTAGAAATGATTCCTCTTTAACACCAGCCATGCTGTGAAGCAATCTCCCAAAAGACAACAAAGTTCTATCCATAATGAATTCTAACTAGTTAATATAAATTCTAATTTTCTTATTCTTCGCATGCTTTATTCTGAAATGTGAATTAACAGAGTTTCTGTACATGTAAACATGCCCATCAGAAATTCAAAATGCACCAATTTTCCATCACTACATCTCAGCATGGGGGAAGCTGCACCTGTTGAATTTCTGACTATATAATTTGCTATTGAGCTGTTAAAAGACACAGAGATAGTAGCAGGAAAGAGGGTAGAAAGTGGAACATCACTGGAAAGCCAGAAAGAGAAAACAGACAAACATGCAAGCCCAGTTATCCCACTTTCTGCACCTTGAATTCATCTGTAATCGCTATGTGCACACTCTTGAAACAGGCTGCAGAAGAGAAACTGCTAAAACTTGTTTTAGATAAAGTGAGATCAGAAACCAAACCTAGATTCTACATGCTCAGAATTGCACAAGACAAATATTACTTAAACTAATTTTGCCTTCTGTAGCAGCAAGACCAAGTTTGTGTTTTTTACAGTGGCTTTCAACCAGTGTGCCGTGGCACCCTGGGGTGCCTTGAATGGTGGTCAGGGGTGCTGTGGGCAACCCTGGCCTCTGTCCCTCTTTCCTTCGCTCTGTCCTCTGATGCCCTCCCACATCTCTGTCTCCCAGAGGATTGCACAGCTGTTTGTTGCACCATCCCTGGCTACAAGCTCCCCAGACCATCAGTAGGCAAACTAAGGTCCGGGGGCCGGATCTGACCCAATCGCCTTCTAAATCCAGCCCGCGGATGGGCTGGGAATCAGCATGTTTTTGCATGAGTAGAATGTGCACTTTTATTTAAAATGCATCTCTGGGTTACTTGTGGGGCATAGGAATTTGTTCTTTTTTTCTTTTTTCCCCCAAAATATAGTCTGGCCCCCAGACCTTAAGTTTGCTAACCTTAGTTCACTGTCTGAGGGACAGTGGACCGGCCCCCTGCTGAAAAAGTTTGCTGACCCCTGCCCCAGACGAATGGTGCCTCTGGGGCTGTCCGGGGATGCTTCCTAGGCCCCGCGGGGGGGGGGGCAGTGTGCGGAGGAACCTCTCTTTGGGGCGGGGGGGGGGGGTAGCTCAGAGACCAGGGGTGGCAGCTGTGGCTGCCCAGAGGACTCTCAAAGGAGAGCAGAATCCACAGGGGAGGGTGTTCAAAAAGGGGTGAGAGGCTGGCCACTCTGCAGGCAAGGGGTGACCTAACTGGGCTCCTGAGCCCCCCAGGGGTGCCGAAGAAAGAATGCAGTTGGTCAAGGGAGCTGTGGATCCAAAAAGGTTGAAAACCTCTGCCCCCTTCCATTTCAATGATGGGCAGGCTTCAACTAGGACACAACTGTGTATCAATGGTGTACCAGGGATGTCCAACCAGCAGACCGTGATCCACCAGTAGATCCCCGGCTGACCCTGGTAGATCACAGGATCTACATGTACAATGTTATTGGAGGGGGGAAGCTTAACAACCCCCCAAAAGCTCAACAACTCTGGGCAATCCACCCACGCCATGCACATGCCTCCTCCCTCCAATGACAGTGGGTAGATCACTGCCAGTATTTTTATACTGGGAGTAGATCACAGTCTCTTGGGAATTGGACATGCCTTGTTTTCAAAGCACCTGTGACTATTATCAAAGACAATGTTAATGCAAACGTTTACTTAAATTAAACAGACAGTTACAGCATACAGGAATGCTATCTATATGTTCCTACTCAGAAGTGAGTCCCATTCAGTATAATGGGGCTTAGATCAAGGTAAGTGGGTGTAGGATTGCATTTGCAACCCAACACTCTGTCCACTGCAGCATACAGTGGTGCCTCGCAAGATGAAATTAATTCGTTCCGCAAGTCTTTTCGTCTTGCGAAGCACGGTTTCCCATAGGAATGCATTAAAAATCAATTAATGCGTTCCTATGGAAACCGCCTTCAGACCAGGTCCAAGGACAGTCTGTCCCCCGACCTCTTCTGAAGGCCGGCGGGGGGCGAAAGTCTTTGCTTCCCCCCACGCCTGCCTTCCCAGGACAGCGGAGACTTCTCCGCTGTCCGGGGCGATCTTAAAATGCTGGCGGGCGGCAGCGCTGCCGCCCGCCAGCATTTTTAAATCGCCCCGGGACAGCGGAGGAATTCTCCGCTGTCCCGGGACGATTTAAAAGCCCCCGGGAAGGCAGGCAGGGGGGACAAAGACTTTTGCCCCCCGCCAGGCTTCAGAAGAGGTCCAGGACCTCTTCTGAAGGCGGGCGGGGGGCAAAAGTCTTTGCTCCCCCCGCCTGCCTTCAAAAGCCATCCAGGATAGCGGGAAGCGCTTCCCTGCTATCCCGGACTGCTTTTAAAATGCTGGCGGTGGGGAGCAAAGCCTTTCGGCCCCCGCCGGCCTTCCTGGACCTCTTCTGAAGGCCGGAGGGGGGGGGAAGGCTTTGCTCCCCACCGCTAGCATTTAAAAGAGGTCCCCGGAGATTTCCCTATGGGCTTTCTTCTTGCGAAGCAAGCCCATAGGGAAATTCGTTTTGTGAAGCGCCTCCAAAACGGAAAACCCTTTCGTCTAGCGGGTTTTTCGTCTTGCGAGGCGTTCGTCTTGCGGGGCACCACTGTACTGACTCTCTTGCTCCCTGTAAAAATGTTATTGATATTAAAACACAAAAACAGTGCAATTAACAGTAACAGAGTGGCAGTGTAGTGTAGTGGTTAGAGTGTCGGACTAGAACCTGGGAGGCCAGGGTTAAAACCCTCACTTAGCCACGAAGAACATCAGCTGACCTTGGGCCGTTCACTGCCTCTCAGCCTAACCTACCTCACAGGGTTGTTAGGGGGATTAAATAAGAAATGGGGAAACAATGTACACCACCTTGAATTCCTTGGAGGAAAAAAGGTGGGATGGAAAAGAAATAAACAAATAAAGTAAAAAAGTAATAAACAGATAAAAGACTACTCAGAAGTAAGATAAATTAGCTCCTCAAGCTTCTACATAACTAGCAAAACCAGAATAAAAATGACTGAAGTCTGCAAAATAATATTTATTTATTTATTTATTTTTGTTTGGGCTGCTTGAGCACAGAATTTTACTTTCAGTTTAGCATGGAATACACTCCTTCCTTAATGAAATGGCTACATGCAGTGCAGCAGTTTGGCTGTTGGTCATGCTACTAGTTCTCAGCATGTTACTTCAGGGCTCTTAGGAAACAAGATTACTGTACAGTATCTGCAAATAACCTCCTACAATGAATCGTGTCCTGAAGGTGGGGGGGAATGTGTCTCAGAAACACAGTAGTTTCTGTGTAGTTATCATTCACATTTCACAAAAGATGGAAGGATTGCTACCATTCTTTACACCAATGACGTTTCTCAGATGGCATGTTTACATTTTGGGTGTGTGGCTAAAAAAACAATATCATGGGTGGAGACTCTTCCTCTTACACAGCCCACAGCTAGGCAACACTTAGCTGAACAGAGTCTATAAGGCATTTCAATATAGGAATCAAAGCAAGCAGCTCTGTTAAACTGGAAACTAATGTTTAATTTTTTAAAAAAACCAATACTACTCTGGAAAATAATGTAGTTCCTAAAATATTAGGAGAAAGTACGATTATAAAGGGAGAACTAAAACCTGGCTCATCTATTTATGGATGAATCAAACATCAAATTCAATGTAGTGCACATTGCAGAACGAGTGTGATGGGCCCTGTGGACTCACTTGGATTTGTTTTCCACAGACTCTCTTATACCTGCTACCATCACAGCAACAGCCAGGCTGCAAATTAAGCCATAGTGCGTCTTGAGCTGCAGCTGAACAAGGTAACATTTCCTAGTTATGTATTTCAGCTGAAAGAGTCTTTACAGTAAACCCGCAGCTAAAATCTAAGCCATAAAATAGGACCAGATTGCAACACTACTATAGCCTGGGTGGTGGTTTTGGTTTGGTTTGGAATTTCAGTTGAAGAGTACTGAACACATTAGACACTTAACATTAATGGTGATCAGAATCCAGATTGACATGCAGAATGTTCCATATACACATAGGGGCTTTTCAACCTCCCATTCTGGAGGGAGCCCCTTGCAACAAGTTCCTCCAAAATTGAGGTCCTTCTGAAGCAGCCTTCCCTGAGGCATGAGACGCTACTACCTGTAAGAACAAAAAGCAGCACATGCACATGCCTGCATTGCACAGAGGCGTGGGCATCTTTACAATCCAGCATAACACATGTTGCTTGCATGTCAGTTGTGCTCCTTGTTTTGCAGCAAAACTTAATTTCTTCTCCAGATTCATCAGCGTCATGAAGGTAAATATGCATGCTGAAGTGGCACATAAGCTTGATTTGGCTATAACAGAAAGGCTTCCTAAGTGACAAAACATATTCTCAAGTACTCTCTTGAGAAAACACTAAAGAGCAACATTTCTTGAAAATGAAAGCTAAGTAAATTCGCCATTTGGCTACTCATATTGTCAGGCAGCTATGCTGAAAGAAGAATTTTTCCAAAGCCTTCTAGGGACATGATCAATATTCTTTCTGTTAGCCAGTTGACACTGGTGCACTACCAGCTCATCACCAGTGCAGGACTCCTAAACTGACAAAGGCAAAAACCTATGAAGTGTACCTTTGTGTATATGTCCTTTTGAAATGCCTGAAAACAGAGATTAGGAAAAAGTGGGATCCTGTTTTATGTGTTGTATGATCCAACCCAGCCCTGCACATATGGATGTGTTTTATGTGCTGGTTATTAATCACAACAATAAAGATTAAATATCTAGAATCTGTTGTTTGTGCTGTGAAGGGAAAATGAACTGAAAATCTTTTTTGAAGCTTGCCTGACATCAGGGTACTTAACCTGGGCTTTTTTTTTCAGAAGGAACTCGCCAGAACTCAGTTCCAGAACATCCCAGGCGGGTTGCCATTCTAAGAGAATGAGGAAGGTGTTCATGGTGAGTTCTGGCACCTCTTTTTTTTTTTTAAAGGATAGCATTGCTGGGGTCCATGAACTAGCAGCAAGGGAGAAAAAAACCCTATGCAATAAAATTAATTGTATGCAAAAATTTGTGTGTACGTGTCTGTCTGAATTTTTCTGGGGAGGGGGTCCATAGCTTTCAACAGATTCTCAAGGAGTTCTATGACCCCCAAAAGGTTAAGAATCACTGCCTTGCATTATCCCATTCAGTAATATTAGTTGAAGAGGCTTTTTGGAAAAGGGAGGTGGAAAAAGGAATGCTAAGAATCTTGACTTTCTATTATTCAACAGCACAAAAATCTGTTAGGTTTCCAATACAATGTTAAGAAGTGAATTTTTGAAAATGAGTAGTGGGAAATGTGCTCAGGGAATATCCATTACGTTCCTACTTAATGTGCTGTTGCTCTAAGTCTGCATTGTCTTATCTACTAAGTTCTTGTCTCAAAAATTTAGACAGCAGTTTAAAATGCCATTCCTGACCATGCTTTGAATTTATCGCAGCAACCCCTATGTTAGCCAAGGGCATCATGTACATGCCCCTCAGAGAACTACTTCAGCTTCTGCAACTTTCTAAATTAATCACTTCTCCCATTTGCAGACAATGCCTGCAGCTTTCTTGCACACAGCTAGAGAGTAAATATTTGCTTTTTACTTTTACTCATTTTCCCAATAAGCAACTTACCCTGGATGCTGCCAAAGGTTTGCATGTCGGACCACAGGGAGCAGTTCTCTCTTGTTAAGGGGAGTGATCCCAACTGCAGCTTCAAGAATGGTTATGTATTTCTTATACTTCATCCTGCCTCCTTCAATGCGCCACCAAATGAAGTGACAGCCTGTGTTCGGTTACAGCCTTTAAAAGCATCTTGCCCCAGCGATCTGACTCAACTACATCCCTGTTTTTCAAAATGGATTTCACACGCTGCAAGCCAGAGTTATAAAAATAACTTTTGGTAAAAGTGTCTTTAAAAATTAAGAAAAGAATTCCTGACAGATTCTCCTGAAACGTCATCGTTACATAATTCCTGCGATATTTGAATAAAGCACTAATGAAAATGAATCAAGAGACAATCATGGTTCTAAGCCTAGCCTGATAATGTACACTCTCCAATTTACTAATCCTCAGCTAAATCTCCAAGGCTTATAATCTTCCAAGTACTAATGGAGTAGCAGGTGACTTGTCTCTCAAATCAAGTGAAAGGCTGCTGAAGATCGGCTTGTTAAACTTTATGTTGCCTTCAGTATTCCCAAATAAAAAACATCCTATGTCCCCAATTTCTATGATCCAAAACGACAGCATCTTAAGGACCTAGTTGCAATTGACAGGGTGGGGAAGGAAGTGGTGCGTGGCACTCACATTTATTAAAGCAAAATACACAGATTTAGGAGGTAATGAAAAATTGCATTCCTTTCTACTGCATCTTATAAATGGAGAAGACTGTACAGAGGATTGTATCCAGTTAGGAAATGCTGGAAAAAACAATGGGTAACCTCATCTCCACTTTCAGGACAGTGTGTCACAGACAACAAACACAGAGGCAGGCTACTAGAATGTTCTGTGGGCTAACCACATGGGGATTTTATTTGCTGCAGGGCTGATTACAGTGGTACCTCGGGTTACATACGCTTCAGGTTACATACGCTTCAGGTTACAGACTCCACTAACCCAGAAATATTACCTCAGGTTAAGAACTTTGCTTCAGGATGAGAACAGAAATCGTGCTGCGGCAGCAGGAGGCCCCATTAGCTAAAGTGGTGCTTCAGGTTAAGAACAGTTTCAGGTTAAGAACAAACCTCTGGAACGAATTAAGTACTTAACCCGAGGTACCACTGTATTAAAAAAATCCTTCCAGTAGCACCTTAGAGACCAACTAAGTTTGTGATTGGTATGAGCTTTCGTGTGCATGCACACTTCTTCAGATACACTGAAACAGAAGTCACCAGACCCTTATATACAGTGAGAGGGTGGGGAGAGGTATTACTCAGAAGGGTGGTGATTGACTGGTAGGTGTGGTAAACCTGTTGACAACTGTTAATGACTGCAATTGGTCTTACAGGAAAAAGCAAGGGGTGAGATGGCTAAAAATAGCTTTATCATGTATAATGAGATAAGAATCCAATGTCTCTATTCAGACCAGGTCTCTCCATGGTTTTAAGTTTGGTAATAAGTTGCAATTCAGCAACTTCTCTTTCCAGTCTATTTCTGAAATTCTTTTGTAATAAGACAGATACTTTGAGATCTTGTATAGAATGTCCTGGGAGATTGAAGTGTTCTCCTACTGGTTTCTCTGTCTTGAGATTCCTGATGTCAGATTTATGTCCATTTATCCTTTGGCGTAGGGTTTGGCCTGTTTGTCCAATATAGAGAGCTGAAGGGCACCGTTGGCATTTGATGGCATACACAATGTTAGAAGATGAGCAATTAAATAGGCCTGAGATGGTATGTTTGATGTTGTTGGGTCCAGTAATGGTGTTGTCCTGGTGTAAAAAGGTAAAGGTAAAGGTATCCCTGCCCGTACGGGCCAGTCTTGACAGACTCTGGGGTTGTGCGCCCATCTCACTTAAGAGGCCAGGGGCCAGCGCTGTCCGGAGACACTTCCGGGTCACGTGGCCAGCGTGACAAAGCTGCATCTGGCGAGCCAGAGCCGCAAACGGAAACGCCGTTTACCTTCCCGCTGGTAAGCGGTCCCTATTTATCTACTTGCACCCGGAGGTGCTTTCGAACTGCTAGGTTGGCAGGCGCTGGGACCGAGCAGCGGGAGCGCACCCCGTCACAGGGATTCGAACCGCCAACCTTTCGATCGGCAAGTCCTAGGCGCTGAGGCTTTAACCCACAAGTGGCAGCAAAGTTGGCAACTGGGTTTATTGCAGGCTCTGGTACCGGTGTTCATGTTAAGTCTGGTTGTTGTATTTTTGTGGGTGAGTTGTTTAAGATTGGGTGGCTGTCTGTAGGCAATGAAAGGTCTTCCTCCCAGAGCTTGAGAAAGAGAACTGTCATTGTCTAGGAGAGGTTGTAGATCTCTTATGATGCGTTGTACTGTTTAAACTTGGGAGCTGTGATTACTAGTGGTGTTGTTATTTTCTTTTTTGGGTCTGTCTTGCAGCAAGCTCAGCCAATCACCCGTTCCCACCACCCTTCTGATTAATACCCCTCCCCACCCTCTTACTGTATATAAGGGTCTGGTGACTTCTGTTTCGGTGTATCTGAAGAAGTTTGCATGCAGACGAAAGCTCAAACCAATAACTTAGTTGGTCTCTAAGGTGCTACTGGAAGGAATTTTTTTTACTTTGTTTCGACTACAGCAGACCAACACGGCTACCTATCTGTAACTGGGTTGATTACAGTTTAGTTTCAAAGTCTCAGACAGCAGTATCAGCAACCGAAGAGCACAGGTCCAGGTGACAAATTAAGCCAAACCATGACTTAGCTCACAGTTGTACAGCAGGACTTGAGCCACTACCACACAAGCATTTGCACTAAACCATGGTTTGGCTTAGCAAACTCTCTAGAATTATTTCCCATCAACAGAATAGTTTAATCCTACCTTCTCCCCACCCAATGTTAGGCTGGTACAGAGACGGCTTCTCTGCACCAGCCTCTACTGCCAGAAAGCAGCATTGCTGGTGGTGCCACAGAAAACTACCACTGGAGGATGTCAGAGGAAAGCCCTGCAAAGGATATGGCAGTAACTTTAGATCCACTGGATCCAAGAACCTGTGGATCTCACAAGTTCAGGGCCCTCCAGGCTGACATAGAAAGAAACTAGAAAGAATCCTTCCCCACCTTCTGACCAGGCCAGCAGGAGCCAGCAGGGCTTGGAAGGCAGCAGTGGCCCAGTCCCTCCTTAGCACAGTCCTGGTGCTTTGAGGCCAAACAAAAGGAATGAAGTCAGAGGGCAGAAGGAGAACAGAGACATTGAAGTTAGAAAGGTTCAGGATGAAGCTCAAACATGAATGTTTGTTTTGGAGCTCCCTCTCCTCTTCGGCTCCTCATTAGTCTCTCTTAGTCTCTCCTAATCACTGTGATTGGCTTAGGATGCCAGGTAATCACCTAGCCTTTGCTTCCAGTACCAAGAGACAAAGAAAAAGGCCTGTGCACCACCAACCATTGTGTACTGGCACTTGCAAGTGTGTGGTTGTAAAAAATGACCAACACTGCTCAGACAAAGCAAATTGTGAAGGTTCTCAGGTTCAGGGCAAAGCCCCTGAAACACAGTAAAGTCACACGGCCATGCTAGATATTTATCAGCATGATTTAATTAGGGCATAACTAATGTGTGCAGACATGTCGAGTGGGAAGAACAGCTTTGAAAGTGCAGGCCACATACACAAACACAACTTTTAAATACCTATGCAAAATATTGCAAGAAATTCGGGGGGGGGGGGGGTTACCCAAAAATGTAGTAAAGATACTTTTGCACAATTGGAGTCTCCTTCCTTACTGACAGGACTGAGAAGCAACGAAAAGTGATTTCATTTGTTCTTGCAAAATAAATAAAATGTAAAGGAACTCGGGGTGGCCTATGTGGTTCTTTCCTCTTCTGTTTTAGCCTCAGAACAAGCCTGTGAGGAATGTTGGGCTGGGAGTGCATGACTGGCTGCGCCTAAAATCACTCTGTGAGCTTCATAGCAAAGCTGAGATTTGAACCAGACTCTCATCAGTCCCAGGCAGCATGGACAATGGTCAGGAATGATGGGAGTTGCAGTCCAACAATATTTGGAGGGTGACAAGTAGCCACATTACTGCTCTAACATTCTAGTCCCCCACATTTTAGGCCCCATTTAAAGCAGAGTCATATCCTTTCAATGATCAGTCCCTCTTCCCTTTGAAAAGTCATGACTATTTAAAGGGGTTTAAATGTATATAAATACCTACATACCTAACACCACAGCCCTCATCAGCTTTAAGAATCTGTTTATTTATCTATCTTTGTCCCCTCACATTACGATCCAAATCAACATGGAATAAATCTGCACCACCTGCTAACAAAAGATAAAACAAGGTGCTCTCATTTAAATTTTTCCCTTAGCTTATTTGCAAAGTCTTTACAAATGCCAATTTGAGCCATCTGATCGGATTGCTCCCAGACTTTAAACAGAATTAAAAGGAATGTTGCCTAAAATCTTACAAAAATACAAACCACAAAAACATAATAGAAAAGGTATTTACAACATTTTCTTTCCAAATAGACTGTTTTCCACAGGCCATAGGCAAATACAACAGAATCCCCAAGAACCATGATTTGGAAGTTAAATGCCACTGAAATCTTTTTGACTTCATCCCAGTTCATACAGGGCTCCATAAAGTACTTTCTACATATTGCAAGGCCCTAGAGCAGGGCAGGCCAACTTTCCATACCAAGAGGGCTGCAAGAGTCTTTATTGCAAAATTGGCCTCCCCCACCAGCTGTGGTGCTGCCTCCTCGAAGCTGGCTATGTGAGGTGCTGGGCTTCAGGAAGGAGGCCAGAGGCCTCGAAGGCCCTACCAGAGCCCTCACGCCTCCTTCCTAAGCCCAGTGTCTTGCTTTCCTGGTTTTGGGGAGGCAGCACAAGGGCAGGGTCAAATGTTGCTGAGAGCCACCAAAAGGGCCTTGAGGGCTGCATGTTGGACCTCCCTGCCCCAGAGTGTCTCTCCCCTCCCAACACACTGGACAACAGACTCAGGTGTCACTGGTGTGACACATCATTAATTGTGTCGGGTTAACAGAAAACAATATCAGACGTTATACTCACAGCGGATCCACCAAAATCAGTTAAATTAACTTAGACATCATTACTAACTTAAGCTTACAGGATAGAATCCAAAATGCACAACAGGGCTTCTCCTTCCTTTCCTACCCCCTGTACCCCCAATGCACCCCCAATCTGATTCAGATAACTGGGGGACCCTCCAGAGCGGAACTGTGGTATCTAGTCCTGTTTCACAAGTGCAAAGTTCATTTGCAGAAATGGGCAGACATAACTGGACATCACCACTAAATATCAGTGCTGTGTTCTGAGTACAACTTAGTCGGCTATCACCCTATAGAACTGTTCTCCAGTTTATTTTGCTAGTCAAAAACATACAACTAAATAAGATTACAACAGTCTCCATATTGCCTTGGTCCCCAACTCCCTGTCAAAATAACGTTTGTTTGGCTTTACTTTGGCCCGGCCCCTGACTCTGTCAATGATTCAGTCACTGTTCTTGGAACTAATCTTGGCTCTCTTATAAGGCTAAACAAGCTAGAAATATGTACCTATTTTATAGGTGTTTAAAGCCGTAATAATACTCTAGAACTATGCATGATAAGTGGTTGTTAGTTAATGTGTATAGTCTCTGGGTGAGATCATATGTTTTTAGTTATTAGCTCTGCATGTATTTCTAATTCTTATTTTGTGGCACATTGGATTGCGGTAAATTGACAGCAGAGCTCCATGTGATTTGTGGGGAGCCTCGAATTACAGCCTGGTCCTGCCTATGTGACCTGTGCATCTGTGTGTAGCACACAGGTCACATAACTGAACATGCAACTATGCTTGTATGATCCCCAGTCCAGGCTAAAAATTCTATTCCTGACACAGAAGCTGAGGACCTCCTGCCTCCACCTCATACCTCCAAAACACAAATCCTCAAGCCCCACATGAACCAGCCCTCACTGCTATGTAAATGCGTTTTACATGGAAACATTTTCACAAGTTTATTCAATTATATTCATGGGAAGATATATACCCCCCAATTTATTATAATATATCACCATTTCATAATACAAAAATAAAGAGGAACAACTGGATGTAATTTTTTCAAGAAGAAATTGTGCTTTTAAAACCCCATGTACTTCATGAAGATGTTGCTATGGATTTAAAATGGAAGAGACTCTTGAGTAGGAGAAAAATGTAAAAAGAATTTTATCTTCAGACAACAAGGATGTGATTCTAAATTGCAGTTTATGTTGCAACCCTCTCTGTATCTGAAACTGCTTGTTCAGCTGAGTTTCATCAACTATGGTTTACTCAAATATAATCCCATGAACTACCATGTAATCCCATTTATCTTACTAAATTTACTCCTTGTCCTACGGGCACCTCTGGCCCTTGGTCCCTCCTGCCCTTTGCTTTCCCAGAAGACTCCACATTTTACTATTGGAGACAGTTAGAAGATGGTTCAGCATGAAAGGATAGTGGAAATATATCACAAACAGAGGATCTGTACATTTCAGCTACATGCAACTGAAATAATTGCACATACAAGCAGGGTAGATGTCAAGCCACAATTGTTGAGTTTTTCCTCCTAACCAAATGTTCTCATTCTAGAATTACATTTGCACATGATATCAAATCTTAGTTTTGTGAATGAGCCTCAGTCTGATATATATGCTTTCCCTCCCCCCCCTCCCTTCTTCTCTTTCGTGTGGCTTCAACAGCAGAAGCATTTGTTTCAATTGCTATTATGTCCAAAACCAAACTATGGCTTAGTTTTAGTAAAGTAAAATGTAATCCATGGTTTCCGAATCAAATACAGGCAGCAACTGTCACGAACACATCTGCCCCAAGTAGAGAAGCACAGCACAAGTTAAGAAGCAATCAGACAGCCGGGAGCAGTCTCCCTCACTCAAGGAGATGTCCGCTCACTCAAGAAGCACTCCCCTGAGCCCAAGGAGTAGACATCTGGGAAAGGTATTAGGAAACAAACCCAGAAACATAAGGGTCATAGATTCAGGATAGTCTGCAGAACCAGGAAGCACTCCTCAGAAGGGTCTCCTGACACGTAAGGTAGCCAGAAGCTCCAATAGAGCGTCTGAGACTATTTGTTTTGCAATAAATCTTCAAGCTAATTACAACCTGTGTGCTGTGCTATCAAGACAGCCTGGGCTCCTGACAGCAACCATTTTCGGGGCATCCAATCGACATTCAATCACCAACACACAGTTCCTTTTGGACCCTCAAGAAGGCGGGTGGGGTGTAACAGGGTGGGGTACAATTATACGCACTCTGCCAAAGCATGTGAGGTCTGGGAATGGAACCCCTGTGCAAAATGGTTGCTGCCTGTAACTAAAACACTTCTGTCCAATTTTCCCCATCATGGAACTCAAGGCATCATTACACAGGGTCCCAGACAGTCACCTATCCAGGCACCATAGGTGCTGGCTCCCAGGGGTCAAGGCTCTTTGGCCCCCTCAATCTTTTTTGTTAGGGGTTCAGACTCTCCCCCCCCCCCCGTTCAGGCTGGGCATGGAGCATTGTGCATGGGGCACCAGGGTGCCTGTTTTTCCGAAGATGGCACCTCTGCCAGGCACTAACCAGACTCAGACCTGCTTAGCTTCAACCAGGTGGCTGCATCCCTTGCCCTCAGACCATGTCCTGAGACTTCATGATCCCGGCTTGTTCAGATGAACCATTGTTAACATTAACCACAATTCAGACATAATGGCTCATCATCATTCCAGGCTTTCGAAAGTGGAGAAGATTTTAGCTTGTTTCAAGCCCAAGTTCCCTGTTTTGTACAAACATGGAAACTGAGGTTCAATGTTAATTAACAAACAAGGAAAACATGTGGAACTCTGTGTTTATGGGATGGATTCTTTTTGAGAAGTATTGCCTTGTCATTTTCACTTGGTTTAGTCTCACTAAATTTCTGCTTATTTTTCCCTTCTAAAACGTTCTGATCTGTCATATGGCATCATTTTAGATGAATTACTAAGACAGAACTAAGGTATCTGAACATTTACAGGAAAAAACAAGAAGTGAAAACAAAGGAGAAGCCAGTACTTCACAGGAAGCAAGCACAGAAAGAGGGGGAAACACTCTGTTGCACTGTTACCTCTAGTAGTGTTTGAGAAATCGCTTTAAACTAGCACATTAATGACAACAAATGTTTATGCTTTTGAACCAGGGAAGATGAAAGTCTCAGTGCCTGAAGAGAAATCAGTGAACAGTCTTTCACAAAAATCTAAGCCAAGTGCTGAGTAGATGATGTCTGGAAGACAGAGAATTTCAGGGTTGAAGGAAATCAGAAGACAAGAGAAAAGGGTAACAGAATAACAAATAAACTGGAAACGGGCAGAGGGGTGTGTATGATTTTTTTTCGGGGGGGGGGAGGAGACAAGCGGGAAAGGAGAATGGGAGAAGAAATCACAGGAGATAGGCAAAATACTTTGAGAGGCATGTGGGGGTGGGAAGGGGAAAATATACAACAAAAGCATTCTCCACTTGGTGAGCATCTGGATCAGCCAATTCTGCCTAAAATGGAAAGGCTGGCTCCCAATACCTCCAGAATCAATGTCTGTACTAGCATGAAGATTACATATCAGTATAAAATGAAATCAGTAATTCCCATGGGCTTATGCACCTCCACCTGCCTCCATTTTATGGCTTCCACTTCCCCTGCACCACCATTTTGTGATGGCCTCTATGATTTTCAGCCATCTCATGTGCGTTTTGGGGTAGAAAGTCTTAGAACATCTGCTTTACCATTTTCTTGTAGGGAAAGTATGGAAACCTCTTGATCATTTTGGTTGTCCATATCTATACTTTTCCTAGTTCACAAGGTCCTATATGAGATGGGGGAACTAGAATTGTGCAACATATTCCAAATGTAATTGCACCACAGATGAAGTGCTGAATCATACTGGAGACAAATCATGTGAAACTCTCTCTTCTTTACAGTCAACTCTGTACCGTACTCCCTTTGTGTTATTTGGGGCTTTGTTGTTGTTTAGTCTTTTAGTTGTGTCCGACTCTTCGTGACCCCATGGACCAGAGCACGCCAGGCACTCCTGTCTTCCACTGCCTCCCACAGTTTGGTCAAACTCATTAGGAAGAACTTCCTGACAGTAAGAGCTGTTCGACAGTTTAATTTGCTGCCAAGGAGTGTGGTGAAGTCTCCTTCTTTGGAGGTCTTTAAGCAGAGGCTTGACAACCATATGTCAGGAGTGCTCTGATGGTGTTTCCTGCTTGGCAGGGGGTTGGACTCGATGGCCCTTGTGGTCTCTTCCAACTCTATGATTCTATGATTCATGCTGGTAGCTTCGAGAACACTGTCCCACCATCTCGTCCTCTGCTGTCCCCTTCTTCTTGTGCCCTCCATCTTTCCCAACATCAGGGTCTTTTCCAGAGAGTCTTCTCATGAGGTGGCCAAAGTATTGGAGCCTCAGCTTCATGATCTGTCCTTCCAGTGAGCACTCAGGGCTGATTTCCTTCATTTGATCTTCTTGCAGTCCATGGGACTCCCAAGAGTCTCCTCCAGCACCATAATTCAAAAGCATCAATTCTTTGGCAATCAGGCTTCTTTATGATCCCGGTCTCACTTCCATTCATCACTACTGGGAAAACCATAGCTTTAACTATACTGACCTTTGTTAGCAAGGTGATGTCTCTGCTTTTTAAGATGGTGTCTAGGTTTGTCATTGCTTTCCTCCCAAGAAGCAGACGTCTTTTAATTTTGTGACTGCTGTCACCATCTGCAGGGATCATGGAACCCAAGAAAGTAAAATCTCTCACTGCCTCCATTTCTTCCCCTTCTATTTGCCAGGAGGTGATGGGACCAGTGGCCATGATCTTCATTTTTTTGATGTTGAGCTTCAGACCATATTTTGCACTCTCCTCTTTCACCCTCATTGAAAGGTTCTTTGATTCCTCCTCACTTTCTGCCATCAAGATTGTGTAATCTGCATATCTGAATTTTTTGATATATCTTCCAGCAATCTTACATTCCGGTTTGGCATTTATCCAGTCCAGCCTTTCGCATGATGAATTCTGCATATAAGTTAAATAAGCAGGGAGACAATATACAGCCTTGTTGTACTCCTTTCCCAGGTATGGAGCTTACTCCTAGGTAATTTGGATTTTTGCCATTCTGGAAACAAATTAAGCCATTTTTGAGTTCTATCCAAATGCTTGTATTAAAATTCCAATAGCAAATCCAATATTTAAAGTCCTTTAAAAATAATTATTATGGAAGTACTGCAAGGTGAGACTTTAAATCACAATGATTAAAAGTTTTTTAAAAAACACATAGTAGAAAATTATGTTAGCTGAACAAAACAAAAACAACAGAACCAAAGTGAGAGAGCTATCTTGTACATGGTAAAATATGTAATCATTCCATTTTATGAAGTACTTAACAGCTGACTTGGCAGCACTGAGTTTTTGACTCCCTCCATCCAACCCCAAATTAAAGTTGAGAAAAAATAAAACTTTTCCAGACTCCTCTATCAGGATTCCTTTGCGACATTTACTTATTCAGGCTACCATTAAAAAGCTCAAAGTTCAACGAAGTGCTCTGGGGATTAAATGCAAAGGCCGCATTCAATTATCCATAAGCAAGATAGAAATGTCAGACCCAGGACATTTGCACTGCCTGGTCTAATATTGAAGCTTCCTGTCAGAACAAAATTAAAGATCTTGGCAGGTAAGGAAAAAAGAAAAAGAAAAAAGGCCTTGCACATTGGTTTGTCTATTGTTTCTGAGTTTCTGCTGTGGCACCATCATTAATAAATAAGGCAGGAACCAACCCTGCACTATTTCCCCAGAGTTTAAAAAACTGGACAAACCTGTTAGGAAGAACTTAAGATTCATTCTAATACAGACAGGAATTTCTGGGTTTTTAATGATCTGTTGCATGGTTCATCGTCTCTCCCCTACTCACTGAAAAAGACACATGTACAGCCTCCTCCTCAAAGTATTCTGCTAGCAGAAACTCTGCTGACCACAAGCAGTTTTTATGTGGGGATCATATAGAACTACATGTTGTTGACAAGGCAGTTGCCTAACTAGCACGGGTACCTTGAGCCCTCGCTCAGGACGCAGCCCAGATGGAACCCAGAAAGCAATCATCTGGGTGCTCAAGTGGGCATCTCCCAAGGGCACAGACCCTCCTAGTTGCCATCCTATCCATCCTCTAAGGTGGACTAGCAATATTTTAGAAGCTGGAGAACACAAACTGAATAACACATGACTGTACTTGGTCGGGGGGGGGGGGGCGCTGCCCTGAGGCCCAAATGCAGTTCTCCGAACCTCTCTCTCTCTCTGCACTCAGAGGGACTTTCCCCAGGCCACTTCTGCTGCCTCGCCAATCTACTCTGCGGTCCTACTCCAGACCCCTTCCAAGTGTTTCTCCCCCTTCCACTGCCCTGGCTGGAGAAAGTCCTTGCATCCTGATAATGCCTCCTGCTTGCCTGGACGAGGACAGGTTTACTACTCTGCTCCCAGAAAGTTGCCCAGACCCTCAGACTGAAAAAAGTTCCTCATCCCTGGCCTAGTGAGTTCAGGGCTTTGCAACAATCTGAGAGAGATTGCTCAGAGCTGCAGAACAGCTTCAGGCCCGAACAGGACGTGACACTGACTGGACATGCATGAATGCATGCCTTTTAGAGTTGTTGTTGTTCTTGCTGCTGCTAAAAGCGGTTGAAAGGAGGGATCTATTCGGGGTCTGCCCTTATGCCATGTCCCCAATCTAAACCGCTCCCTTTATTTGCCTGTGTGTTTGCTCTGGGTGGCGCTGGGCTGCGGAGAGGAAATGCACTGAGGAACCAGCGTTGGGGGAAAGAGTTGCACCCCCCTCCCAGCCATGCTGCAGCAATAAGTCTCACAAGACACATACGCTCCCACAGCTGTTTTTAGCAAAATATAAAGGAAAGAAAGAAAGAAGACACACATTCACACAATTGTGTTCTCAGTTGTTCCGGATGAATGGACCTGCGCTAATGGGTACAAATTATAAGGTGTTTTGACTGAACAACTACACCTGAAGTTGACAGACTGTCTTTGGCTGGAACTGCCCAAGTGGATTTCAGGCAACAGATAGAAGCTGGACCAGAGGACCTTTGAGGTCTCTTCTAACATAATGTCTGTCCTGCACCTGCAAGAAATCAGATCTGCAGAGTGCAATGCTAATATTAACGCAGGCTCCTTCAGTGTTGGTGACTGCTGAACACTTTGTTTAAGGCAAGCCCACACAGACATATAATTTTATTTTGTAATTTGTTTTAAAACTGATGTTATTTATATGTTGATGAATGTTATGTCAACATCTTTTCAATGTTTGATTTTTTCAGTACAGTATCCTTTTAAAAAGCTTTCTCATGTTGTACATTACTTAGAGCTCTTTGTTGACTAAGTGTATATAGAGTCTGTTAAATAAAAAATAAATAAAATAAACCAGCATGACACAGGATGTATATAACAGAGCACACCGCCTTGGAATCCCCCCTCCATTGTAATTGGGCTCCAAAGAAGCCTTCTACCAAAGACAAATGTGGTGCAGATGGAGGAGGACTCCCTTGCTCCGGCCCTGAACTTCCCTGCTCAAAATGGCTGGAAAAAATATCCTATTGACTCCAACAGAAACATGTTTCAGCCCAAACAAACTGCAGTTTCGTAAAATTAATCAATGATATCTGAAAATACGAGAAGCGCATCACCTGAGAAACCGAAGGTCTTTCAAGAAGTAATAAGCGTATAAGTTGCAAAAGAAAACAATGTTAATGTACAGTATCAGCTTTCAATTCGACTACCTGCCAACCCCGTGGCAGCTCCCCGCCCCGCCCGCGAAACCTGCGGCGCCAGGGGGTCGGCCTGGGCCAAGACGGATTTGGCCCGGGAAGTCCTGGGCACTCCTTGGCCTCCAGCCGCGAGCCGGGAGACCCCCGAGGGAGAGGGCGGCGAGAGGAGCGGGCGCCCCCTGCTGCCGGGAAGCCGCCGCCAGCCAGGAAACCGGACGAACCGGCTCGAGTCCCGCATTCCGGAGGGAACGGGGACAGGAAGGCGCAGCCGGGCGCCAAGGGCTTCCCGTTCCGGCCCCTCCAAGGGGAGCCCTGGGCAGCCCCGTTTGAAGCCTCCCGCTGCGCTTTCGGCTGCGCCCCGCTGCCTCTCCCGCCCCCGTCCAGGAGCGGAGGGAGGCCGAGCGCAGCCCGGGAAGCGGCGCCGAAAGAGCGCCAGCCCCGACGTACCTGGAGCAGAGACGCCGAGACCCTTGCCCCCCGCCCCGGATCCGGACTCGGCCAGGCGCGCCCTTCGCTCGGCTCCTCTTGGCTCCGACTGTTTCCTGTTTCGAGGGGGCGGGCGGGCGGGCAGGTGAGCGCCGCGAGGAGAGCCGCGCCCCGCCTCGGAAAACACGGCCGTGGGGCCGGGCCGGGAGACGGGGCGTGTCGGCGGGCTGGTTGTTCAGCGGAGAGACTTGGAAGCTGGAAGCGTCGAGTTCGACGGCCCCCGAGGCTCCCCTCGCCCACCCCGGCCCCACGGGGGCTCGAGCCCGGACCCCGCGGGCAGCAGAAGCTCCGAGGGCCCCTCCGTCGCGCCCCGCCCCGCCCCTCGGAGGAGTCTCGGAGCGAACGTCCTCCCCGCGTGGAAACGGACCCTCGGCTCGAAGGGGCCCCGCGCTTCTGGGCGCTGAGCCTGGGAAACGGGGCCGGAGTTTCTGCGACTCTGCCTGGACCTCCGAGGAAGCGGAATGGCGGAAGACTCAGGACAGATGAAGAAAAGACTGCTTCATGCGGCGCAGTTGAACCGCGGAACTCCCTCCCACGAGAGACAGTCCCATCCTCTTTTAAAGCCAACGTGGATTGGATCGATTCACGGAGGACCAGACCAAGTGACTCGTAGCCACGAGGGCGAAGCTCCGCCGCAGCGCGAGTCCGTCGGCTTCCCAATTCCAGTTTCCACGGCTGGCTCCTGCGAGAACGGGGCTGGCCTGATCCGACAGCGCTATTCCGGTGTTCTTGCATAATTCTACATACTCATGGTCTCTGCTTCTGGAAGTGGCTAGTTCACTCTGTATATAACCGTTCCACGCAGTGGGAATCGAAGGAAACACAAAACTACACCCTGGGAAGGGAACCTAGATGGCAGTGCTTTTTTTCTTAAAAAGGGGTACTCTTATTTTCCTACTCATATTGAAATACTGCCCCTCAATGAGGGCAAACTTAGATTCACAAAACATTTAGGGGTATGTGTACCCCTGTGTCTCCCCCCCAAAAAAAGCACTGCTAGGTGGAATCCCCACACATAAAAATCATTTTGAAAATGCTTTTAAAATACATTGAATTTTCCATAAGGCTCACCATCGTCATCTAGTGTCACATTGCATATCACACTTAAAACACAAAACGATTTATTTGGAGCTGTATATCCGAGCTGCTAAACAAGATCAATGGGACAGAATAAATTTGGAACAAGTCGTTATGTGTAATTATTTATTCAAGGCATGGAGGCCTCCAAAGAGTCTGAGCCTAGAAACTATATAGGAGCCCTAAGGCACAGCTGAAGGGGGGGGGGGGGTTTCCCCACACACTGATCATAAACTAACTCCCTACGCACAATCCCTGTCCTCCATTTCCCCAGAGTACAGATCTCACCCAGAGTGTGTGTGTACCTTTGGGCTCTTGAATACTATCCTGATATTTCTTCTTGTTCATTCCAAATGCCTGAATAACATTGTGCAACCGAGGTGGCACTGACTGCCACAGACCTTTTTCTGTAACATTGGCCAAAGGTTTAATGTTTCTGCCTTACAATTTTTTTCTCTTCCTCTCCCTGGCTCAGCAAGAGCGTAATTTCCTTGAGAGACCTCCTCTTATTGTGTTTGCTCAAGGTTTGGCACAATAACCTCTACATATATGCATTAGTCACAATTAGAACATTTTCCAATTTGAGAGCAGCGAGTTCTGTTTGAAGCAACAAAACAACTACAGTGGTACCTCGGGTTAAGAACTTAATTTGTTCTGGAGGTCCGTTCTTAACCTGAAACACCACTTTAGCTAATGGGGCCTCCTGCTGCTGCCACGCCGCCAGAGCACAATTTCTGTTCTCATCCTGAAGCAAAGTTCTTAACCTGAGGTAATATTTCTGGGTCAGTGGAGTCTGTAACCTGAAGCATATGTAACTCGAAGTACCACTGTAGTGAATATAAGACCTGGATGGTGCAAGTCAGAGTTCCAGCTTGAATCACTGACAACCAGTGATAGTCCAGTGGCCACAAGATTTGACTCATAGCTGTAGTTTTGGTAAGCTTACTACTGCTTAATAATGATCAGTCTCAAGGCGATTTACAGTTAAAAAGTTAAAAACATGAAAACACCAAATGTATGTTAAACAAGACTAAAGTCCTGGTAAAGTAGAGACCAATTTTTCTAGTTGTTGTAAAAAAATGCTTTTGATTGCTTCTGGAAAGTGCAGATTGTGGGCACCTTTCTTATCTCAACATAAATGCTCTTCCACACAACAGGGACAGGCATTTCTACTTGTTATTTGGGACAAAAATTAGAGCTATTAAAAATTAAGGTCATTTTTATCCATTTCACTATAATGGGGAATCTAAAAATGGCTTTAACTTTTTTCTTGTTATAGAAGTGAATGAAATTTGTAATCATAGCCACTTCCCTCATAAATTTAGCGTATCAAATGGTTGAAGGCAGATACACCCAGATTTTTTGTGCAGGGCAGCTTTAAAGTTTGCTTGTTATACAAATGACAAGTCTTTTAACTTCCCATTTTGTCAGAATTGGATGCTATTTGCAGGCATAGCCCTCCTTCTGAGGGGATGAAGTGTACCAAATGTCAGACTCATTACTGCAGTATCTCCCACAGGGGAGGGCTTTGCCAGTGTAAGGGATACAATAGGAATGGTGGGGGAGGGGGAAGAGCATGGATCCCCAGGAAACAATGTGGTGAGGAAAATATCACTCTCTAGCAATTACCTTTTCAACCCAAGCGTTTGGCGGGGGGGAGGCTTCTTTCACCAATGTAGTTTGGGTGATACAGCCTCATCTCCTGGGAGAGGTCTCCACAAGCCTTGCAAAGGAGAAAGAGGGTGGTGGGGAAAATACCATTGAGCCCCAGGAAAGATTGGCTAAATGTCACCCACACAACACACACCCTGTGCTAAGGGCCCTCTTATTCCAAGAGTCACTTGGGGATGTGAGCTTCAGCATTTTGGGAGGTAGAATGGAGATCTCCATTGACTTGCACAGGGAAAGAGAACAGATTCATGTGAAAAATAGTTTATAACCCCTCCAAATTTCTGTGGTTGGAGTGCTCCAAGAAAATAATTCAGTGATTAATGGCCAGACCTGTCCATCAAAAGTTTATTTTTAAAAACTATTCTCACTGGTTCTTCCAGTGCATGCTTGGAGACCATTCTAGAGAACAGCAGAATTGGCATAGTTCATAATCTGTAAAAATAGTCAGAAGCATAGTTCCATTTTCAGACTGAGAGTTGTGACTAGCCAGAGCTGCCAAATGTCTTCTGAAAATCCAAGCTGCACTCCGGAGGCTTCGCGTTGCTTTCGCTGAAGCCAGGAGAGGCGCTGCACAGCTCTCCCTCTCTGTGCAGCACCCCTTCAGTGAAGCGGGAGGAGAAATGGAAGGGGCTCCGCTTCTGCCGCTTCACTGAAGGGGCACTGCGCAGAGAGGGAGAGCTACTTGGGCTTGCCAATCATAAGGCTGGCAGTTCAAATCCGTGCGACAGGGTGAGCTCCCTTTGCTTTGTCCTAGCTCCTGCCAACCTAGCAGGACCTGCGCCAGTAGCAATCTAGTCCTGCTGGCCACATGACCTGGAAAAGTCGCGAACAAACGCTGGCATCCTCGGCTGGAAAGGGGAGACGAGCGCCACACCTCATAGTTGATTTTGACTGAACTTAACCGTCCAGGGTCCTTTACCTTACCTTTTACACTGCTAAACCCACCATTCTGACAAGTGTTTAAGTGTTAATCCACTAATTCCTAGGAAAGTAACAAAGACTCAACTTTTAATGCTTCTGTATGTGAAATAGCCAGGCAGATATTATGCTTCAGTTGGAACTAAACCCCTACTGACAAATTCACTTTCAGGAATGCTATTGGAGGGACCAAAGCCGAGTCCACGGATAGGTTATTGCCCAGCTATGTGGTGGGACATAACACGATGGACTGGGCTTGCTGCTTCAGTCGGCCAATCACCTGCTCCCACTACTGCAGTAGCGGCTGACACCAGTATTCCAAAACAGGTATTCTACTCGGCTTCCGGTGCCAGTCTGCCTTAATGGATGCCGCTCCAACGACAGTGGGAGATCGTTAGCGAAGGTAAACAAGGATTGAGGGTAACTGTCCTTCTAAGTTCCCCCCAGGGCCCAGGGGGAATGGGCTTCACTCGCAGATCGTCTCGATACCTTTCGCTCCGACAAGGAATGTGGGAGCAGGGAGACGCTGAGTGCAAAAAGCACTTTGCCTACTGGTAACCCTCCATTACGCCATTAAGAAGCAGAGGTTCTTCTGTTCATTAAAAGATTAATTAATATTAATGTACAGACGCTTGCTGGAGGAGTCGGGACAAGATTACAAATTGCTGAAATGATACAGCTGCGAGGTCGTTAAGATTTGAATCTGAAGGAAGACTTCATTCAGTGTGAAAACAGTATGTGGGGGTGGAGCCTAAAAAAGGATTCCTTATATTTTCTTTATACAAATGACTTGGTAAACTCCCCAGAAGTCAATTTAAAAATTTAAGAAAACAAGGGAAGATAAAAGCGGACTAAATTATATTATGGAGTACCAAAGAGAGAGAGAGAGAGAGAGAGAGAGAGAGAGAGAGAGAGAGAGAGAGAGAGAGAGAACTGCATGTAAGGAAAATAAAACAAAGAAAATTATCTTAAATGGATATGGAACTAACAAGCTGGTCTGAGCCAACTACCATATTGGCCTGAATAGAAGCTGCACCTTTAAAATTGGAAGGGGGAAAAGAAAAAATACCTGAATATAAGCCATTCCATTCCTCGCTGCTCCTGGATGCATACTGGTGGCGGGGGAGGGGGGAGCTGCACTGCGTTGCCAGCGGCCTTTCCCCTTCCTGGCTCTCTCCCTGGCCTTCAGGGAGAGGATGGGGATTACACACAGGGCGGGCACTGCTTTCCTGCGCTCCTGACGCTGTTTGCCCCACGCTCCTGGCTGCATACTGTAAGGTTGCGAATATAAGCCACACTTGTACTTTTTACGGTCGAAATTTGGGGGGAAAGTGAGGCTTATATTCAGGCCAATACAGTATTTGGTGAGAAGAGAAGGTTGTTATCTTGGAATGTAAGAGAAATTGGATTTTGGAGATGCACCAAGACTTTGGCAGGGCGCCATCTTTATCTGTATGGACAAAGAAAGGGAAATTGGAGACCCGTTAGAGCTCTGGCGGGGTTCCAGTTAATTCTTTCCCCAGGCTGAAGCACATAATCATAATTGAGAGAATGACTGGATGAACACAGAACTTTTTGCGAAGAAAAAAATGAACAAATAATTATTGCACGCAGGACGAAGGGATATAGATATTCACTTGTGGATTAATAAATTACTGAATATGTTAATACGAATGAAAGTCACAAACTGCAGCTGTTGAACAAGGGACTATGATTAAGATTGGAATACAACTAGAATAAATGACTTTGGAAGCAGGAAAAAAAAAGAATTACTGAACCTGTAATCCAGCAAGTGGGAGGCCATCCAAGTTATATAATTTGTTATTTGATTGTGATTACGATTTGATATGCAGATCATGAGGTTTGCTTTGGAGTTTTGTAATTGAAAACAACTAAAAATTATTGACAAAAAAAGAAAAGAAAAAAGAACAGGTATTCTACTCTTACAGGTATTCCACTGGGCTGGCAAGCCTAATATAAATATTGCAATCCTACAAGTATACTACCACTTTGCAGAAATGGTTTTCAGCATTATCAATGTGGTTTAAATCTTTAGTTATGGAGAATAATGCAGTTTAGAAAAAGACCTGAATGCAGCCAAGAGAGAGCTTAGTACAATAGTTGTCTTCAATAGGACTGGGTAGCAATGACTGTGTCTGCAATCCAAACGAGGATGGAAAATACCTGAACACATTAAGAAACCAGGCGGCAGCGGGGTGGGAATTGTTTTCACATTGTTGCAGAGTAAAAGTGAGTTTACAGACATCCTGCAGAATTTAAAATTGGATTAACACATTTACAAAAAGGGGGAAGACTATGTGTCAAAGTTCAAAGTCTTTGAATTCTTTGCGATAGATATTATCAAGAATGTTTTCTTCCAGCATGTGCTAGAGCTGATAAGTCTAATTTGGTTTCGAATGCAACAGAAAATTCCATTGCAAGTAGTTCATGAAGAGAGATTCCATCATGAGAATAAACCCAGTTTTTTCCAGTCCAGTCATAACGCTTCGGGCCACTGTGAAAGAACAAACAAGAACATGACTGAGAACATGACATCCTATGCCCTTTTGGGGGGGTGCTATTGGGTTGTTGTTTTTATTTTGATTATATATATTGTGGTTTTGTATTATGATTTTGTTGTGTGAACTGCCCTGAGACCTCCTGGTATAGGGCAGTATATAAATTCAATTAACAACAACAACATTTAAATATCAACCAAATATGACAGAAGGAAGGGTGTGCATGCTGGAAATGGGTACTTGGAACTCCCACAGCTATTTGCATTAAGTTATCACACAGTATGATCTATGGTGTAATTGAAAGCCAACTGGTTGGCATGAGGCGAATTAGGGCAAAGAAAAATCAATCTATTCCTAAAAGGTTGGAGTTGGCTTCACAACTTTAACATACATGCCACTAAAGTTCTGGGGCAGTCCTGACTGTGGCACTAGCTAGAGATGAAAAAATTCAGCCCCCTGACAGCTCCTGACTGTAGGAGAGTTAGCTATTCTGCTGGTCCAAAGGGCCTTGGTGCCTTCCCTGCTTCTCCTGACACCCCACAGCCACCACAGGAGCTCTGTGCTAAAACGGGACACTTGCTTTAGGTTTCATTCATTCCTGATGGTCCAATCCTCACGATGGCCCACCTGAATTAGCCTCACCTTATTAAACAGCAGTCAGAAAATTGTGTTGTCATTTTCTGTAACATACTAGAAAATAAATACTCTAATTTTCCACATCCTAACACTGGCTTAGGTATGTTTTAATATTTTATTTATTCATTTAAAACATTGTCTGCTCTTCACTGCAGAACAATATGGTATCTGTCAGCTCAGCATTCCAGAGACGCAGTGCAGGATCAGTGCTCCCAATGGACGGTGCATCAGAGGGTGTCACTCACTGACCAAAAGCCTAAGTTCAATGACTAGCACTGCAAAATAGAGAAAGTCATACAAATAGTTCCAGGGGCTGTGGGGGAAAATAATCACATACTGTATCACCGAAGCAGTTGTCAGCCTGACTAGCACCTGATATTGACTGCCTGGGAAATCCGTACAAGCCATTCTGAGTCTCCAAAGTGCATGCAACTAATAAAGCTGAGGTAGGAGATCTTTTAGTTCAATTGTAAAATTTCTAGAACATTCTAACAAACAGACATTTGCTTACCTGCTTGGAGAGGACAGCCATATCTGTTTGTTTGGTGTCTGTTTGTTGATCACATATGTTCCCATGCTTCCACCCAATTTAACTGTTAATACTCCAGTCTACAGAATAAATTGGGAGCGGGGAGAGAAAACAAAACAAAACAAAACAAGCTATCTGTAAGAACTTGCAATATATTTATATAAGCAGAAATCTCAGGGTCTGGCATGTAATTATTGATTAGGATTTCACAACTAAAACATGAGAGCAAAAATGATTAAATAACCTATTTTTTCAAATAAGTGCAAATAAACTATTATTACTTCTCATCCAAACTGAATTTTGCATTTCTACATTTTTCTGTGCTGTAAAGCCATACTCTCAAGAATAAGGATTGGGGGGGGGGGGTATCTATATCTCCTCCCCTCTCTATATACCGGTATATGAGTATGAATAACATAACGTTCCATAGGATGACCAAACGATACTGCAAATGGATTGCCTGGTTTTTCTCTAGAAACCAACTTGATTCACATTCTTTGTTTCCAGTTGGACTGAAACAAATAATTCAGAGGTGGAAAACTGTGTCTAGGTAAATTTTAATGACTTAAAAACAAAACAAAAACAGAAGCGCAGAAATATGGCACCTTTTCAGATGGCAGTTTCCCCAATGGGACCCTCTTTCAGGGATCTTATTCCTATGGGAAGTGGGCCAAAGACAGAAACTGGCAAAGAAACGAAGGTAGTTCAGCCTTTGTACACCAGGCTCGTTTCTATACGCCCCACCCTCCATCTTGGCAGCCAAGAGACATTAGGACACGTTAGCCAGGCCAACACACTCAAGGCTGTGGCTGGGGAAAAGGCAGGGTGGCTGAGCAGGGAGGGTGGGGTGGCCTGGGAAAAGTCCCAAGGGCCACAGAGAGAAACCTGAAGAGTGCCCTTGGGCCCCAGCCCGGCTGTAGGGGATTGGCAACGAGTGTGTGTGTCTCAAACCTACAGCTTTATACTTTTGATGAAGTGTCCAGTCACCAAATTTTATCTCTGGAATGTTCTTATTCAGAAAGGCAGGGATTTCTTTCAGGCTGCATGTCTATATTGCACAGCATTGTCTAAGGGATTTTCTATTCATTAAGCTCCCAGGAGCATTCGATTGGCATTCCTTTGTGTTTTTCACCATGTTATTTGGGAGACCAACTGCAATGTTTTCATGGTTCATTTTCTTAGTTCCAAGTGTTAACATTTTAGAAATTTGGAAATTCACAGCAAATAGTCTAAGCTTGTTAGGTACATGGCCTTTTGGACTTTACTATCTGCCCTGTCTGTTGCCCTTTCCTTTCCTGTGTCAGGTGTTGACAGGCATGAGCTCTGAAGCAGGAAGGCCTCCACTCCAGCTAAGAAGAGGAAGGGGCAGCAGACAGGACTGCAGGTGGTGAACTGAGTCCTAAGAAGTTGCCTCAAGAATGTGTCCCCAAATGTGCAATGCAATTAAATTTTGAAAAGCATGGGCCCTGCTTCCACAGTTCTTGACTGAACCTGCACCACTCTAAAAAAGAAAGGCTCCTGAGATAATAATTAAGAGTAATTCAGATATTAAATCCCCACACTTATTATCCTTACACAATCTTACATGGTTAAATTTGGCTTGGCTGCCTGCCTTCCTTTTAAGCTCAGACTTTGTTTAGACTACACCAAGTGTTTAGTATGACTGGGCACGGTCTCCCTTGTCGACTACGCTGACTGTTTTATCTTGTTCTGGGTTTTACTGTCCTTAAATTGATTTTACCCTGAGCTGTTACTGAAGTCCTTTTTAGGGCCAAACAGTAGCTTGGAAATGTCTTTATAAAATAAACAAAATGGTAAACTACTTCAATGTCAAGTGAAAGCTTTCTAGACTTGGAGACTTCCGGGTTAGCGCCATCGGCAATGGCAGATTTCCTCTGACTCAGAGGAACCTGCTCCGCAAAAATTGAGTCTTGCCGCCGCGGCGAAGGTGGGGACCCTTTAAAAATCCCAGGCGGAGGAAGCCTGGGAACGTGGGATTCGGCTGACACCAGGAGCCCTTTTCGGGGCTTCCGAAGTGACGCGGGGTGAGTGGCGCGGTGTTTCGAATCGACTGCTATTTTCGCGGAGTGAAGCTGCACAGCCGTTGCTGGAGAGCGCTGACTTTTTTCTGTGGACATTTGAATTTCAAACAACAACCCGTGATTAGTACAGAAATTGGATTCTTAAAATATCTTTAAATTTGGCACCGATCGGGGAAGGTACAAGCAGGAAGTCCGCCTCCCCTTTCTGTAAATAATCTAAAGCAAAGAACCTGTCAACTAAGGTCGTGGAGAGGTTTTTTTTTGTAAAGGACTTTAATTCTACTGATTGAGACTATCAGAAAATTTTCTTGGAAGCAGGGTAGCCTGCAGGGGAAGAATAAAATTTGGGATTTGATGTGCCGCCCCCCCCCCGGACCCAGGAGTGGTCCGTGAGAGCCCGCTGATGAGGAATAGAACAATTTGACAGCTGTCAAGTTAGCTGTCAAGATACAAAAAGAGGACTTTGTTTCCACTGTCTACATTTGCTACAAGCTTGTATTTTAAATGAAAGAAGGACTGTTACAATCTAACGTGTGGGACCTTTGGGTCTGTGCTGAAAGGAGTGAAAAGAAACTTAAATTCCCCTAGAGGGAGCTTTGGGATATTGCATCAAGGACCAGCTGAGAAGTTGTTTTCCGACCCTGGACTGTTTAAGAATGACTGTAAAAATAAATAAAATAAAATTGTTGTTGTTTAGACGTTTAGTCGTGTCCGCCTCTTCGTGACCCCCTGGACCAGAGCATGCCAGGCACCCCTGTCCTCCACCGCCTTCCACAGTTTGGTCAAACTCATGTTAGCAGCTTCGAGAACACTGTCCCACCATCTCGTCCTCTGTCGTCTCCTTCTCCTTGTGCCCTCCATCTTTCCCAACATCAGGGTCTTTTCCGGGGAATCTTCTCTTCTCATGAGGTGGCCAAACTATGGGAGTCTCAGCTTCACGATCTGTCCTTCCAGTGAGGACTCAGGACTGTTTTCCTTCAGAATGGATACGTTTGATCTTCTTGCAGTCCATGGGACTCTCAAGAGTCTCCTCCAGCACCAAGGTGGTTGTCACCAATGGAAGCAAAAGCTCAGAAAAAAGCTCAGTATGGAGGCCAAATGGCCGAAATATTGGGAAATTTTGGAACAAGAAGGAGATAGATTGAAACTGCAGAGTTTTGAGAAATTAAAAAACAAAGTGCGGGATTGGCTTCATTATTACCAGATAATGGAGGCATATAATTTGGACAAGAAAATTGGCTTCCAGGTGGAAAAATCAAAATTAGAAACAGAGCTATTAGAACCTAAAACTAAGATTTTGTCAAAGATGTATAACTTGCTATTGAAATGGAATACTCAGGATGAAACGGTGAAATCTGCTATGATTAAATGGGCACAAGATGTTGGACATAACATTATGTTTGCTGACTGGGAACAGTTATGGACCACAGGTATGAAGTTTACGGCATGTAATGCCTTAAGAGAGAATATTATGAAAATGATTTACAGGTGGTACATGACCCCAGTCAAGCTTGCAAAAATCTATCACTTGCCCGATAACAAATGTTGGAAATGCAAAGAAAATGAAGGTACATTCTTTCACCTTTGGTGGACGTGCCCAAGGATTAAGGCTTTCTGGGAAATGATTTATAACGAAATGAAAAAGGTATTTAAATATACCTTCCTGAAGAAACCAGAAGCCTTCCTCCTGGGCATGGTCAGCCAATTGGTGCCAAAGAAGGACAGAACTTTCTTTATGTATGCTACAACAGCAGCAAGAATACTCATTGCAAAGTACTGGAAGACACAGGATCTACCCACTCTGGAAGAATGGCAGATGAAGGTGATGGACTATATGGCAGAAATGACTGGCAGAATCCGAGACCAGGGAGAAGAGTCGGCGGAAGAAGATTGGAACAAATTTAAAGACTATTTACAGAAATATTGCAAAATTAATGAATGTTAGAATGATGTCGGATAGAAATTAAGTGGTTCCCAGCTGTAATGTTTTAAGAGAATATGGAAAAAAGGTCTAGAAGCAGGTTAAATTTATTGATAAGGATTTGCTGAACTAATAATCTGAATTGGAATACAAAAAAGGGAGGTACGAGGAGGTCTGGGAAATAAGTCAATGGAAAATAAGTAATGGAAACTTTGTGTGTTTTTAATTATTTTTATTTTTGTATTTTTGTTATTTTTTCTTTTTTCTTTTTGATTTTTATTGTATTAATATTGAAAATTTTAATAAATATCTTTTTTTAAAAAAAAAAAAAGAGTCTCCTCCAGCACCATTATTCAAAGTATGAATTCTTCGGTGATCAGCCTTCTTTATGGTCCAGCTCTCACTTCCATTCATCACTACTAGGAAAACCATACAGTGGTGCCCCACAAGACGAATGTCTCGCAAGATGGAAAACCTGCTAGACGAAAGGGTTTTCCGTTTTGGAGGTGCTTCGCAAAACGAATTTCCTATGGGCTTGCTTCGCAAGACGAAAATGTCTTGCGAGTTCCTGCGGGTTTTTTTTCCTCCCCCCCCTTTCCCAAGCCGCTAAGCCGCTTATCAGCTGATCCGCTAAGCCGCTTATCAGCTGATCCGCTAAGCCGCTTATCAGCTGATCCGCTAAGCCGCTTATCAGCTGATCCGCTAAGCCGCTTATCAGCTGATCCGCTAAGCCGCTTATCAGCTGATCCGCTAAGCCGCTTATCAGCTAAGCCGCTAATCCGCTAATCAGCTGATCCGCTAAGCCCACTAAGAGCGCTAATCCGCTAAGTCGCTAATGGGCTTGCTTCGCAAGACGAAAAAACCACAAGACGAAGAGACTTGCGGAACGGATTCTTTTCGTCTTGCGAGGCATCACTGTAGCTTTAACTATACGGACCTTTGTTGGCAAGGTGATGTCTCTGCTTTTTAAGATGCTGTCTAGGTTTGTCATGGCTTTTCTCCCAAGAAGCAGGCGTCTTTTAATTTTGTGGCTGCTGTTACTATCTGCAGTGATCATGGAGCCAAAGAAAGTAAAATCGCTCACTGCCTCCATTTCTTCCCCTTCTATTTGCCAGGAGGTGATGGGCCCAGTGGCCATGATCTTCATTTTTTTGATGTTGAGCTTCAGACCATATTTTGTGCTCTCCTCTTTCACCCTCATTAAAAGGTTCTTTAATTCCGCCTCACTTTCTGCCATAAGAAAGTTGTGTCATCTGCATATCTGAGGTTGTTGATATTTCTTCCGGCAATCTTCATTCCAGCTAGCGATTCATCCAGCCCAGGCTTTCACATGATGAATTCTGCATATAAGTTAAATAAGCAGGGAGACAATATACAGCCTTGTTGTACTCCTTTCCCAATTTTGAATCAATCAGTTGTTCCATATCCAGTTCAAACTGTAGATTCTTGTCCCACACAGATTTCTCAGGAGACAAATGAGGTGATCAGGCACTCCCATTTCTTTAAGAACTTGCCACAGTTTGCTGTGGTCGACACAATCAAAGGCTTTTGCATAGTCAATGAAGCAGAAGTAGATGTCTTTCTGGAACTCTCTAGCTTTCTCCATAATCCAGCGCATGTTTGCAATTTGGTCTCTGCTTCCTCTGCCACTTCGAAATCCAGCTTGCACTTCTGGGAGTTCTCGGTCCACATACTGGTTGAGCCTACCTTGTAGAATTTTGAGCATAACCTTGCTAGCATGTGAAATGAGTGCAATTGTGCGGTAGTTGGAGCATTCTTTGGCACTGCCCTTCTTTGGGATTGGGATGTAGACTGATCTTCTCCAATCCTCTGGCCACTGCTGAGTTTTCCAAACTTGCTGGCATATTGAGTGTAGCACCTTAACAGCATCATCTTTTAAAATTTTAAATAGTTCAGCTGGAATACCATCACTTCCACTGGCCTTGTTATGAGCAGTACTTTCTAAGGCCCATTTGACTTCACTCTCCAGGATGTCTGGCTCAAGGTCAGCAACCACACTACCTGGGGTGTACGAGACATCCATATCTTTCTGGTATAATTCCTCTTTGTATTCTTGCCACCTGTTCTTGATGTCTTCTGCTTCTGTTAGGTCCTTACCACTTTTGTCCTTTATTATGGTAATCTTTGTACAAAATTTTCCTTTCATATCTCCAATTTTATTGAAGACATCTCTGGTTCTTCCCATTCTGTTGTTTTCCTCTATTTCTTTGCATTGCTCGTTTAAGGCCTTCTTGTCTCTCCTTGCTATTTTTTGGAAATCGGCATTCAATTTCCTGTTTCTTTCACTATCTCCCTCACATTTTGCTTGCCTTCTCTCCCCCGCTATTTGTAAGGCCTCGTTGGACAGCAACTTTGCTTTCTTGCATTTCCTTTTCATGGGGATGGTTTTCGTTGCTGCCTCCTGTATAATGTTACAAGCCTTCATCCATAGTTCTTCAGGCACTCTGTCCACCAAATCTAAATCCTTAAACCTGTTCCTCACTTCCACTGTGTATTCATAAGGGATTTGATCTAGATTGTATCTTACCGGCCCAGTGGTTTTTCCTACTTTCTTCATAAAATAAAATACTATAGTATAAAATAAAATACTATACCGAAAATGAGACATCATAATCTTGAGGAGTAAAGGGCTTGTCTGCCAGCTCCTCAAAGAAATCTGTTAATGACTCCAGGGTTTCTTCAGCAAGTTTTTCATACATAGTTTCATCTATTGAGCTGTAAAAGTCAGGTAAAGAAAGAGTTACTCAAATTTTATACCATTAAATCAAAATATTATCAGTGCAAAACAAGAAATCCCAAAAAAGAACACAGTAACTTGAGGATGTTTGTTACCGACACATACTAGTGTAGGAACCATTTCTGAAGTTGCAATAAAAAAGAAAAATTAGGTATGTATAGCCCAGAAATTTTATTCGGCTGAACCTTAATTCACCACACACTGCAACTTCCATTTATTAGACAGTCCTCTGATTAAGGAACTTTAGGCTACAATTCTGACCCCACTTCTCTGGAAGTAAGCCCACTGAATTTATTATGACTTACTTTTGAATAGATACAGTTAGGTTTGCACTGTTAGTCAATTAATTGATTACATCTGCATACATTTAGACATTGATTTGTCTGTCTTGTCTGTTTTTGTTTCTTTTCTATATGTTTGGCCCTCTCTTGAGAATTTGTTACCAAACGTGACAGCAGGCTTCACTGCCATTTGGACACTGGTTCCGTCATAGCTGGCTCCCTCTGGCTGGCTAGCCTTTGGGCTCGATTTTCCCTCCCCGTTCCCTCCACTGACAGTGTTTTCTGCTGCTCCAGAGAAGCGGACACGGAGCAATGGTTCCAAACTACAAGAAAGAAGATTCCACTTAAACATTAGGAAGAACTTCCTGACAGTAAGAGCTGTTTGGCAGTGGAATTTGCTGCCAAGGAGTGTGGTGGAGTCTCCTTCTTTGGAGGTCTTTAAGCAGAGGCTTGACAAGCATATGTCAGGAGTGCTCTGATGGTGTTTCCTGCTTGGCAGGGGGTTGGACTCGATGGCCCTTGTGGTCTCTTCCAACTCTATGATTCTAGAACAGTGCCAGCCTTGGTGCTGCCCCTGAACCATGGAGTCCCACTCCCTGCTTTTCCTCTCTGGTTGCTTCCCAATGGCAGAACAGTGCCAGGAGGCAGACATCACCGGTAAGGACCACCCAGAGCTTTAAGAAACAGCACAGAGATCACGCAGCAAAAAGCATCCCTCCCTCCATAGCCCAGCCATCCTTCCTTATTTCAGACATCAAGATATAGCAGCATATCATGATGATTAGCTGGTGATCTATCATGATGTTGAAAATCAGATATTGCCCAGCCCTAGATGACATCTGGCTTAATTTGAAAGAACCCTTCCCCTCTTTATTCTTACGATATTTTCATAGCAAAAGTACTAATGGACGTTTCCATTCATTTTAGTAAAGCTTGTGTAGTTTTCCAGTGGTTTGCACGCTAAAGATGTGCAGTTAGGCTACCTGAACACCTGTTTGAGGCCTAAGCCCACTTTCCACAATATGCATGTCCCGTGGTTTTGTCTAAATTGTGGCTCCATCCCAGTCTGCTCTGGTAACATGTGAACAAGCAAGACCATGTGGAAGACAACCACAACCTGCCTATTCCCACATCAGGAATGCTTGGGATGTAGGGAATAGGGAGTGGCACTTTCCAAATGCAAGAACCACCCATAAGTTGGCAACACAATGAGTGTTGGAGAACTTGGAAATGGATCCTCTTCACCTCTTAATCAGAGAGCGCTTACTCTCTTTACACGGCTAGTGGCTACATGAATTAGTTAAACAAGCCTGTCTCCACCATACTGAGAGTAAACAAGGCATTCGGCTACAAAAGAAGAAAACAAAGGTCTGGTCACGTGTGAAAGTGCTGGATGCTGTGGCATTTTAAGATAAATTTGTTGCATATGTAATGACACTATTATTCACTTAAAATGATTCAGCTTTTACGCAGATCCCATGCGCATGGCTTTGGTTTCGATGGTTTCATTCTTCTGAGGTGACTGTTTCTGTCCTCAATATTGATCTCTGTTTGGGAAGTTCCCAGAGTTGCCAGGTGGCCAATTCTAGATACAACGTACCTTTTGTCAATTCGAGTTCCTGCACTTCTTATGCATTGCAGTTGAGCACTCTTGGCTTTGACTTTGAGAACGCCATATAAACAATGTGGCTGCACATCCTGTGAAGAAATAAGTTTTAAGTACTTTTGTGGAAAATCATGTTCTTCAGCAGAAGGCTAAGTGCAAGCAGCACAACTTTCAGGGTTGTGTCCTCCCTGAGGGGATTTTGCTACATTTTGTTTTACACTGTTTTATTTTGTGGTTAGGATTGTGTATATTTCTGCCATGGGAACCTTGGATGAAAGCTGGATTATAAATGCTTTAATAATACATAATAATTACTTATTATTATAAGTAAACATATATATATATATATATATATATATATATATGCGCCAAGTCCTCTGACCAGGAGTAGCATCATTTGTATTTCAAGTCCTTAGGCCATGCTGTTCCTTCCAGAAGCAAGCACATTCCTTCTCCCAACTTTTCTATCAGAGTTCATTTCCAGCTTTGTCCATGTATTCATTCGCCCCTTTGTTTAGCAAGATCTATATCCAGTGTGCAGGGCAGAGGGCCACGCAAACCTTCGCACGGCTGGACTCTTTTGCCTGCTATCTTAGCGAGTCTTTTTCCAGTTTGAAGGCCCGCTCCCTCAGCGAAGGCGGAGGACGAGCTCCGGAGACCCACCTTTCCTGCCCTCTTCCCTCCCTCCCCTCTCTGCTTCAAGAGAAGCGCCCCCAAAACACACCACCGCCAGCGGCCGGCCTGTCCTTTCCCGGCTCCCCGCAGCCTGCCGGCGGAGGGTCCCGGCGCCGTTTCTGGGCCCAAGGCGAGGGCTGCCGAGGCCGCCGGGCCCAGAAGGCCTCCCGAGCCCCGCCGGGAGCGCCACGAGAGACCGAGGCCGGGCGCGAGGGAGAAGCTCCGCGGACCGGGCTGGCCGGAGGCCCTGCGCCGCTCCCCGGCGTCGCCCCTTCCGCGCGCCTTCCCTCCCAGGCCGAGGCCCAGCACTCACCGGCCGGCCCACGAGGAGCGCGAGGCCGCAGCCGCTTCTCCGGGAAGGAGGCGCCGCCGCCGCCGCCGCGGCCTCCTCCTGCTCCTTCCAGCGCCCGCCGGCGCCTCCCCGCCAGCCCCGGGCCGCCGCCCGGGAGAAGAGTCGCCACATGAGATCCTAAGGCGGCGCGCAGGAGACTCGGGCTGGGGCGCGGCGCGGCTCTGCTGCCCCCTTCCTCTCGCCCGAAGCCTCTCCAGGGCCAGCTCTCTCGAGAAATGGCCCGATCCTGGCTGCCCCCCCCCCCCCGATCCTAGGCCAGTGAATCGGGAGCAGAACAGCCTCCAAGTGCCGCAGGGGAGGAGAGAAAGGTCCGCCACGGAAGCAGAAGGACTCCTTGAAGGGGGGGGGGGCTGTGCTTTTTGCTCTTTTATCGACGTGTGGCACATAGTGACAGCCAAAACTTACTGGAAGAAAGAAAATGGGGGCGGGTGGGGCAAAAGCAACCCCTTAGAGGCCGTTCGCTCTCTTCTAATTTCTTTGAGACAATTTTCTAATTAAAAAAAAATTAGATGCAAATTACAACCTGCAGGCATTAAGGTTTTGTTTCCCAAGCTATCCTTCCCGCCCTCCTCTCCATGTCTGTGGGCAGCTGGTTCCAGTCCAATGTGGTCATCATCTATTGTCTTTTTGGTATTATTAAATATTTTCTTGTTTTACAGAAGTATGTGTAATGTCTCTCATATTTTTTCCGTGTAACATTTTTACAAATCAGTTTCATTTCTTGAGACATTGGGGGGGGTCGGGTGGCGATGTTTCTATTTTGCTTAATGTATGTGGGGTTTGGTGTCAGCGTTGCTTGTGCCGGTTCTCTGCTGTTCACTTGTCTTCCTTTGGTGGTGAGAGAGGTTGGGCTTGGCCCAGGGTGTGGCTCTTTGGGGTTGGCTGTGGGGATCTCTGTTTCCATGTGTGAGTGGGGTGGGTGGGTGTTTGGGATCAGGTTAGCCATATTGATTTGTATGCTGTTGGTGGATTGTCTTGTTGGGCTGTGTATGTGATAAAGGGGAGCCATATAGGGTAAAGGCGTCTTCTATTTGTCTCCGTGTCAGTTTCAGTTTATTGGTTAATTTTTCTAGTAGGGCTGTTTCCCATACTATTTGGTCCATGCTTCCTCCTGACAGGTCTCTCCAGTGTCTGGTTATGGTGTTTCTGGCTGCTGAAAGTAGGTGAGTTATGAGTTCTTTGTGGTGTAAGAGGCCATTGTTGTCTTGGAAGATGTTTAGTAGGGCTAGTTCTGGGGTGATGTCTAATACTTGCTTAGTTATTTTACATATTTCTCGTATGGCTGTTGTCCTGAATAGTTGGATTTTGGGGCACTCCCACCACATGTGGAAGGGACGCAGGTGGCGCTGTGGGTTAAAGCCTCAGCGCCTAGGACTTGCCGATCGAAAGGTCGGCGGTTCGAATCCCTGTGGCGGGGTGCGCTCCTGCTGCTCGGTCCCAGCACCTGCCAACCTAGCAGTTCGAAAGCACCTCCGGGTGCAAGTAGATAAATAGGGACCGCTTACCAGCGGGAAGGTAAACGGCGTTTCCGTGTGCGGCTCTGGCTCGCCAGAGCAGCGATGTCACGCTGGCCACGTGACCCGGAAGTGTCTCCGGACAGCGCTGGGGCCTAGTTGTTGCTGATTTTATAATTATAATAATAACAATTATATATATATATATATATATATATATATATATATATATATATAATAGGGACGCGGGTGGCGCTGTGGGTAAAAGCCTCAGCACCTAGGGCTTGCCGATCGAAAGGTCGGCGGTTCGAATCCCCGCAGCGGAGTGCGCTCCCGCTGCTCGGTCCCAGCGCCTGCCAACCTAGCAGTTCGAAAGCACCTCCGGGTGCAAGTAGATAAATAGGGACCGCTTACCAGCGGGAAGGTAAACGGCGTTTCCGTGTGCAGCTCTGGCTCGCCAGATGCAGCTTTGTCACGCTGGCCACGTGACCCGGAAGTGTCTCCGGACAGCGCTGGCCCCTGGCCTCTTGAGTGAGATGGGCGCACAACCCCAGAGTCTGGCAAGACTGGCCCGTACGGGCAGGGGTACCTTTACCTTATATATATATAATATTATATATTATACTATATAATAATAATAACCCCGCCCATCTGGCTGGGTTTCCCCAGCCACTCTGGGCCAAAAATACACTAAAATGTCATACATTTAAAATGTCATACATTCCCTGATTTTACTGTTGGGTTTTAAGAGGACATGTAGTTGGTGTTGTGCTAACCAGGGCATTTGGGTGTCTTCTAGTTTGTCTTGTATTTCTTGTGTTGACAAAGGTTTGTTATTTTTATAGAAGTCTATTAGGCGATATAAGCCTTTGGTTTGCCAGGTTTTTATCTGGAGGTTTTGTGCTGCATGGTGGAATAATGGGTGGTACGCCAGGGGGATTAGTGGGGCTGGGGCTGGGGATAGTTTGCCTAATTCTGTTTCCCATGCTTTGAGCGTGGTCTGTGTGTACCTGTTAAGTGTTGTGGGAATTTTCTTTAGTTTGTTTGGGAGGAGTGGGTATGCTGTGGTGCAGGTATTTTCAATTGTGTCCCTCTCTAGGTGTACCCATTGTTTTGTCTCATCTTCTAGTATATATGGGATTATATGGCGTATTTGGTTGGCATTGTAATATGCTTCTATGTTGGGGATTCCCCATCCTCCTTCTGAGGTGGGGAGGTGCAGGTATTTGGGGCTTATTCTTGGTTTTTTATGTGAGAAGATAAAAGAGTGTAGTTTTCTCTGCCAACTGTGGAGTTGGGTTGGGGGAATCCAGATTGGGAGGGTTTGGAATAGGTAGGTTAGTTTTGGGAGGATGATCATTTTGAGCATGGCTATTTTGTCTGAGAGAGTGAAATTCATGTTCCATCTTTTTAGGTCTTTGTTAATTTGTCACCACAGGGGCTTGCAGTTGTGGAGGTACAATTTATTGAGGTTTCTGGTTATTTGTACCCCTAGGTATCTGAACTTGGTGTGGCACAGTTTTCTTTTGGTGACCTTAGTGAGTTCTTTTTGGGTGTGAGGAGGGGTGTTGAAGCACATAGCTTCTGACTTTGTAAAATTTACCTGTAGGCCCGACACCATTGCAAATGTGTTGAGTTTTCTGATTAGGGAGGTTGCTGTGCTTATGGGGTCTGGTGTTGTGACCATTAGGTTGTCTGCAAAGGGCCCTAATTTATAGGTTCTGCCCTTTATTTCCACTCCCTTGATGTCTGTGGCTGCTCGGATTCGGATTGCTAAGGGTTCCAGAGCCAGGATAAATAAGAAGGGAGACAGTGGGCATCCTTGTTTCGTGCCTCTTTGGATAGCTATAGTATTAGAATCCATATTGTTAGTTCTGCATTTTGCTGAGGCTTGGGAGTATATTTGTTTGAGGATTTGTAGGAAGTTGGGGCCAAATTTCATGTTAGTTAGTACTGCTAATATGTATTTCCACTCTAAGCAATCAAAGGCTTTGAGGGTGTCTAGGAACATAATTGTCAATGGGAGTTTAGTTGCCTTGCTGTGATTGATCAGCTTCAATAGTTTCCTGATGGGGTCTGTTATATTGCGGCCAGGGACAAAGCCAGTCTGGTCTGAGGCTATTAACTTGTGTAGGAAGATTTTTAGGCGGTTGGCCAAGATTGATGTGAATATCTTGTAGTCTTGGTTTATTAATGAGTTTGGGCGGTATGATTCTACTTTGAGGTTGTCTTTTAGTGGTTTTGGGATGGAGACTATTTTGGAGTGGGTCCAGGTTTTGGGGATGGGCCAGCACTGTTTGCCATCTCCCTGTTTGGTGTCATCTCAATCTCCCTAACGGTTTTGGTTTGAGGTCTATTTGGCGTCCTGTTGGAGTAGAGCGTGTTGCGGTTAGAAGTTGTAGCAGTGGTGGTTCCTGGGTGTTGTTGGGTTGCTGAGCTGATCAGGCGTTGTTGACTGGTGGCTTTTACAGAGCGTTCAAATTAGGTGGCCATTTGTGTTACTTCTAGGCTGTGTTTTAAGAGCTTCTCTGGGGTTTCCATAGTCGCCTCAGCAGTGCCGCCAAAGCGCGGGGGGGGGGGTGTCAGGTAAGCAGAGAAGCGGATAGACCATCAGACAGACAGTTCACATAGAGGGAGGGGGTTAGCAGGCAGAGATGTGCGAGATCAGAGGAGTGGGGCCAGGGGAAATGTGTGTTTAGGAGGGGTTGTATATACACAAAAGGGGTACTGGGGTCCAGTTAAGGTGGAAGGTGGGGTTGGGGATGCGTTCAGAAATAGAACCAGACAGACAGGCTATATGTAAAGGGTGGGGGGAGAAGGAGGAAGAAGAGAGGAAGAAGAGAAAGAACAAAACGGGGGAGGAGAAGGGGAGGGAAGGAGGGGGAAATTGGAGTAAAATAAAAGTGGGAGAGACAGAAAGAGAGGAGGAAAGAGAGAGGAGGAGAGATAGTAAATAACAGCGGTAATAAATGGCAGTGATAGTTTTAGCTATAATATGAGGGGGGCAAAGTGTGTGATATGTGTGTGTGTATGAATGTATGTATGTGTTTACTTTAAAGAGGGAGGGGGATGGAGAAAGGGAGGGGGAGAGGGAAAGAGAAGGAATAGGAGGGTGAGAAGAAGAAGAGAAAAAACGAAGGGATGGGGGGGGAGAGAGGGAACTGTGGGAGTGGTGGTGGTATGGGGAAAGAGGTCTTGTTTTAAAAGAGGGGGTGGGGGAGAAAGGGCTCCCCGCTCAAAGCAAACTGACAATGGCTAAAAAGGGGGGGGTTGATTAAAAAAAAAACAAACCAAAAGGGATAGAAAACAAAAATGGGGGTGGAGAGTAAAAAGTAGGGGGAAATATGAGGAAAAATAAGCAAAAAGGAGCTGAGTGTCCCGGAAGGGATTTAAGGAGAGTATTTATATGCTGAGGAGGAGGAAGTAAAATAGAGATGAAATAAAAGAAGTTGGAAGAAAAGAGGACAACTACAACAAAAAAGGTTCCCCCTTTTTTGGGGGGTGGAGAGTGTGATTTAAGTAATATATGGATGTATTTTAAAAAAGGTAGTAATAGAAATTTAGTAGAGGAACTGAAGACTTAGGGGGGGAAAGGGGGGTTGTTTTGTGTTGTTTTTTAGAAAAGGGTAGAATATATGAGGGGGAAGGGGGGAATTTATGTATTAAAAATAGGTGGAGATAAAAATAGTAATATAAGAATATTATTATTTTCAAAAAGAAGAAAATTCTTTTAAAAACAAAAAACCAATAAAAAAATAAAATTAAAATAGAAAATGTTTTCCCCTTCTTCCTTCCCTTTAAAAAAACAAACAAAAAAACACAAAGAAACACAAACAACAATTACAACTACAAAAACACTCCCTTAAAAATACAAAAAAGATCCTTTTTCTTTTCCCTCAAAAATTGAAAATACAGTGGTACCTTGGGTTACATACGCTTCAGGTTACAGACTGCTAACCCAGAAATAGTGCTTCAGGTTAAGAACTTTGCTTCAGGATGAGAACAGAAATCATGCTCTGGCGGCGCGGCGGCAGCAGGAGGCCCCATTAGCTAAAGTGGTGCTTCAGGTTAAGAACAGTTTCAGGTTAAGAACAGACCTCTGGAACGAATTAAGTACTTAACCCGAGGTACCACTGTAGAGGGAAGCAAGGTCTTTTTCAATGGGCTCCTCTTTGGGTTCCGGCTTGCTTTTTCGTCATCATCTATTATCACACATAAGGGGTCAAGAAAATACTTCTTGCGAGTTATGGGATTTGCTCAAGAAGATAAGCATCAGGATTATCCGCAACACTTGTTTTGAGAACAAAATACTTTATTTTTTGTCAATAAAACTATAGTTTACAGTAGAATATACTAAATAAATTATGTAATTTTGTCCTTTACAAGCAATATATCTAATCACAGATATGTCAAAGACAATATATGTACACAACATAAGGCCTTGTTATAAATAGCTTCTTTTTCATTTCACTAATAAACAGTGAAAATTTCTTTATAGGAGATAGCTTCCCATAAACTATGTGCAAACATATTACACTAACCCATGTATGAAATTAATAGGTGAGCAATTATAATTCTGGGGGAAAGCAGAATTGATTTACATAATATTCACCACTGTGATGATGATGACTCTTTAAATAGGCAAAGCAGATTACATATTTGTGCATAATCACTGAATACATGCAAATAAAAAAATCATGTGAGAGACAATAGGAAAATATTACTTCCAAGCCCTGAAAAGATGATTGGCAATAGAAGAAAGAGCAGCTTAAGTACAATGTATGCAGTTCTTCACAGTTTGGCAACAGCACATCCTAGCAAAGTGAAATGTTTCCTTTCACATCTGCTGAGTCCAAGGTAGCATTTCTAGGCTTCAAGAATCCTCTGTTGTTTTCACGGAGGCTCTGTTGCTTATGACTTTTTGTTTCCTAGGCTCAGCAAATTTTTCCTTGAAAATCAGGAGTGCAGAAAGTGCTTCTCTTCAAATATTCTCATTCTTAAAATTCATCTTTTTCTTATTTTATGAATTCTATTACTAAACAAAAGAAATAAAAAGAGTTAATTTTTTTCTCCAACAAACAAACAAAACTTGTTAACACTATCAATATTGGTTAATACAACATCTATTTTCTTCCTTCTTATGTTAGGTTTCCCAACTATACAACATTTCATATTTTTCGACCATCATAACTCTGTCTCACAGAATGTGTTCAGAACACCCCAAAGGCCTTTTGCAGTTTTATCTGCTACAGTCAGTCCTTTTTTTCTGGGGCTTTTCAGTTCCAGCACACTTTTTTTCAAGAAGAAAAGTGCTGTTTGGCTACGATGCTTTATGTTTACCGTTCCCAACCCCAAAGTAGCGTTCCAATGAAATCAATACAACTTCCTCTAGGATGCTTAAAGCTAAGTTTCCCGAATATCTGAATTAGATACCTCTGTGGCAACTGTTACATTCAGCTTCCAATCTACTACCATATTGGCCTGAATACTGTATAAGCCTCAGTTTCCCCCCAAATTCCAAACGTGAAAAGTTAAAAGTGCGGCTTAAATTTGCGACCTTACAAAAACTGGCTTTTATGATATCGCTGCTGAAACAGACATATGGTAAAACGGAAAGGGTGTGAGTGCTGGCAGAATTTTAAGGGAGCGGCTCATATTCAGGTATTGTCTTTTTTTCTTTTCCCCTCCTTGAATTTTAAAGGTGCGGCTTATATTTGGATGCAGCTTATATTTGGGCCAATATGGTATGTTGTTATAGATGGGGGGCTAAATCCTAGAAATTAATAAATGGTAGGATTTTGATTATTTGCGATATGAAGGGAGAAATACTGCAGAGGAATTCCTGTGCTAGCCTTTGCAAAAACGACCTGGCCAAGTTAGGGCCATTAAGAAACAATACAGAGCCACTGAGAGCCATTGGCAATGCAAGACAGCCGCTCCCCCTTGCCCTTGATATAAATTTTGTTGCATTAAGCCAAATAAACATGTTAAATGCTAAATTGGCATAAACTGAAATGCTTCAGAATAATTAGGCATAGCCAGGATTGGGGGGGGGGGGCAGGACTTTTGTTGGGGGGAGTAGAACCGACATGATTGTTCATTTAGTTAAGTATTTCTATTGTTTTACTTGATGGGGGGGCAGCTGACCCCTTGACCCCCCCCGGCTACGCCCATGGATGGGGCTTTAAATCAATTTTTTAAAAATGTTTTATAAAAGAAAAATGTTCAATTTTTATAGTTCAACTTGAACTCCTTATTTCAAGGAAAAACAAGTTTAAAAATGGAACATATATAATTATATTAACATGGAAACAAATGTTGTGCACCATGTTAAAAATCTGATCATGCTGATCACTCTCAACAACTACAAATTGCACATAGAATGTGGCACAAGGCATAGGGGGCAAACTGTGCTGCATAATTAGATAATGTACAAGATATTTTCAAAGGATTCTGCGCAGAACATTATTTACTGATTCTACATGAATAGAAGTATTGTGGCACAGACTAGAGAATTTCATGCAGCTGCATATGGACTATAAAATTTACCGTTCCTCACTGATCAATGAGTTTGATCACAGCGCAGTTGGCAGTGGGGATGCTCAATGTGAAGCTAGTGCTGTATTCTTCACTAACCTCCAAAGTCAGGCCAGTTTGCTAGCAGGAGCAATCTTAGGCACCAATATTTTTAGAGTCTTCAACAAAAAATGTAGAGTCAGAAAGGAACACCCTAAGGTCCCTTTCAATGTCAGAGAGGACGCAGGGACATGTATAAACAACTCACACTCCCAAAAGATCCTTGTGTGCGTTCTCTTGACTCATGCAATAGGTTGGAATCATTAAAAGTCCAGGACCAGTCCTGAGCTGAAGACAGGGTTGAAATCTTAAGCTATGTACAGTCATACCTCGGATTACAGATGCTTCAGGTTGCGTTTTTTCGGGTTACGGACCGCCAAAACCCAGAAGTACCGGAACGGGATACTTCCAGGTTTCGGCAGTCACGCATGTGCAGAAGCGCCAAATTGCAACCCGCGCATTCGCAGACACGCAGCTGCGGGTTGCAAACGCGCATCCCGCACGGATTACGTTCGCAACCCGAGCATCCACTGTATTTCCTTTCACTCTAAAAGTAATATTCCCCAACTGTGAAATTATGACTCTGCTAAAGAAGGACAAAGATACAGAAATTTTATTACTGGACCAGTTCTTACACACTGGAGAAGAAAAAAACTTTCTTCCTGTTAAGTGCACTTATTAAAGCTCTGTCTCCCAGACAGATGACAGTGAAACCACTCTCACTCCTATAAAATATCTCAAGCCAAGGTTAAGACAACTGGAATTAGGATACTGTACGGTCATATGGATATCACTTGTGAAAGACAATAAAATTCTTTCCTTTTCATAATGCCCTATATTCACAATGCTTTCTTACTATAACAATAGTTTTTGACCTACATATTTTTCAGCGTTTGTTAGTTTTATACCAACAGGTTAATTAGATTTCCAAAAACTGTACATTTAAAAAACCTCTGGACAAAAGTGATTTATATCAAAGTGACAAATCTATAAAGACTTTTTAATACCAGATTTATGAAACTAAATACTTTTACTGAGCAGCCAGTCCAGAAAGGAGCATGCAACTCTTGTCATTTTAGAATCAGCAATAGGTGGCAGCATTGTGTTTGGAGAAAGAACATGAAACTTGTTTCCATATTCACAGAGGACTCAAAACAAACTACTTTAAGTGATACACAAGTTCATTCATAAAAAAAATCCTTCCATTAGCACCTTAGAGACCAACGAAGTTTGTTACTGGTATGAGCTTTCGTGTGCATGCACACTTCTTCAGATACACTGAAACAGAAGTCACCAGACCCTTATATACAGTGAGAGGGTGGGGAGAGGTATTACTCAGAAGGGTGGTGATTGGCTGGTAGGTGTGGTAAACCTGTTGACAACTGTTCATGACTGCAATTGGTCTTACAGGAAAAAGCAAGGGGTGAGATGGCTAAAAATAGCTTTATCATGTATAATGAGATAAGAATCCAATGTCTCTATTCAGACCAGGTCTCTCCATGGTTTTAAGTTTGGTAATAAGTTGCAATTCAGCAACTTCTCTTTCCAGTCTATTTCTGAAATTCTTTTGTAATAAGACAGATACTTTGAGATCTTGTATAGAATGTCCTGGGAGATTGAAGTGTTCTCCTACTGGTTTCTCTGTCTTGTGATTCTTGATGTCAGATTTATGTCCATTTATCCTTTGGCGTAGGGTTTGGCCTGTTTGTCCAATATAGAGAGCTGAAGGGCACCGTTGGCATTTGATGGCATACACAATGTTAGAAGATGAGCAATTAAATAGGTCTGAGATGGTATGTTTGATGTTGTTGGGTCCAGTAATGGTGTTGTCCTGGTGTATGTGGCAGCAAAGTTGGCAACTGGGTTTATTGCAGGCTCTGGTACCGGTGTCCATGTTAAGTCTGGTTGTTGTATTTTTGTGGGTGAGTTGTTTAAGATTGGGTGGCTGTCTGTAGGCAATGAAAGGTCTACCTCCCAGAGCTTGAGAAAGAGAATTGTCATTGTCTAGGAGAGGTTGTAGATCTCTTATGATGCGTTGTACTGTTTAAACTTGGGAGCTGTGATTACTAGTGGTGTTCTGTTATTTTCTTTTTTGGGTCTGTTTTTCAGCAAGTTCTCTCTGGGTATCAGTCTGGCTCTGTTGATCTGTTGTTTAACTTCATCAGGCGGATAGGTTTGCTGTAGATCTTTTAGGTGAGAGTCTATGTCTGTAGAGTTGGAACAGATGCGGCTGTAATGTAGGGCCTAGCTATATACAAGGGATTGTTTGGTATGTTTAGGATGGTAGCTAGAAGCATGTAGATATGTTTGTCGGTCAGTTGGTTTACGGTATAAGGTGGTGTCTATATGCCCATCCTGTATTTTTATAGTAGTGTCCAAAAAATGTATTTCTTAGCCTGGGAACGTGGGGTTCGGCAGGGCACCAGGAGCGCCTCCCCTACTCGCGGGGAACCCCATTTTGGGGCTCCGGAGCGAAGTGGGGTGAGCGGCGCGGTGCTGCGAACTGATTGCTACTTTCACAGAGGGAAGCCGCATAGCCATTGCCGGAGAGCACTGACTTCTTCCTGTCGACAATTGGACTCTAAACAAGTACCCGTGAGTAATAACGGAAAATTGGATCAAGAAACACTATAATTTGGCACCGAAGCGGGAAGGTTCAAAACAGGAAGTCCGCCCTCCGCTTTTTGTAAATAGACTGAAGCAAAAACCTTGTAAGCTAATAGCCTGGAAAGTTGCTTGTAAAGGTCGAGATTTCCTTCATTTATAACCACTAAAACCCCCTTGGAAGCAGGAGAAAGGGGGGGGGGAATCTGACTGTTTAAGCCTGCAGGAGAGGGAGTAAAGAAAAATAAGTTCCACCGTCTCAAACCTGGGAACGGGGTGTCAGAGACAGAAATTGTTGGAGACGTCCATTGACTGTGAATGGAACATTTTGACAGATAGCTAAAAAAGAGAAACAAACTGATTCCAATGTTGCCTTCTGCATTCTAAAGAAACAAAATATTTGAAAATTGAAAGTAACTTTCTTTTGTTGGACATGCTTTAAAAAGATGGACACAAATAGAAATTGTCTCCTCTAGAGGGAGCTTGTTAAATTGTTGCTGCAGTTTACTTGGCGACTTTACAGCTGCGAGATTCAGATCATGGGACCAGTCTTTTGACCTTGAATAAAAATGTGTTGGGAGGAAGTTTTGATGCTTGCCTTTTGCAAGACAAATGCTTTGCTGGAGCAGTTGCATGAGAAGATGGATTTGATGAATGAGAAGTTGGATTTGATGACTGCTGTAGTCAGTGAATGTGGACAAATAGGGAATACTGACACAGAAATCATACAGGGACCAACTCAGGAAACTGGTTCGACTGGGCAAGTGCAAGGGCAGATGATAACGGAGGAGGTTGCGGTTGCACCTCAAGCAATACAAATGGAGAGACCCGAGGCCCTGCAGGAGCATAAGCCGCTGTTTTGGAAGATTGAATATGGAGTGGGCCAGGGGGAGCCTGGAGCTGAGGAGGGACTTTGAAATATGCTGTTAAATATTTTTTGGATTATATTGATGACTGTGGGGAGTGGGACTGTGGGAAATGGGCTGGTCTAATGAGGGGAGATGGAGATAATTATGGGCTGGAATCCCCCAGAGACTTCATTGAGAAAGGAAAGAAATCAAGAAAGAGACCAACAAAAGACAAGGAAAAGTGCAAGTACAGTGGTGCCCCGCAAGACGAATGCCTCGCAAGACGGAAAACCCGCAAGACGAAAGGGTTTTCCGTTTGCGAGTTGCTTCGCAAGACGAATTTCCCTATGGGCTTGCTTCGCAAGAAGAAAGCCCATAGGGAAATCTCCGGGGACCTCTTTTAAATGCTGGCGGTGGGGAGCAAAGCCTTTCCCCCCCCCCCGGCCTTCAGAAGAGGTCCAGGAAGGCCGGCGGGGGCCGAAAGGCTTTGCTCCCCACCGCCAGCATTTTAAAAGCAGTCCGGGATAGCAGGGAAGCGCTTCCCGCTATCCCGGACGGCTTTTGACGGCAGGCGGGGGGAGCAAAGACTTTCGCCCCCCGCCGGCCTTCAGAAGAGGTCCTGGACCTCTTCTGAAGGCCGGCGGGGGGCAAAAGTCTTTGCTCCCCCCTGCCTGCCTTCCCGGGGGCTTTTAAATCGCCCCGGGACAGCGGAGAAGTCCTCCGCTGTCCCAGGGTTTTTAAAAATGCTGGGGGTGGGAAGAAAAGCCCTTGTCCCCCCCCCCAGCCTTCAGAAGAGGTCGGGAGACAGACTGTCCCCGGACCTGGTCTGAAGGTGGTTTCCATAGGAACGCATTGATTGATTTTCAATGCATTCCTATGGGAAACCGTGCTTCGCAAGACGAAAAACTCGCAAGAAGAAAAAACTTACGGAATGAATTAATTTTGTCTTGCGAGGCACCACTGTATAAAGAAGAAGAAGAAGATCTGCAGAAGGGGCATGGAAGAGATTTAAGAGCCTCGGACATAAGATTACCAGGTTGATGGACTAGATGGAATGGACAGTAAGGACTGACATAACCCGAGACCAGGAAGAAGGGACGTTGGATGAAAATTGGAAGAAAGTCTATAAAGAAAAACTTTTATTTTGGGAATTAGTGTAAAATTAATGAATATTAGGGAAAATGTTGGAATGAAATTGTCTGGCTTTAGTAGAAATGATATAAGGAGTTATGTATAAATAAGCATTAAGTTTTAAGTTTTAAGATATTTTACGGTAAGATAAGGTTAAATAAAGTAAGGCAAATTGAATAACAGAATATGGTGAAAGATGGAAAGGATTTGCTGAAATAATTAATTAAGCTAGAATACAAAAAGGGAGGTGTGAGGAGGTCAAGGAAACAAGCAAATGAAAGATAAGATATGTAATATGGGATTTGTATTTCTTTTCTTTTTTTGTTGTTGTGTTGTTGTATTGGTTTTTATGTATCTTTTTTCTTTCTTTTTTTTCCTTCTCTTTTTTGTAATTTTGAAATCCTTAATAAATATCATATTAAAAAAAATGTATTTCTTGCATGGATTGGTTCATTGTTAGGTTGATGGTGGAGTGAAAGTCATTGAATGTCTGATGGAAGGTGTCCAGGGTCTGTTGACCATGTGTCCAGATAATAAAAATATTGTCAATGTATTGCAGGTACAAGAGAGGTTTGAGTGGGTACCCACTCAAACCTCTCTTGTAGGGTAGTCTCACTGAAATTAATGGACCTAACTTAGCCATATTCATTCATTTAAATAAGTCTACTCTGGGTAAAACTAAGCTGAATACAACCCCAATGAGAATAGTTTTTGCCACTTCCATGTGTCTTAAGTTACTGGCTGTTGCTTTTTTTTTTAATAATATGAATAGTAAATTGCAGGACAGCCCATTGCCTAGCAGGAATTGCAAACGGTTCCAGAAAGACAGGGTCTTCAATGAATCCACTGTTTATTATATTGGACATAGTTATCATTTTTAATTCCCAAACAGGCTTATTAGATCTTTGGGTTTCTTTTTAGGACAACGGCAAAAGGATGGATTCTCACAGGAACAAGTGCTGACTTGCAACGGGAGGGAAAAGACGCTCAGTTCGATGCAGGCCATGACTGTGGATCCCAGGATATGGCAAGCTGAATCTGCTCAGAGGTGGCAGAACAACCTTGCTAAATCCCGCTTGAAACAAGCACACCCACAGAAGATGAACTGCTCGTCCATAATCATTTCCCTTGAAGGTTGTTGTTATTTTGATATCCCATTAAGGCAGCTCAGCTCCACTCCTGCAAACATTGGAGAATTTTAATTCAGATCAACCCTAGCTAAACCTAAATAAATATAACAAGTTGAGCCATTATTGGGAAATATTACAGAGAAAACGAGGGTCTTTTTATCTAATCTTCAACAATCTCAATGTGGGATATTACTATTAGCATTACATATGTGGATCAGCAGGAAGTTGTTTAAAGAGACATGTGTTTTCTCCACTTTGTTTTACTGATTATAACCAATGTGAATGAGTGCTCCATGCTATATATGAAACTCAGCATCTTTGAATACAAACAGATTATACTAGTAAATTTCACGAGATGAGTAAATTTGGACAGAATTAAGAATCTTAAAAGAAATAGGGAATGCAAATGCTAATCTAGTCAAATGGAACATTATCAAACCCATGAGACTTTCCAGCGCTGTTCTAAAAATGTCACAGATATTTCTCTTGCCTTTCCCTCTCTTGCATGCCCACAGAAAGATGGAAAATATATGTAAATTGATCCAATCTATTAAAAGGAGAGGGAGTTCTCTACAATGGCCTACTTATACTAAGATTTTTGAATAACCCAGGCATTTCCTATTCCAACCAATATGTGCATTGAAACAGAGGAATGTTTGGTAACCAAAGCAACATTGATTTGTTCCTCCAATTATAGCTACAAAAGAACTATAGGTATAGTTTAAGTGCTGTTGGGTCATACATATTTTCTTCTCTCAGGTGACAGTTCTGCATCAGAGGACATCAGAATCTCACCTTTTCAGTTTTGTGGGGAATACTTCATACTACTCACAAAATGGAATAGTACACTAAGAGTGAAACATATGAAGTACACATCTACAGAATACAACCCAGTGTCAATCAAAAGCAAGTCAGCTATTTGAAAGTGTACATAATTTGGAAAAAGAAAAGATTAGTCAACTTACTAAGTATACATCCAGCACAGAAGCATTATCATTTTCTGTTTCTACTGTGCTCTGTTCTGAAGTCAAGCAGATAGCACTATCTTCTAAGGTGAATGTTGAACTCGAAGGCAATCCTTTACTGGATATAAAAGCAACACACAATGATCATGAAACCAAAAAGAAACAATGTGCTAATAGGTCAGACTTATGGGATTGTCTTTAATAATTGTATAGACCCATACACATTTGTAAGATCCTAGTTGCATGCTATTCAATTGCAGCAAAGTCTTCCTACATCTTACCTTCAGCATCCTGAAACTGATACAGTGGTGCCCCACAAGACGAATGCCTCGCAAGACGAAAAACCCGCTAGACGAAAGGGTTTTCCGTTTTTCGATGCGCTTCGCAAGACAAATTTCCCTATGGGCTTGCTTCGCAAGACGAAAACATCTTGCGAGTCTTGCAATTTTTTTTGCTTTCACCCCTTTTTCTAAGCCGCTAAGCCGCTAATAGCTGCTAAGCCGCTAAGCCGCTAAGCCTTTAATAGCCGCTAAACCGCTAATAGCGCTAATCTGCTAAGCCGCTAATAGGATTGCTTCGCAAGACGAAAAAACCGCTAGACAAAGAGACTCGCGGAACGGATTATTTTCGTCTTGCGAGGCACCACTGTATTGCCTTTGGACTCCAGTGCTCAGGCAAAAGAATGAGCAGAAGTGGCTGCAGAGGTCCCTCTAGATGGAAGAAGGTGTGGCACATGGAGTCAGCAATTGAGGGAGAGTTGCAAAAGTGTCCTGAGAGTTTTTCTGCCTCCTGTTCACCACCAGCACAATCCTGAACCCTCAGTGTAAAATTCCTTACTTTGTATTAAAATACCGGTATGTCAGGTAAACCAGGGTATCTTGTTGGTTCAGGTTTACTGTATTTTAAAACTGCATCTTGATAAATCTGGACTGATTTCATTAGTATCAGAACAAAACTCTCAAAGTTCCTGAGGAACCAGTGGAACCAGTATTTTTTTAAAAATCTTTGAAAATAAAAATATATACTCCACCTCTTCCAAACCCTGACACAGTACAATAACATTTCTGCATGTCTGATCCATTTAAACACACTTTTAGAAATGATTAATTATGCTACTTATTTGGGGAACAGGAAAAGCAAAACCGGACACACCCATAGAATGGCCCAGACTTCACAGTGACTGATATGTTGTGGTTTTTCCTGTTTTATCCATCCTAACCTATAAACCAGGGGTAGTCAACCTTTTTATACCTACTGCCCACTAATGTAAAATTTCCTTACCGCCCACCAGAGCTCGATGGAAGGAGGATTCAGCTTGTGCCATAGAACCCCCTACCGCCCACCTAGAATCCTGAAACGCTCACTAGTGGGCGGTAGGGGCCAGGCTGACAACCCCTGCTATAAACAAATAAGATTATTGTTGTGGAGACTGAAACAGCAACCTTAAAAGCTTTATTCATGTGTTCAGTGTTGATTTTATGTTTGTATGCAACTCAAAAGTAATAGGTGTTTTTTTGAAGGGTTAAAAAACTGAATGTTGAAGGCTGGTTATTCGAGATTCTTAGGATGGGAAGTTTTTCCAATAACAAATTATATAATGCACACAGAACTGAATGAGAAGGAGAGCACAAATGGTTGCAGATATATCTGCAAATGTGGTCTCCATGGTTTCAGCAAGGTCTGGAGCAAGTCCCCTATTCACATCTCTGACAGCAACAACATTTCACTCATGCTGGTATTTCCCCCCAGTGTTGAGCAAAACTAAGGTTACCAGATTTTTTCCAATGAATCTGGGGATACTTTAATTAAATAAATACTACACGTTCGGGACGTTGATGCTGCAGCAATGGCGGTGGCAGAGGGGCGGCCACTGCCTTGACCTCAACTGCCCTTCCTCCAAGGCTTCTATCTCCTTTTCTATCTCCTTTTTCCATGAGCCTGGGCAGCCTGAGTTGTTGGTCCTTTCGTGGTGGTGGTGGGGAAGCGGTGCGCGGTGTGTCAGGCATGGAAGGTGGAGGAGGGCCAACAGCAGCAGCGGCGAAGCTTGGGCAGCACGATGCCTCCCTTCCCATCGGAGCAGCCCCAATCCCATGCCTACTTGCATGCAAATAGGAGGGGGCAGGAATCCCTCAGTTGGGAAGCGAGGCTTCACACTGCCTTTTGGAGCAGCCCATCCCAACTCCTACTTGCGTGCAAGCAGGAGGAGGCAGGGATCTTCCTTCCCATTGGAGCAGCCCCAATCCCATTCCTACTTGTGTGCAAGCAGGAGGGGGTGGGGATCCTTCAGCTGGGAAGGGAGGCTTCCCATTGCCTGAGAGATCCCTGCCCCGCTCCTGCTGGCACGCAAGGAGGAGTTGGGAGGCTGCTCCGATAGGCAACATGAAGCCTCCATTCACAGCTTAGTTGCTGGGGTCAGGGAAGGTGGAGGCAGCCTGGAAGCTGCATGTTAGAGCTGCTGCACCACCATCATATGGGGACTTCTGAGCAGCTCCTGAAGCCAGCCAGAGCCAACTGCTCCGGGCTGCTTAGAGACTGCCGCTGCTGTGTTTCCTGGGGACATTAGATGAAATCCAGGGACATCCCGGGGATGGAATTTGTCTGGGGACTTATTCACAAATCCAGGGACTGTCCCCAGGAAATGGGGACGTCTGATAACCCTAAGCTAAACACAAACATAGGCAAATTGCCAAAAGAATACTGGTGGTGCTGGTTTAATGTGTACCATATTTCATCACCTTTTGCAAATAACAGTCTGGCACTAAAAAAAAACCTGGTGCATTGGCAAAAAAGAAAAGTACAAAGGTTATTTTATATGAGATGCAATAACTAGTTAGAACCAAATGCAATCATATCCAAAATGCACATGGGATAAGAGAGGCCAACAACCAATGGGCTGGGAGACTGAAACCATCACCACTTTGATCATAACATCATCACCATGGTCAAATCCATCTTTAGAACTCTAGGTAAATCCTTCAGTTCCCTTTGCTCAGGTGAAGGTAACTGAGAGTGGGGAAGGGATGCATCCTACTCAGCTGGGTTTAGCCCAGGTCTGAGCCCCTTTCAACGCAATGCAGTGGCGGCAGTGAGGCCATCTGCCTCTCCCCCAGATGAAGACTTACTAGTCAGAGTGGAAGGATACATAGCACCTTCAAATGTGCCTACCTTCAAAGCTGCATTATGTCAACAAAGGTATCTGGAAAACATGCATTTATTTGCCTGGCCACAATATAGATGAAATCTATATGTATCCTTCTGGATATGTGGTCTGGAGCATAGTGTTCAAAAGAGATTCCTAAATGACAGTTCATGTATTCGGTCACAGAATACTCCATCAATGAGAACGACACCAATTACATTCTTTCTATGATATGGCTCGATTATTCTTGAACAATGTGTTTATTTTATTGGCTACATTTTTCTGTGGTCTCTTAGTTTATTTTACAGTGGTGCCTCGCAAGACAAAATTAATCCGTTCCGCGAGTCTCTTCGTCTTGCGGTTTTTTCGTCTTGCGAAGCATGGCTATTAGCGGCTTAGCGGCTATTAGCGGCTTAGTGGTTATTAACGGCTTAGCAGCTTTAAGAAAAAGGAAACAAACTCGCAAGAACTCATAAGACGTTTCGTCTTGCGAAGCAAGCCCATAGGGAAATTCGTCTTGCGGAACGACTCAAAAAACGGAACTCTTTCGTCTTGTGCGTTTTTCGTCTTGCGAGGCATTCGTCTTGCGAGGTACCACTGTACTGAGTTTTGGATATGACGGACATGTCTTCTTCAAAGCCTATTAATGGGTGTGTCTCCCCCAAAGACAGCTGCTCCCATTGCAGCCACATGGGGAGAATGCAAATCACCTGAGGAGAGGCCTCATTTTCTAAAGTAAACATAGTGATAGAGGTTAATTTTACACTTTTGATTTCCATTGAATCTGAAATGAAGAGCAAGTGTATGGCACAATACCAGGCAAAACCATCTTGCTCATTGTGGAAAATGTAAGAGACTAATGTAACATAAGATTAGAGTTCAGTTATCATTGTTCACCTCCCACAACATTTACTATCAGATGCATCCCATTAACAGTTCACGTGGAAACTCACATATACTTCCAAAAGAAGGTTCCATACTCAATGCTGATAGCAGCCGATTTTGCCAAGGCTGTTATTCCAAGGGAATAGCTGTCCTATAAGTTTGAAATGGTTTAAACAGTAATTTGCTTCCTACAGAAAACACTGGGAGCTCCAATTCTGCTGGGAAACTGATAGGTAAAATGCCTTACTTTTTGTCCAATGGCTTTCTGGCGCTCTGCATAAATGTGTTCATGATAAAGGGAACTGACTCTCAACTACATGATTGGCTTGGCTCACCCACATAGTAATTTCATCAGAGAATGGCAGCAACAACTGGCAGTAGGAAGTGACACCAAATAGTTTTTAAAAAGTGAGTACTGTATTTGCATGGAGTGGATTTTTCTGGGGGAGGAGGGAGGAGAAATTGCTACAATATAGAGATAACTACAGTATTTTTATCTCAGAATTGGAACAAGAGGTGAACAAGAATTGGTGCTGTGCTGTTTTATTGTAATTACTGGTATGATTTTACTAGATTTTATGTATATGAATAGTTTTAATTCTATTGATGTTAAATTGCTTTTAATAGTTGTTTTTTTCTGAGACCTGCGGGGGTATAGGGCGGTATATAAATAATGATGATAATGATAATCATCATCATAGACTGATGTACATTTGTAGTGTAGATATATCCTTCAGGCCAAGTTATTTCAAAAGGGGCTGTGCAAATACTACACAGTGAACAAACAAGCATTTAATATGCTGTACATGTACCACTTTCCCTAGAGAAACTTCTTTTTGTACCTACTTCAGTACTTTCACCTACTTTCCAGTCTGCTTCAGCAAAAATCACTTACATGTAAGAAAAACTGTGTTAAAAATAGTATGTAGTAAATGCAAATCTGTTTTAGCACAATTATCTACATTTAAAAGTTAACAAAACTGATATGTGGTTTTTTCATATTTTAGTCTAATGTATTATTTGACACCTCTCCTCCAATTTATTTTATGCAAGCATCACATCAGTAGCTTAAAAAAGTTCTAGGCAACAGAATAACCAACTTTTTCTTAGCTTGGTCTAATATACCAATACTAAATAAGAACAGTATTTTTTTCTAAGTCTGACCATTTTTCAGCTGCAAAAAGAGTCAAGGTACTGATGAAGAGCGACCCAGTAGATCATCGGAATTCTCTCTAGCAATGATACCTTACTTGCACTGCAATTACTGTTTTGCAAAGCAGTTGCATGGAGCCCAGAGCTGAGGACAATGAAACAATCACTGAGACTTCTAGAGCACCGGTGGCAGAAAACTCGTTCTGAATTGGACCAGACACGGGTTAGAGCTCAACGTCGGGCCTACAAGTGGCAATAGCGATGGCAAAGCAGACTTTCTTCACCACCTCTATTGCATCTGCAGAAAACAGCAGCAAAAGACTCTTTCAGGTGGTTTGCAATCTAACAGAACCACCTTCGCCATCGGGGCCCAGTAAGGACCCCAAGACCTCCTGCAATGATTTTGCAAGTTTTTTGCAGATAAAGTCACTCAGATTTGAAAAGAGGTAGACTCCACCATGGGAGCAGGACTGGGGCGGGAGAGTGCTAGAGTCCTGTCTAGTCGAGTTGTGTGGGATCAATTCCAATGTGTTACCTCCAAGGATGTGGACAGGCTGCTTGGCTGCATGAAACCAACCACCTGTCTCCTTGATCCTTGCCCATTCTGGCTCATAAAAGCGAGCTGGGAAGGTCAGGGCGATGAGCTCTGTGGGGTGGTGAAAGCTTCCCTCTGTGGGGAGCCTTCCCAGACCCGCTGAAAGAAGCGGTTATGAAACTGCTTCTTAAAAAAAATATTTGGACCTGGCCAATATGGTCAACTAACGCCCAGTCTCAAATCTTCCATTCTTGGGCAAGGTGACTGAGCAGCGGCCTTTGATACAATCAACCATGACATCCTTCTTGACCATGAGGAGCTGGGAGCTGAGGGCACTGTCATACAGTGGTTCTGCTCACTTCCTCCTGGAACACTTCCAGAAAGTGGTGTTCAGACCCCTGGGCTCTCACTTGTGGGGTGCCTCAGGGTTCCGTCCTCTCCCCCATGCTTTTTAACATCTACATGCAGCTGCTGGGAGAGATCATCAGGGGGTTTCGGCTGGGTGTTCATCAGTATGCAGATGATACCCAGCTCTACCTCTCTTTCAAATCAGAACCAGTGAGGGTGGTGAAGGTCCTGTGTGAGTGTCTGGAGGCAGCTGGAGGATGGATGGCAGCTAACAGATTGAGGTTGAATCCTGACAAGGCAGAAGTACTGTTCTTGGGGGACAGGGGGTGGGCAGGTGTGGGGGACTCCCTGGTCCTGAATGGGGTAACTGTGCCCCTGAAGGACCAGGTGTGCAGCCTAGGAGTCATTTTGGACTCACAGCTGTCCATGGAGGCGCAGGTCAATACTGTGTCCAGGGCAGCTGTTTATCAGCTCCATCTGGTATGCAGGCTGAGACCCTACCTGCCTGTGGACTGCCTCGCCAGAGTGGTGCATGCTCTAGTTATCTCCCGCTTGGACTACTGCAATGCGCTCTACGTGGGGCTACCTTTGAAGGTGACCTAGAAACGAACTAATCCAGAATGCGGTAGCTAGACTGGTGACTGGGAAATGCTGCTGAGACCACATAACACCGGTCTTGAAAGACCTACATTGGCTCCCAGTACGTTTCCGAGCACAATTCAAAGTGTTGGTGCTGACCTTGAAAGCCCAGTATACCTGAAGGAGCGTCTCCACCCCCATCGTTCAGCCTGGACATCGAGGTCCAGCTCCGAGGGCCTTCTGGTGGTTTGTTCACTGTGAGAAGTGAGATTACAGGGAACCAGGCAGAGGGCCTTCTCGGTAGTGGTGCCCGTCCTGTGGAACGCCCTCCCATCAGATGTCAAGGAAATAAACAAGTACTGTACCTGACTTTCAGAAGACATCTGAAGGCAGCCCTGTTTAGGGAAGTTTTTAATGTTTGATATATTAACGTGTTTTTAACCCAGCCAGATAGGGAAGGTATTTATGTATGTATGTATGTATGTACATACGTACGTACGTACGTACGTATAAATATATTATTATTATTATTATTATTGGAAAAGGAGTAAGTGGAATTGACTTTTAAATACGTTTTCCAGATTTGAAGTGAAGTTGACTGATGTTAAAGGTACTTTTATTCTACCAGACTTAAGTAACAGCAGAAGCAAATTTGCATTATCAGAAATTAGAATGCACAATCGCATCTGTCATGATGAAGGCTGCAGAGAGAAAACAGGTTTCAGTACAGTGCAATAGGACACCTGCAGAAAACCAAAGTCCATTTTGGGCTTTTTATTTTTGCCATAAGTAAAATGTGGCATTTGTAAGTTCATTTTTAGTATTGTCAGTTGCCAGATACTTTAATAAAAGCTGCAGTCTCTTTCTGTGGAACAGTCATAGCTACTCATCTGTTATACCAGGGATGCCCAAACTTTTTTCAAAGAGGGCCAGATTTGATGAACTGAACATACATGAGGGCCGACCAAAGTTCTTGAGGGTTTTTTTAGGATTGAAGTTGCTGGGCTTTTTTTAGGATTTTACCCCAGGACATATACTGCCATGGGGCTGGATTAAATCGACTGGCGGGTCGGATTAGGCCCCCGGAACGGATTTTGGACATGTCTGTGCTATACTGTTCATGGTTTTTGTGTGTGCCTAAGTCAATCTGTAATAGCTAAAGCATTTGAAATTACAGTTGATGAATTAACCAGGAAATGCTGATGTGTTTAATTTTGAACTCCAGCAAGGGATTCTCTGCAGTTAGGAAGGGCTTTTGTCCACCACTTTGTCTACAGCTGAGCAGTGGGCTTGTGCCAGAAGGACAAGGAAGATAAACCTGGGATACCTGGATATACAGTGGTGCCCCGCAAGACGAACGCCTCGCAAGACGAAAAACCCGCTAGACGAAAGGGTTTTCCGTTTTGGAGGCGCTTCGCAAAACGAATTTCCCTATGGGCTTGCTTCGCAAGAAGAAAGCCCATAGGGAAATCTCCGGGGACCTCTTTTAAATGCTAGCGGTGGGGAGCAAAGCCTTTCCCCCCCTCCGGCCTTCAGAAGAGGTCCAGGAAGGCCGGCGGGGGCCGAAAGGCTTTGCTCCCCACCGCCAGCATTTTAAAAGCAGTCCGGGATAGCAGGGAAGCGCTTCCCGCTATCCCAGATGGCTTTTGAAGGCAGGCGGGGGGAGCAAAGACTTTTGCACCCCGCCAGCCTTCAGAAGAGGTCCTGGACCTCTTCTGAAGACTGGCAGGGGGCAAAAGTCTTTGTCCCCCCTGCCTGCCTTCCCGGGGGCTTTTAAATCGCCCCGGGCTGTCCCGGGGCGATTTAAAAGCCCCCGGACGGCTTTTGAAGGCTGCGCTTCCCCGCTATCCCCGGAGCTTGCGGGGCAAGCTTCGTTTTGCGAAGCAAGCCCATAGGGAAATGCGTCTTGTGAAGCGGCTAAGAAAATGAAAAACTCCTTCGTCTAGCGAGTTTTTCGTCTTCCGAGGCGTTCGTCTTGCGGGGTACCACTGTACTGGGAGCCAATGTAGGTCTTTCAAGACCAGTGTTATGTGGTCTCGGCGGCTGCTCCCAGTCACCAATCTAGCTGCCGCATTCTGGATTAGTTGTAGTTTCCGGGTCACCTTCAAAGGTAGCCCCACAGAGAGCACATTGCAGTAATCCAAGCAAGATATAACTAGAGCATGCACCACTCTGGTGAGACAGTCTGCACACAGAATTGACCTGCGCCTCCATGGACAGCTGGGAGTCCAAAATGACTCCCAGGCTGCGCACCTGGTCCTTCAGGGGCACAGTTACCCCATTCAGGACCAGGGAATCCTCCACACCTGCCCGCCTCCTGTCCCCCCAAAACAGTACTTCCGTCATGTCAGGATTCAACCTCAATCTGTTAGCTGCCATCCATCCTCCAACTGCCTCCAGACACTCACACAGGACCTTCATCACCTTCACTGGTTCTGATTTGAAAGAGAGGTAGAGCTGGGTATCATCCGCATACTGATGAACACCCAGTCGCAACCCCCTGATGATCTCTCTCAGCGACTGCATATAGATGTTGAAAAGCATGGGGCAAGAGGATGGAACCCTGAGGCACCCCACAAGTGAGAGCCCAGGGGTCTGAACACTCATCCCCCACCGCCACTTTCTGAACACAGCCCAGGAGGAAGGAGCAGAACCACTATATAACAGTGCCCCCAGCTCCCAGCCCCTCTAGACGGTCCAGAAGAATGTTATGGTTGATGGTATCGAAACCGCTGAGAGATCCAACAGAACTAGGAAACAGCTCTCACCTTTGTCCCTAGCCCGCCGGAGATCATCGACCAGCGCAACCAAGGCAGTTTCAGACCCATGATGAGGCCTGAATCCCGACTGGAAGGGATCCAGATGATCCGCTTCTTTCAGGCGTGCCTGGAGTTGTTCAGCAACCACTCGCTCTATCACCTTGCCCAAGAATGGAAGTTTTGAGACTGGGTGATAGTTGGTCATATTGGCCAGCTCTAGAGATGTTTTTTTAAGAAGCGGTTTAATGACTGCCTCTTCCAGCAGGTCTGGGAAGGCTCCCTCCCAGAGAGAAGCATTCACCACCCCACCAAGCCTATTGCCCAGCTCCTCCTGGCTCACTTTTATAAGCCAGGATGGGCAAGGATCAAGGAGACAGGTAGTTGGTTTCACTCATCCAAGCAGCCTGTCCACAGACTATGTAATTATGGATACATAGTCAGAAACATGGCAGTCACTCCAAATTAACAGAGAATTGAGATTATGATTATTAGCATGATCAGGTATATTTTATTATTTATTCAAAATATTTATATACTATCTCTCACTAAAATAAAACCAAAAATATGTAACGAGGAATGCCCACATTCAGTTGAATTAAGGATGGGGAGAGAACTATACCATTCTTCATATTAAGAGTTATAACTAGAGTTAGCCACACTCTGATTACACCCATTGAAAGGAATGGATATGGCTAATTTAGGTTATTAATTTCAACAGCTCTACTCTGAGCAGAACTTAGCTGGATACATCCCTTAGGGTTTGTGTGAGCAAGTCACAGTTATGAAGATTGGATACTTTTTCTCTCATTTGGTTGTCCTGCTTTATACAAGCTTAACAACTTGACAAAATTTTATCTTTGGCAGTGACACTTTGCTTTAAAAATGTAAATTTTGCTTCATTTTTAAAGGCATAAAGGAATATCTTACTGATCTGAGCATGACAATGCTTATTTTGCTGATATAAAAGGCAAGTTTTGACAATTTTTCCTCATGAAAAATACTTCACAAGCAGCTTTCCAGGCAGCTTCCTTGCATTTTTAAGCAGAAGTTTTAATGTAAACAGCTAGAGGCTATCACTTATAGCTTAGCTTGAAACAGATACACTCAGCACCTGAATAGTGCTTGGCACTGGTTTATAAGTGACTGAAGAGGAAGTTGGCATATATTTAAACAAATGTAAATTACCTTTCCCTGGGTTGAACAGATAAAGAATAGTTTGAAAAACCAATTACTTCAGGAGGAAATACTGAGGTTATCAAACCTTCCAGTAGAACACCTGCAAAGTACATTTCAGAACAGAAAAGTATGGAGTATACTATAATTCCCTTTACCAAACAGAGTATGTAAAATGTTCTTTATTGCTGAATCAGAAAAAACAGCAGTCCGGAAAAAACCAAATTGCTGCTTGTTGCACTATAGCTTTAAAGAGCAGGTTTTTGTGGGTAAAGCTCCAGGGCACAAAAAAAGTGCTGAGAGACACAGCTTTAGAAAGCAGACCTGATAAAAGTTGATCCTCTAACTTGGATTTGTTACTTTAATTTAACTCATTCTATGTGTCTGTTTTTCATCTTTCAATTTTTGTCTGTTGTTATAATTGTTCTCTCTCTGATATTGATAGATATATATACATGAAATAATAATTAAAAACTTTACTCAAAAACATAACAGGTAAGTGTGAATAAGCCCTTAGACACACTTAGTGGGGACTCGGGGGATTTAATTCTAATTAAATTATAAGGTTGCACTGATGAATCTATGGGTGAGTTTGTACCATCCTATTTAGGTTTCATAAGCCACAATGCATATTTTGGTCATGCCTGCAGTCCTCTCATGTGCTGGGCTTATTAAACTAAAACATAATCATCTGAATGGTCAGAGATGAAAGGAACTGTAGTGCAGCACATGCTCCCCCACCTTCACCTTACAATCCCTGGCAAGTCCGCTGAAACAACTGAATGGGGAGAAATAAATCTGCACTGGCTGGGATGCTGCAGGCTCAGAAGGCTCTCGCTTGTAATAAGACAGAGATCAGATCTGTAACTGATCTGCTTCCCCCTGAATTAAGTACAAATCAGAACAGTTGGGTTTGGGGAAAGAGTCCACCCATCTCTAGCATATATACAAATTTTAATTACCTGTTAGAATAAAACCGAGTTCCATCATGTTGATAATTGTCATCTACGTACAAAGAAGAAGAAGAAATTGTGGTTGCTAAAGATGCTGCTTCAAAAAGGGAAGGTGTGCTTGGCACTAAATCTGGCTGATGTCGGGAGGCTAATACTGTGCAGAGGGGAAAAAAGTCTGTAAATCATTCTTGCAAATATGAAACGAATACATTTTCATGGAAAATCTTACCTGCTCACCTATAGTAACAACATGTAAAGGCATGCACAAGCCTTGGGACTATGTGCTCTTTCTTCATATCTCACCTCCAGTGCATATGGCTTTGGGCTTGAATATCCTGGTTTGCATTAAGAATTATGTCCAAACTGAGGAGCTCTAGCTGAATGTCAGCTAACAAGCCAGGATGTTCTCAGCTATAGGTTCTTCAAAATAAAGGTATGACTTTTATTTTTTTTATTTTGGGGGGGCTGGGTGGGGGAATAGAGGAAGAAGTGCACCATAGCTTATTAACCATGGTTTATGAAGAGAAAACTAATGGGAGAAGGAAAACAAAGGTTGATTTTGCCTCATGCTGATATGGGCCCAGAAAGAGTGGCAGAGATGTTCAGTGCCCAGTGGCTGTGGATCAGTCATCTGCCAAGGCTTGTATGAGGAGATCCACACTGTATATTTAAAGCACATGCACAACACATTTAAACCCCAGGCTTCCCCAAAACAATCCCAGGAACTTAGTTTGTTAAGGGAACTTGGAATTGTAGCTCTCTGAGGGGAAGACTATAGTTCCCATGATTCTTTGGGGAGAGGCAAGTTCTCTAGATGTGTGTTGGGGTGCTTTCAATGTATGCTGTGGCTCTGTCCTATGTCTTGACAATTAGAATTGAGATAAGCAGCATAAGCAATGGACCAAAAGCAATTCCCAAGATGAAGGTGTGTTCCAGGGTGGTTACCATCTTAATTGCAGCAGAGGTGGCTTTATAGATGCTGCTGGACAACTCCCTTCATTCCTGAATCCTGGCAATGCTGATTTCAAGCTTTGCCCAGACAATCTAGAATTCTCTAAGCATTGTTTTTTAATCATTGCTTTAAGCTTCTTCACTGGTTTTAAATCTCTCACTTTTTTCACTTATTTTTTAAGCAGAAGTGCCAAAGATCTTGAAAATATTTCTGTTTATTAAGAGCAGTGTAGCTCATTTGAAGCATTACCTTCTTCATCAAGGCTACAATAGCTCTGCCCCTCAGTAAGCAAGTCATGATTTTCATCTTTCCAATCTTGGCTAACCACAGAAACAAATTCTTGTGATGTAGCTTTTAAAGCAGCAATGGAATTGCATCGTTTCTTGGAGGGAGAGGACTTTAAAGCTGCATTCAAAAAGAGGATAAAAACAAGGCAGATTAATTAAATACAGATAAACTAAGCAATGAACTTTTAAGAAGGACTTTTCACTGTTACACAAACACTTTCACAATCCTTTCTTGTTCATCTCACTTGAATGCTACTGGCCGTTAAAAAAGAGGTTTGATCAGATTGCCCAATCAATTTCCATTATTCTAAGTACACTGTGATAATGTCTTTAGAAGAGTCTATAATATGGGCCAGTATAAATCTGAGACATATTTACATTCAGCATTGCAGTAATAAAACTTAAACTTTTTCACGGCAGGGAGCTAGTAATAAGCCAAGTATCAGACATACTTTTACCATGTAATCTCTTCATTCCAAAAAATGGCATCTGCCTATTTTTCACTGGAATATATTTTACAATGTAAGATTTTATGGTTATACAAACCTTAATCCTCTTGCAAATAAAATTGCAAGGGAAATGTCTGTTTGGCTAAAAATATAATTGAAAACAAACCTAAAATATAGATTCCTCCCCTGCATATCTGAAATTATTGTAAAGAACTTCAAGAACATTTTAGTGAAATAACCTATAATCTGCTTATTTTATGTTAAAAATAAATACCGATATCCTTGACTGTATACATTTTTAAAGCCATCTGCACCTTAACAGGTGCAGATGGCTTTAAATTTAAATTGCAACCAGGACAAAGTTGTGTGCTGCTGCTGCCCATGTAGAATCAGGGCCTACATGCAGAGGGATCTCACAAAGAATAGTGGAATCCTGTCCCTCCCCCTGCCCACTATATCCTCTGGCACACATGTGGCAGGCAGTGCACCAGAGTAATCATGAGACCTCTGCATGTCTATGACCATTGTTATTACAGTGGTGCCCCGCAAGACGAACGCCTCGCAAGACGGAAAACTCGCTAGACAAAAGGGTTTTCCGTTTTCGAGTTGCTTCGCAAGACGAATTTCCCTATGGGCTTGCTTCGCAAGACGAAAACGTTTTCCTTTGTCTTAAAACCGTTAAAACCAAAGGTGCTTTGCTTGAACAGCTGCAGTTGCGACTTGACTTCGAGGAGCAACTGTTAGCACGCAGTTTGGTAGCTTTTTTTTCAGACTTTGCTCATTTTTGAAGCTTTTCCAAAACTTTTCCAGAACTTCTTTTGCATCCATTTGGTAAGTTAAACTTTTAAAACTTTTTTTTGGGGGGGGGGTTGGATTTTGGGTTGGGGTGTTTGGAATTCAAGGACTTGGTGTTGGGGGGGGGGGTTGCGAGAATCTGGGAGCTTGTGGGGTTTTTTTCCTGCATTTTTCTGTTTCTCTGTAACCATTGGGCCATTTTTTTTTTGAAAAATTTTTCTGGGTTTGAATTTCTGTGTGCTGGTTGGCTGGGGGAACAGTTGGGGAGGGGTTTGCAGCAGTTGGGGAGGGGCTGGGGGAGCAGTTGGGGAGGGGTTTGCAATTTCTGCGTGGTGGGTGGGTGGGTGGCTGGGGGAACAGTTGAGGTTTTTGAAGACTTTGGTGATTTTTGAAGCTTTTCCAAAACTTCTATTGCAGCCATTTGAGGTTTCTGAAGACTTCGGTGATTGATTCCTGAAGCTTTTCCAGAACTGCTTTTGCATTCATTTGGTAAATTAAACTTTTAAAACTTTTTTGGGGGTTTTTGGATTTTGGGTTGGGGTGTTTGGGATTCAAGGACTTGGTTCTGGGTTTTAATTTCTGTGTGGTGGGTGGCTGGGTGCTTTTGAATTTTTTGGATTTGAAGCACATCACTGATTTCTTTTTCTTTTTCTGAGTTTACGAAGGAGCTGTGCTGCCATGGGACCCAAGAAGACTGCTGCTGCAGAGGCCGGCGAGAGGAAGAAGGAGAAGGTGACGCTGGAAATGAAGAAGGAGATCATCCGGAAGCACGACGGCGGAATGCGTGTGACGGACCTCGCCAGGGAGTATGGCAGGAATCCATCAACCATCGGGACCATCCTGAAGATGAGGGAGAAGATCATGGCGACTGATGCAGCCAAGGGAGTCACCAGGATCATGAAGAACCGCCCAGCTGTTCTGGAGGAGGTCGAGAAGTTGCTGCTCATCTGGTTAGAAGAGAAGCAGCGTGCAGGGGACACAGTGACTGAGGCCGTCATTTGCGAGAAGGCCAAGGCCTTGCACACAGACCTCGTCCGGGAACAGCCAGGAACCTCAGGCGAGCCAGAAGTCTTCAAGCGAAGCAGAGGTTGGTTTGACCGGTTCAAGACAAGATCTGGAATCCACAGGCATGGAGAGGCTGCCAGTTCTGATGTTCCTGCGGCTGAAGACTTTGCAGCAGAGTTCCTGGAGGTTGTGAAGACGGAGGGCTACGTTCCACAGCAGGTCTTCAACTGCGACAAGACCGGGCTGTTTTGGAAGAGGATGCCCAAAAGGACTTTCATCACTCAGGAGGAGGCCAAGTTGCCTGGCCACAAGCCCATGAAGGACCGTCTGACCCTGCTCTTCTGTGCCAACGCAAGCGGCGACCTGAAGATCAAGCCCCTGCTGGTGTACCACTCGGAGAACCCACGGGCCTTCAAGAGACACAAGATCGACAAGGAGCAGCTGAGTGTCATGTGGCGATCCAACAGCAAGGCTTGGGTCACACGTGTGCTGTTTGTGGACTGGGTCAATCTTGCTTTTGGCCCTGATGTCAAACAGTACCTGCTGAACAACGACCTGCCGCTGAAGGCTTTGCTTCTGATGGACAATGTTCCTGCTCATCCTAAAGGCCTTGAGGTGGACTTGTTGGAGGAGTTCAGCTTCATCAACATCATGTTCCTGCCGCCTAACACCACGCCACTGCTCCAGCCGATGGATCAGCAGGTCATCGCCAATTTCAAAAAACTCTACACCAAGGAGCTTTTCAGGCGATGCTTCGAGGTGACTGACTGCACCACCATCACCCTGCGGGAATTCTGGAAGGAGCACTTCGACATCGTCACCTGCTTGAAGATGATCACCACGGCCTGGAACGGGATCAGCCAGAGAAATTTGAATTGCGCTTGGCGCAGCCTGTGGCCGGACTGTGTGGCACCAAGTGACTCTGATGCACCAGAGTCAACAGTGGTGCAGGACATTGTTGCCTTGGGGAGGACCATGGGACTGGAGGTCACAGAGGAGGACGTCTGCGAGCTGGTGGAGGAGCACGAGCACGAGCTGACCACCCAGGAGCTGGTCGAACTGCAGGCAGAGGCTGCGCAGGAGTGGGCCTCGCTGGAAGAGGAGGAAGCAACTGAGGAACGGCTGTCCTCCGAAAAACTGAGGGACATTTGCCAGAAGTGGAAGGAGGTGCAGGCTTTTGCAGAGAACCACTACTCTGAAAAGCACAAGGCACATGACCTTGGGAACACTTATGATACGACAGTCATGTTGTCTTTCAGGGAGGTGCTGAAAACGCGGATGAAGCAGCAGACTATGGACAGGTTCTTGAGCAAGAAGCAAAGAGTGGAAGAGGAGCCTTCTTCGAGTGGTCCCCCAGAGTCTTAGAAAATGTACTGTACACTTTGTTGATTTTTAAATGTTTTTCTGTCATGTTTATAAACTTAATTTATTGTTCCTTCAATTTTTGAACTGCTCTTTACAGTATGTGTGACTTTAAAGAGCAGTTAATAAATTCTTGTTGTACCAAATTTGGCTTTGTTTGGACTTTTTTTGACCATAGGAACGCATTAATTGATTTTCAATGCATTCCTATGGGATTTTGTGCTTCGCAAGACGAAAAATTCGCTAGACGAAAAAACTCGCAGAACGAATTAATTTTGTCTTGCAAGGCACCACTGTACTTATTAAATTTGTATACTGCCCTTCCCCTTAAGTTCACAGGGCAGTTCACAACATAAAAATACAAAATGAGAACACAAAACAAATAAAAAACAAACCAATAACCGCCACCGTCCCCCAACATTTGAAAGACCATGGAATGTTCAATCAGCCAAAGGCCTGGTTATAGAGAAACATTTTCGTCTGGAACCTAAATATAAGCAATAAAGGTGCCAGGTGAGCCTCTCTGGAAAGAGCATTCCACAAACGGAGAGCCACTGTAGAAAAGGTCTGTTCTTAGGTTGTTGCTCTCTGGACCTCTTGTGGAGGGGGCACATGAAGAATGGCCTTCAATGATGGTTGCAGGGTCTGGGTCCTTGAGGTACTCAGTCCTGAAGCATTTAAGGCTTTATAGGTCAAAATCAAAATCAGCACTTAGAATTGGGCCTGGAAAATAACCGGCAGCCAGTGGCCAGGATCCGTGTCAGATGCTCACACCGTCTTGCTCCAGTGAGCAGCCGAGCCACGCAGTTCTGACCAGCTGAAGTTTCCAAACTGTCTTCAGAGGCAGCCCTAAGTATAACACATTGCAGTCATCAAATATTGAGGTTACCAGAGGATAGACAACAAAAGAGGTTGTGGAGAATTAACAGGAACACATTTCCCCTGTCTCTCCCAATGGAGGTCATCACACAGGGCAACCAAAGCAGTTTCTGTGCTTCCTCCAAGAGCACCTGGATCTAGCAACCACCCATTCAAGAACATTGCCCAAGGAAGGGATATTGAGCATTATGGGGATTCCTCCATACATGTATACACTGGGAAGGATCATGTCCATGTTGCTCTCTGCACAAATGTGTGCATGTTGTTGTTGTTGTTGTTGTTGTTTAGTCGGTTAGTCGTGTCCGACTCTTCGTGACCCCATGGACCAGAGCATGCCAGGCACTCCTGTCTTCCACTGCCTCCTGCAATTTGGTCAAACTCATGCTGGTAGCTTCGAGAACACTATCCAACCATCTCGTCCTCTGTTGTCCCCCTCTCCTTGGGCCCTCCATCATTCCCAACAACAGGGTCTTTTCCAAGGAGTCTTCTCTTTTCATGAGTGGCCAAAGTATTGTAGCCTCCACTTCAGGATCTGTCCTTCCAGTGAGCACTCAGGGCTGATTTCCTTAAGAATGGAGAGGTTTGAACTTCTTGCAGTCCATGGGACTCTCAAGAGCCTCCTCCAGCACCATAATTTAAAAGCATCAATTCTTCAGCGATCAGCCTTCTTTATGGTCCAGCTCCCCCTTCCATACATCACTACTGGGAAAACCATGGCTTTAACTATATGGACCTTTGTTGGCAAGGTGATGTCTCTGCTTTTTAAGATGCTGTCTAGGTTTGTCATGGCTTTTCTCACAAGAAGGAGGCGTCTTTTAATTTCGTGGCTGCTGTCACCATCTGCCGTGATCATGGAGCCCAAGAAAGTAAAATCTCTCACTGCCTCCATTTCTTCCCCTTCTATTTGTCAGGAGGTGATGGGACCAGTGGCCATGATCTTCGTTTTTTTGATGTTGAGCTTCAGACCATATTTTGCGCTCTCCTCTTTCACCCTCATTAAAAGGTTCTTTAATTCCTCCTCACTTTCTGTCATCAAGGTTTTGTCATCTGCATCTCTGAGGTTGTTGATATTTCTTCCGGCAATCTTAATTCCGGCTTGGGATTCATCCAGCCCAGCCTTTTGCATGATGAATTCTGCATATAAGTTAAATAAGCAGGGAGACAATATACAGCCTTGTTGTACTCCTTTCCCAATTTTGAACCAATCAGTTGTTCCATATCCAGTTCTAACTGTAGCTTCTTGTCCCACATAGAGATTTCTCAGGAGGCAGATGAGGTGATCAGGCACTCCCATTTCTTTAAGAACTTGCCACAGTTTGCTATGGTCGACACAGTCAAAGGCTTTTGCACAGTCAATGAAGCAGAAGTAGATGTCTTTCTGGAACTGTCTAGCTTTCTTCATAATCCAGCGCATGTTGCAATTTGGTCTCTGGTTCCTCTGCCTCTTCTAAATCCATCTTGCACTTCTGGGAGTTCTCAGTCCACATACTGCTTGAGCCTACCTTGTAGAATTTTAAGCATAACCTTGCTAGCTTGTGAAATGAGCACAATTGTGTGGTAGTTGAAGCATTCTTTGGCACTGCCCTTCTTTGGGATTGGGAAGTAGACTGATCTTCTCCAATCCTCTGGCCACTGCTGAGTTTTCCAAACTTGCTGGCATATTGAGTGTAGCACCTTAACAGCATCATCTTTTAATTTTTTAAATATTTTATAAATAAATAAATAAATTTTGAAATTTTAAACCCCTTGGATCACTGCCTTGCCGTGGCGGAGGGGCTTGAATAACTCAGAGAAGCTATGAACTATGCCATGCAGGGAACCCAAGATGGACAGGTCATAGTGGAAAGTTTTGACCAAACATGATCCACCTGGAGCAGAAACCGGCAAGCCACTCCAGTATCCCTGCAAAGAAAACTCCATGGACAAAGACAAAAGGCATATAAAAGTTATGACGCTGGAAGATGAGCCCCTCAGGTCGGAAGGCGTCCAACATGCTACTGGGGAAGAGCGGAGGGCAAGTACAAGTAGATTCAGAGTTGATGAAGAGGCTGGGCCAAAGCCGAAAGGTTGCTCAGTTGCGGATATGCCTGGAAACGAAAGAAAAGTCCAATGCTGTAAAGAAAAATATTGCATAGGAACCTGGAATGTAAGAACCATGAACCTGAGTATGTTGGATGTGGTCAAAAATGAGATGGCAAGAATAAATATTGACATCTTGGGCATCAGTGAACTAAAATGGACGGGAATGGGCGAATTCAGTTCAGATGACCGTCATATCTACTACTGTGGGCAAGAATCCCATAAAAGAAATGGAGTTGCCCTCATAGTCAACAAAAGAAAGCTGTACTGGGATGCAATCTCAAAAATGATAGAATGATCTCAATACGAATCCAAGGCAGACCTTTTAACATCACAGTAATCCAAGTTTATGCACCAACTACTGGTGCTGAAGAAACTGAAATTGACCAATTCTATGAAGACTTACAACACCTTATAGAAGTGACACCAAAGAAGGATGTTCTTCTCAATATAGGGGATTGGAATGCTAAAGTAGGGAATCAAGAGATAAAAGGAACAACTGGCAAGTTTGGCCTTGGAGATCAAAACGAAGCAGGGCAAAGGCTAATAGAGTTCTGTCAAGAGAACAAGCTGGTCATCACAAACACGCTTTTCCAACAACACAAGAGATGACTCTACAGATGGACATCACCAGATGGGCAGCATCGAAATCAGATTGATTATATTCTCTGCAGCCAGAGATGGAGAAGCTCTATACAGTCAGCAAAAACAAGACCTGGAGCGGACTATGACTGAGATCATCAGCTTCTTATAGAAAAATTCAAGCTTAAACTGAAGAAAGTAGGAAAAACCACTGGGCCAGTAAGATACAGTCTAAATCAAATCCCTTATGAATACACAGTGGAAGTGAGGAACAGGTTTAAGGATTTAGATTTGGTGGACAGAGTGCCTGAAGAACTATGGATGGAGGCTCGTAACATTAAGAAGAGGTGGCAAGAATACACAGAGGAACTATACCAGAAAGATATGGATGGCTCGTACACCCCAGGTAGTGTGGTTGCTGACCTTGAGCCAGACATCCTGGAGAGTGAAGTCAAATGGGCCTTAGAAAGCACTGTTAATAACAAGGCCAGTGGAAGTGATGGTATTCCAGCTGAATTATTTAAATTTTTTTAAAAAATGTTTGCATAGGCACTCACAAAATACTTGAATGACACATTCCATGTTACAAAAGTTCAGATAACTTCCAATAGGTTATAGGTAAAGGTAAAGGACTCCTGGACGGTTAAGTCCAGTCAAAGGCGACTATGGGGTGCAGCACTCATCTTGCTTCAGGTCAAGGAAGCCAGCGTTTGTCCACAGACAGCTTTCTGGGTCATGTGGCCAGCAGGACTAAACAGCTTCTGGCGCAATGGGACACCACGACAGAAGCCAGAGCACAAGGAAACGCTGTTTACCTTCCCACCGAAGTGGTACCTATTTATCTACTTGCACTGGTCTGCTTTTGAACTGCTAGGTTGGTGGGGGAGAGAGAAGAAGAAGAAGAAGAAGAAGAAGAAGAAGAAGAAGAAGAAGAAGAAGAAGAAGAAATTATAAGCATCCCGACTACAGTGGTACTCTGGTTCTCAAACTTAATCCGTTCCGGAAGTCCGTTCCAAAACCAAAGCGCTCAAAAACCAAGATATGTTTTCCCATAGAAAGTAATGCAAAACGGATTAATCCATTCTAAACTTTTAAAAACAACCATTAAAACAGAAATTAAACATGAATTTTACTATCTAACAAGACCACTGATCCATAAAACGAAAGCAATAATCAATGTACTGTAGTATAAAATAAATAGAACAGTATTGTAGATCAGGCATGTCCAACTTCAAGTAGGCTGCTTCCCCCAAGGGGGAAGGGATGGGTCCAGGGTGGGTGCTGGCTGCTTCCCCTGATGGTGCATGGGTGGGTGCAGGGTGGGCAGGTGCGCAACTCTCTCTCCACCCCCAAGCGAGTCCTTTCTCTCCCCCCCCCAAAGCAGCTCTCTCTCTCTCTCACTCTTCAAACCAGCTGGGCTGCAGAGCTCTCCCCAGAACACTACAATTACATTGGGGGGCGCAAATTAGCAGTGCAACAGTAAAGATGGAAGCTCAGGACTCAAAACGGAGCATGTTCGGCTTCCAAGGCAAAGTTCACAAACCGGAACACTTACTTCCGGGTTTGCAGCCTTCGAATTCCAAGTTGTTTATGAACTAAGCTGTTTGAAAAACAAGGCACCACTGTACCTTGCTATGTTTGAAAATAAGCCAGAACATTCTCAACAGTTGTGCCAGCATTACGTATGACTTAAGAGTCACAGGCAGAAACACCATTACAAAGTTTTGTGGACAGCCCACCTTCAGACAGAATCACAGAATCAGAGATACTTCTAAAACTATTTTTCTGAGAGAACTTAAAGCATGAAAAATGTAACATATAACTTGGGAAGATTCTTGCTGGATCACACAAAGACCTGGTTTGCATTAAACGGTTTGTCAAACTATACAGTGGTACCTTGCAAGACAAATGCCTCGCAAGACGAAAAACGTGCAAGACGAAAGAGTTTTCCGTTTTTTATGGGCATTATTGTCGTTCCGCAAGACGAATTTCCCTATGGGCTTGCTTCGCAAGACGAAACGTCTTGTGAGTTCTTGCGAGTTTGTTTCCTTTTTCTTAAAGCCGCTAAGCCGTTAATAGCCGCTAAGCCGCTAATAGCCGTGCTTTGCAAGACGAAAAAACCGCAAGACGAAGAGACTCGCAGAACGGATTAATTTCGTCTTGCGAGGCACCACTGTAACTTGTGAAGACCACGCCGACTCCTGCAGAGCAGTTCTCAGCCATTTTGCTCCTCAAAAATCTTTTTTGTGCCATACTGTGAGCTTAGCATGTTGTGTAAACTGGGACTTGTAGTTAGGCTCTCTCCTCACTAACCACAAGCTGCAGCTGGTCTTAGTTACAGCTTGTGGTTTGTGAGATTGACCACAAGTCCCAGTTCAGATAGAACACTAACGGAACCCTTGGTTTAACCTCAGCATAGCAAAGCAGTAAAAAGCCACAGTCTGTCATGCAAAGCAGCCCCTGGACTCCATCTAGTCCTGCAGTCTGTTTTCGATAGCAGCCAAATTCTTCAGGAAAGCAGATGGCATACCATGATGGCAACAGCTGTCTTGCACCCTGTGTCTCCCAGCAACATTTAACATGGGGCTCCCCTTCCTATTCTTCATCATGTGACACATCCACCAACAGTGCCAGCCATCTTACCAGCTAAGTCACCATTCAAAAGCTATTTTCAAGGTGTCTCCATAGGAGAAGTATGTCACATTGAGACTTTTTTGTAGAAAGCAATGAATAAATGCAACTAACAAAAGCAACAACTGAAGAGTGGCTCTAACTTCACGACTGGTGACATGGCACTTACCCTGATTCTTTTTGAATACCCTGGAACTCATAAACTTTAAAAACCTATCAGCATAAAAACTTGGCCTGTGTACTGAAACTGTGTCCTACAAGACAAAAAAAATAAAGGTATTTAATATTAGGACAATCAGAGAGAAAACATTTTTTTTAAAAGACTACAATGGAGAAATTCAACAATATTCGTCATTCAGCAGAATGGATATCATCAGTGGAACAGATTCCACCTCTCCCTGAATGCCTCCAAAATCTGCTTTGGGGGCCACAGCAGATTTGGGGGAGGGGCTGCACAGCAAGGAGAGCAAGTCTACTTCTGTGACCTTGGAGGTCATCCACTGTTTATGGTGGAAGACATTTTTAACAGAATTGTGAAATCTTCAATAGATCATGTAGCTAAAAAAATCCAGTGTTCGTCACTCACTGTCAAGGTATCATTGCCAACATGTACTGTTCAACTTCAGCCCTTTTAATTTCATAATAATATTTACAGAGGCTCCCCAACTTCTTCAGGGGAAGTTAAAGACTGACTCCCTCTGTTTAAACATTGAGATGTTGTTTGAAGGCTTACTAAGGTGTTTATCAATTCCCTAACCGATTCATGATGAAGACAGATGTTCCAGATACAGTTGCCTGAACAAATAACAAGCCTTATATGGATGCCAGTCTGATGAAGTCTTTAAAACATGCAAAGGGAGGCTAGATTAATTACCAACGCTATCAGGGGGTTAGGATGCTAGCTGTTGTGCTGAATGTCTTTGCCACTGGAAAGCTTATTTCTTGTCTGTTAATTTAAGAAAAGCTTTTGCACTCTAGCCTTTGCAAATACCAGTTTTGTCTTCATCCCCAGTGAAAACAATATTTGCAGTTGCTTTCCCTTTGGCCCTTGCCTCTCCCTCTCCTTCCATCTGTTCTTTACCCAACTACCACTAGGCAGACTATAAACTTTTGTCGATCGGTATTTGTCACTTATAAATAAGCAAATGCATCAATGGCAGTGAACTTCAACAGCATAAATATCCTCATGTCACACACAGTATGCAATTGTCAATAGTAAGAGAGAAGTAATTAACACAAAAACCAAACATTCCAACAATACAAAGCATGGCTTACCCCATCATAAACAAGTGCTTTCCAGGAATGCTCCAGCTTCTTTATTAACCTAATAACACACACACAAGCACTTAATGACATATACTCCATCTTACAACCAATTTAAATCCAGCAGATATATCTGTATCCAAATAATGTTATTCTACGTTACCTGTAAGACTGCAGGATATCAATAATGCCCATAAATAGCAGAAGCTTTTCTCCTTTGTGGCTTTTAGCCGGAATGCCACCCATTCTAAGAGAAGCAACAGAGTGAGACATTATACATTAGATCTTCTTTGAAAAGTTAAAACTGAAACATACTAGCAATGAAAAACAAAAGAACCCATAGTGTTTCGATTAAGACAGCACATGCAAAGGACAATATGGTTTGGTGAACAAAATGGATGTTCAAAGCAGACTATCCTTTTTAGTTTCATTTTAACAAGTGTACTTTGGCTTCAATTTTCCAGTATAATCTACAGCATGATGTACAGGTTAAGAACTAACAACAATTGGAGCACAGCTTCATTCATTTTACACACAAATTGGTGCAAACAATGAGTGTGAATAGCACCACACAGTGATACTATCAGGGAAGGACTTAAGGGATGTTGATGCAGGCCAACTTTGGCCATCAGGGCTCCCCACTGGGCCAGCCTGCCTGTTCCTAGCAAGCCAGGCTCACCTGTCCCACACCTGACAACCTACACCATGTCAGCTAGAGGGCCAGAACTGGCATGGCTTCCAAAGGAGCAGTGAGTTCTCACTTCAAGTGAGTTCCCCATTGTTCCTTTACTTCAGTGAGGCATGTTCACCTCAACCAACAGCAGGTGGGCAATGGGAGCACACCTTGCTCCAGGTCACCAGACATTTGAAAAAGTGTCAGGGGGCTGACTGCCTCAGCTGATCTGTAAATCTTTTTTTGGGAGAAAGTCAGTAGTTGCAATTTCTGAAGCCACTTTTTCTCCCTCTTCACACACTTACATTTCTGTTACAACATTACTTGTAATCTTACATGATTAACCTTTTTCTTTATTTCCCTTTGATATGTGCATAGTATAAATAATACCAGAGATTTAAGGCTGTTCCTGGGTTTCTGCTTTTCTTGGGCACACAACTGATAAACCAATCTCTTTTTTTGGGATTTTCTGGTCTGTGGGAGGACATTGGGTTTTCCAAAAGATATTTGATTAAAATCTATCCTTCCATCATTCACAAACTGAAAGCCCGTTGTAGATGTAATATTTGGAACATGAGGGAATGATTCAGAAATAGCCATTAACTCTTTTTTGTTTTAAGAACAGATTTTTAGGGGAAACAGCCTTTCCAGGAAAGCTAACCAATAGACTGAAACTGACACAGGGAGAAATAGAAGAGGATGCCTTCACTCCGGTACGGCTCCCGTTTATCACATACACAGTCCAACAAGACAACACCACAAACCCACCAACAGCATATGGATAACTTAACCCAACAACGCCTCCCTCACACATGCACAAAGAAATCCAACTGCAGCCAAGCAAATGCAACCATCCAACCCCTAGGCCACCCCAACCTCTCTCACCACCAAGGAAACATAACAAGCAAATAGAAAGAGAACCTACTCAAGTGAAGCTGACACAAAACCCCACACATACACTAAGCAAAAGAACATAGGCTTTACCATCCCACCCCCTCTCTTCTTCCTAACCCTATTCTGCACATAACACCAATGTCTCACAACAAATGTAACTGATCTGTAGAAAACATAACCTGAAAAAAGAGACAATGCATGTGCTTTTGTAAACAAGGAAAATCTTTAATAAAAAAACTTTATTAAAAATAAAATAAAAAGAGAACAGATTTTTAGGGACCTACGTGTTGGTACTCTCTGTGATGACACAGTCCCCAGATTTTCCTGGACCCTGTATTGATTCCATCGCTGTAGAATAGAGAACTCTCTGTCCTCCTGGGCGTTTAGAATCCGATGTGTTTTGAGAAGTTTCACCCTCTCTCTCTTTTGCAGCAGAGTCCAATATATGGATTCCCAGCAGCAAGCTATAATCCATTATTTTAAAGCTTTCCAGTACCTAGTAATAAAGATGTTTAGATTGAAATTGGTTATGTTGCCAAAACCAAAAGGCTGAATTCACAGAGGTAAAACAAAAACAAAAAAAAGTTCTAAGGATATGCAACAAACAATCTGGCATCAGATATCAAATCCAAGAAAAGTACAGTACTCTACCAGCTACAGAATGATGTGAATTTTATAAAACAGAGAAGAGATAAACAAAATAACCAAGAGACTAGAACCTAGTAATAGACTTTTTGTAGTACAAAATTCAAAGGCCACTGCATTTCTGTTATGCATTTCATAAATCTGCATTAAGAAACAGTCAATATGAGAAATGAATATGCAAAGTTATTAAGAGATTATTCTTATTTATTATTATCTAAATATGGAAACCAGTGCTATTTTTCTAGAAAAAGAGGTGCCGGAATTCACCACGACCACCTCCCTTGTTCTCTTATAATGACAATGGTACCCAACTGAGAGGTGCTGGAAATGAGTTCCGGCTGGGGGAAAAACCCCTGAAGGCAACATATAAGCTTTATTTGATAACCAACAAACTAAAGTTATTTTCACATGCAAGGTTTACTTGCCATCATTGTAGTTTAGATATGTGGTTCAGTGTTCATTCTGTGGGAATAGCATGAGGGAAGGAACATTCAAGGTCCTTTATCCCAAGGTTAGTGATTAGTATAATCTACACCACTTTGAACAAATTGAGTATTTCAGTATATCAGCATCAGTATATGCTTTGTATGGGACAATACTTGCAACTTGTCAGGGAACTGCCATTGGAGCCAGAGGCGGAGGGAAGGTTCCAGAGGGATGCCGGAGAGGGTCCCAGTAGGGAGAGAGGCAGCCCATCTGCTGGGGAAGGAAATCAGCATAGCACCAGTGGAGAAGGGGGGCAGATGGGGGAATTGGCGAGGGGGCTCCAGGACTCCTCGCCGGAGACCAGCGGGGAGAGCACAGGTCCTCCGCTGCCCACACCTTCCCTGCGCAGAAGACTTCCATGCAGGGAGAGTAGGAGGAGACTCGGCGTCAAAGAACTTCTTTGCTGGAAGAAGTTCAAGAAACGCCCACTGACGGATTCTGCCAGTGATTGAGACAGCCACGGATGGGTGGCTGTCCGGACAGAAAGGGTTCACCCAGGTAACCCAGCCAGGTGTGGCGACAACTTACGCACGAGCAACCCCTAGAACCATTACAGCAATCTGTCAGTCACTGACGTTGCTTGTGCGCAGCCCCGGAGAGGCAGCACGATGAGCCGAACAGGGACAGCCGGAGAGCCAGAGCAACCAGCTGCGATGCCGAGTCTGGTAGAGAGAAATCGAGACTTGGAACAGCATGTAGCTATCTTGACGGCGCGGCTGGATGAAAGACGGACTCAGGATGCGCAGGTCAGACCCACTCCCACCGCAAGGAAAGTACCGGGGCTGGTACACAAGTTTGGTGGGAAACCCCAGGACTACAATGCGTTCCGAACGGAAATAGAGTACGCTTTGGAACTGCAGCATAATGACTTTGCTGATGACGGGGAGAGGGTAGCTTACATTGTGGGGCATCTGGAGGATGGGGCGCGTGAATGGATCAGGTCCCTAATGGCGACGCAAAATGTTGCCTTGAAGGACCTTAAGAAATTCTTCCAGGCAATGAATGCAATGTATTCCAGCGAAGTGGAGTGTCAGGGAACTGCCATCGGAGCCAAGAGTGGAGGTGAGGCTCCCTAGCGATGCAGGAGAAGGGCCCAGCCGGGACAGAGGGAACACTTCCTCGGAGGAAGGAAATCAGCGTGACACCAGGAAGAAAAGAGAGCCGGAAGGGACGTCGGAGAGATGGCTCCAAGACACTTCCACAGAGACCAGCGGGGAGAGCCCAGGACCTCCGCTGGCCATACCCACTCTGTGCAGAAGGCTTCCGCGCAGGGAGCCTAGGCAGCGACTTGGTGTCAAACAGCTTTCATGTTGGAAGAAGTTCAGGAAACGCCCACTGATGGATTCTGCCAGTGACTGACACAGCCACGGAGAAAGTGCTGTTCAGCCAGGGAAAAGTTTAGCCAGGTAACGTTGCCAAAAGCAGCGGCCACTTACGCACAAGCAACCCCAATTCCATTTACAGCAATCCGTCAGTCTTTGACATTGCTTGTGCACAACAATAGGACAGGCAGCATCATGAGTCAAACAGGAGGAGCAGGCGCCGGAGAGGGAGCAGCGGCAGCGCCAAATCTGGAGAGAAACCGAGATTTGGAACGGCAGGTGGCTCTGTTAGCGGCGTGGCTAGATGAAAGGCGGACTCAAGATGCCCAGGGGAAGCCCACCCCCATCGCAAGGAAGGTACCAGGACAGGTGCACAAGTTTGGGGGAAACCCCAGAGATTATAATGCATTCAGGACGGAGGTACAGTACGCGCTGGAACTGCAGTATGATGATTTTGCTGATGACGGGGAGAGGGTGGCTTATGTTATCGGACACCTTCAGGACGCTGCCAGAGAATGGATCCGGCCATTAATGGCAACGCAGAATGCTGCCCTAAAGGACATTAGGAAATTTTTTGGCGCCATGGATACCATGTTCTCAAGTGAAGTGGAGGAGAGTGTGACGTGCAGGGAACTGATGGCGTGCAAGCAGGGGGGCCAGTCAGTTAGAGAGTACTGGTCGCGTTTTGCGATGCTGATCCACAGACTTGGGTGGGAACTGGGTTCGGAACCCGTGCAAATGCTTTTTGAGGAAGGCTTATCCCCCTCGGTGAAGGATGAACTTTCCCGCGCGCCCCGCCCTCAATCGATAGATCAGCTGACTAAAGCTGCACTTGCGATAGGAGTACGGCAAGAAGCGCGCGCTCTAGAGAAGCGGGAAGGGAGGGGAGAGCGTTGGCATGACAACCGCATTCCTGAAATACCGGAGCAGCCTTCCCAGCCAGTGGAACCAATGGAGATTGGAGGAGCATGCGCGCGCGCGCGGGGTTTCAAACTCCGGCGAAGTTCGAAAGAAGGAGGGAAAGGAGGAGAAAACAGCCAAGAAGTGTTTCCTCTGCCAACAGCCAGGACATTTTGCCAGGGTCTGCCCTCAGAGGAAGGCATGGCAAGGAATGGTGGGGGCTGCTGGCTGTGAGGAGGGGGATAAGGAGCAGGGAAAAGCCAACGCTTGGTTGCCGATCAGTGGGCACAGAGCCAGGCCAGCAACCAGTAAAAGTGCCCAAGCCAGACCCCCCCAAGCAGCCCTAGCCATAGAGGTGGTACTAGAACTCCCTAATGGACACCAAATCAAGGTGAAGGCACGGCTGGATTCCGGCAGTTATTGCAATTTTTTTTGCAAGGATTTCGCGCTGGAGCACCAGCTCCACCTTCTGCCTCTAGAGAGTCCCTTACAAGTAACGACCATTGATGGCAGAGAACTCCTGGGAGGAGAAGTGACGCACCAGACTCCCCCCATGAGAATGAGAGTTTCCAGACACACAGAAACCATTGCCTTCCACGTAGCCACACTGGCAGGACCACCAATCATACTGGGGATGAGCTGGCTGGCACTACATGATCCAGTGGTAGCATGGCACCAGCGGACAGTTACTTTTGGGTCAGCTCACTGCATGGAACACTGTCACGGGGGGGAGACCCCGAGGATGGCCGTAGCCAGGGTGGCAGGGATGGCAGTGGGGGAAAAGGGGAAGGTACCACCGCAATACGCTGACCTGCAGGTCTTCAGTGAGAAGGAAGTGGATAAACTACCCCCCCATAGGCCCTTTGACTGTCAAATCAACCTACTCCCAGGAGCTCAGCTGCCAGTGGGTAAACTGTATGCCATGTCAGACAGAGAGATGCAGGAGTTGCGGGAGTTTATTGACAAGAACCTGAAAAGAGGTTTCATAAGAGAATCAAGGGCGGTGGGAGGCAGTCCGGTGTTCTTTGTGGACAAAAAAGACACTAAACAGTCCAGATTGGTCGTAGATTTCAGGGCGTTGAACCTTGTATCAGAACCCGTGACCTTCTCAATGCCCAGGATTGACGATATTTTAACCAGGGTGAGGAAGGGGAAGATTTTTACCAAGCTGGACCTCCGGGGAGCGTACAATTTGATTAGGATGAGGGAGGGGGATGAATGGAAAACCACCATGTTCACCCCTCTGGGGGCCTTTGAGTACTTTTGCCTTTTGGATTACAATCAGGCTCAGCCTGTTTTCAATCTTTCATGCACCACGTGTTGGGATCCCTCCTGTACAAGAATTGCGTGGCCTTCTTAGATGACGTGTTAATCTATTTGGAGAACGAGGAGCAACATGTCAGAGACGTCCGGGAAGTGCTAAAGAGGCTACAGGAGCACCAGTTGTGGGTCAAACTGGAGAAGTGCCAATTCCACGCCCGAGAGGTCGAGTTCCTGGGATACAGGTTGTCGGACAAGGGCCTAGCTATGGACTCAGGCAAGGTGCAGGCGGTTCTGGAATGGAAGACCCCCAAGAACCGGAAGACGTGCAGAGGTTCCGGGGGTTTGGGAATTTCTATCGGAAGTTCATCAAGAGCTTCGCCCACTTAACCGCACCCATCACCGATTGTCTCAGTAGCAAAAGGAAGTTCGTCTGGACAGAAGAGGCACAGCAATCTTTTGAAAGGCTAAAGAGGGCGTTCGCTTTGGAAGAGCAGCTCTTGCACGTGGATCTGCAGAAGCCAATGAGGCTGGAGACAGACGCGTCAGACCGAGCCATGGGGGCGGTGCTGCTACAGCCGGGAGACCAGTCCAGCTGGAGGCCGTGCGCCTTTTTCTCGAGGAAGCTGAGCAGGTCGGAGCAAAACTACACGGTGTATGATCGGGAACTGCTTGCAATTTATGAAGCTGCTGGAGACATTTGTTAATAGGGGCGCAGCACAAGATCCAGGTGTGCACGGACATAAGAACCTGGAATACTGGAGGACTGCACAGGTGCTCAACCAGCGACAAGTGCGATGGGCTCAGGAGTTCTCCAAGTTCTTCTTCGAGATTCGGTACATGCCGGAAGAGGAAAACGTCAGAGCAGACGCCCTCTCCCGGAAGCCGGAGTACATGGAAGGAGAGGGACCACCAGAAGCCCGACATGTGATCCCCAAGAACCGATGGGTATGTGGGGGAGTGTTGGTGGGGAGACGAGAACTAGCCGGGCTGACGAGGGATGACGAGTTCGCCCAAACCAAAATCAGGGAACTAAGGGGTGAAGGGGAAAACCATGGGGGGTTTGAGGAGAAGGAAGGGGTACTGTATTACAGGGGAGCACTGTACGTACCAGGGGATGACTTGAGGAGAAGGGTACTCAAACAACTAAATGATAACGCGACGGTGGGGCATTTCGGTCAACACAAAACCATGTTCCTTGTCACCAGGCAGTTCTGGTGGCCAAGAGTGAGGGAAGATGTACGGGAGTACGTACGGGGTTGCGACCGCTGCCAACGAGCGAAAGGGGAGAGGGCGGCACCCGCAGGGTTACTGGAACCCTTACCCACAGCGGGAAGACCATGGGAGGTGGTATCCATAGATTTTATGACCGATTTGCCCAAGTCAAGGGGGAAAACAGCCGTCATGGTTGTTGTAGACCTGTTAACAAAAATGTGCCATTTTATCGCTTGCTCGCATGCGGTGACAGCAGAGGAAACTGCCAGGCTGTTTGTGGATCACATCTTCAGGCTGCATGGCGCCCCCTTGAGGGTTTTGTCCGACCAAGGAAGGCAATTTACTTCCAGGTTCTGGAGGAAGCTCATGAGCTTGCTGCAAGTCGAGGTGAGCTTCTCGACAGCCAGACACCCGGAGACCAACGGGCAAGCGGAAAGAGCGAACAGTATACTCCAAAAATACCTACGCTGCTATGTCAGCGAGAGGCAGAACGATTGGGTGGAGAAACTAGCGCTGGCCGAATTTGCGTACAATAACGCTGAACATGTGTCCACGGGAATGAGCCCGTTCATGGCCAATTATGGGTGTCACCCCAGGGCCTTCCCAGGGGAGGGGGAGGAGAGGTGGAGTGTACCGGCGGCAGAGCATTTTGTGGAGGAAATGGAGGCCTTACACCAACAACTTAAGATGAACTTGGAAAGGGCCAAGGAAGTGTACAAGAGGCAGGCAGACAAGCACCGTAGGGAAGGGGAAACCATACGGGCTGGGGACCGGGTGTGGTTGTCAACCCAAGGGTTACCGTTCAAGGGAGGTTGCAAGAAGTTGCGGCCAAGGCGGCTGGGACCTTTTGAGGTAACACAGCAGGTTAATCCCGTGGCATTTAGGCTCAAGTTGCCAACCAGCATGAAACTATGCCCGGTGTTCCATAGGTCTTTACTCTCACCATACAGGGAGGGACTGGAATTTCCAGGGAGAGAGAGAGAGGTCCCCACACATCCACAGGTAGAGGAGAGGGAACTCAGTAGTCAAGCCACGGAAATACTCGATTCAAGATGGCGAGGGAGACAGGTGGAGTATTTGGTGGCTTGGGAGGGGGAGCCCGAGTCGGAAAACACGTGGGTTCCCGCGGAAACCATCAGGGATGAGTATCTCCGGGGGAGGTTTCACAGCAGGTTCCCAAGGAAGCCCAAACCAATAGCGAGGTTCTGGGAGGAGCAATTTGGCACCACAGATGACGAAGAAGAGTTTATGGGATTTCCGGCCTCCGAAGAGGAGGGGGGAGAGGTATCAGAAGGAGAGGAATCGGATTGGGAAGATTACCCCGTAAGCAGAGATAGCAGCAGGTGGAGAGCAATGTTTGAATCTTCAGAGGATGGGGATAGCTCCTTCCGGGGATTCCCCGCATCACCGTCAGAGGGGAGGGAGGAATTTGGGCCAAAGGAACGGGCCGGAGGTGAGGGGGGTCCTGGGGGGGAGGGGGATGTCAGGGAACTGCCATCGGAGCCAAGAGTGGAGGTGAGGCTCCCTAGCGATGCAGGAGAAGGACCCAGCCGGGACAGAGGGAACACTTCATCGGAGGAAGGAGATCAGCGTGACACCAGGAAGAAAAGAGAGCCGGAAGGGACGTCGGAGAGATGGCTCCAAGACTCTTCCACAGAGACAAGCGGGGAGAGCCCAGGACCTCCGCTGGCCACACCCACTCTGCGCAGAAAGCTTCCGCACAGGGAGGCTAGGCGGCGACTTGGTGTCAAACAGCTTTCATGTTGGAAGAAGTTCAGGAAACGCCCACTGACGGATTCTGCCAGTGATTGACACAGCCACGGAGAAAGTGCTGTTCAGCCAGGGAAAAGTTTAGCCAGGTAACGTTGCCAAAAGCAGCGGCCACTTACGCACAAGCAACCCCAATTCCCTTTACATGGAGCAAAGTGTGACTCGGCGGGAACTGATGGGGTGCAAGCAGGGGAGCCAGTCCGTTAGAGACTACTGGTCGCACTTTGCGATGTTAATCCACCGGCTCCGCTGGAATCTGGAATCTGGACTCTGAACCTATACAGATGTTGTTTGAGGAGGGGTTGTCCCCAACGGTGAAAGACGAGTTGTCCCGCGCGCCCCGCCCACAGTCGATGGATGAGCTGACCAAGGCTGTGCTTGCGATTGGAGTACGGCAGGAAGCGCGGGCTCAGGAGAAACGCAAAGTGAGAGGGGAACATTGCCATGACTACCGCATTCCTGAGATACAGAGACAGCTTTCCCAGGCGGCTGAGCCAATGGAAATTGATGGCGCGCGCGTGCGAGGTTTCAAACTCCAGTGAAGGTCGCAAGAGGGAGGGGAAGGATTGGAAAACTACCAAGAAGTGTTTCCTCTGCCAGAAGCCAGGACATTTTGCTAAGGTCTGCCCTCAAAGAAAAGCCTGGCAAGGGATGGTGGGGGCTGCTGGCTGTGAGGAGAAGGGGGAGGAAGGGCAGGCGCAGGGAAACGACAACGCCTGGCTGCCAACCAGCAGGGGCAGCAGCCAGGCCAGCAACCAATAGAAGTGCCCCAGCCTGACCCTCCCAAGGCAGCTATAGCCATAGAAGTGGTGCTAGAACTCCCGAAAGGGCACCCCGTCAAGGTTAAGGGGCTGCTGGATTCGGGCAGCTCCTGTAATTTCTTCAGCAGGGACTTCACTCTGGAGCACCAACTCCACCTGCTGCCCCTGGATTTTCCCTTGCAAGTGACCACCAGCTCAGCTCAAATCACAGAACTGTAGAGTTGGAAGGGACCCCCAGGTCATCTAGTAACAACCCCCTACAATGCATGAATTATTTGCATTTTAATATTTGCATTTGTATTTTATTTACTACAAATCCATGTCAGGTATGTAAAATCTTTAAGATGAATGAAATTTCCTGCAATATTTTGTGTTTGTGTGTTTTATCAAGATATAGCTGCTTCTGAAGACTGTTACTATCACACTACAGTACCACCTTCCCACATGGTCCCATTAACAAAAGTCCTATTTTCAGTGAGAACTGTGAATTTTTTGTTATTGTTATTAGTTTTTTCTTCTTCTGTAGAAACTAAACTTTCTCTTACCATCAGAGAATTTATACTGCAGCAACCAAGCGCCCAATAAAAAATGAGGCTACTACTGCATAGTCGATATTTATACCACACCAGAAAAACTAGAAAAGCAGACACTTAAACTTCAGCAAAGTATGCAATTTTTCCTCTTGATCCCTGAGCACATAGTCAGTTGCATCTCAAAGCTTAGAAGGATTATGATTGAAAGCCTTTATTGTGCTAACCACAGGTTCAGTGCTTTTTGTGTGTGACACTTCTCACTGGTCAAGAATCGTGCCACCCATTTTTGCTGCTGCCTATGCTAGTTGTTTTGTGCTGTCACTCGTTGCACTTTTATCAAGATATGACTACTGGCACTTCATTTTTACCAAAACAGTTTTCAAGCATAAAGGATGCTTGAACCTCACATGTAAACACACAAAGGCATAAAACACAGAGCATTCAATGCACAATGATAATAAATGAAAGCATTTCACCATAAAATGTGTAACTTAAAATAAGGCTTGCCATGTTTTTGGGGTCGCTTGCAATCTGTCCCCAGACTGTTCTTAAGGTCAGCCCCTCAGTCCCGCCTCAGTCCTTCTTAGATACTTCCGGCCCCCACCTCTGCACCTGCAGAGAGCATCACGATATCTGTATCCTCTCTTTGCATATACTCTCAGGCCTCCATCACACCGGGGTGTGGGTGTGGGTGTGGCGTGTGAGATTATCTTCCTTCTAAACCACCCAGACCAGAACACAGATCATTAAATATAAACCTAAATTTAATTAAGGAATGTTACATTCAGAACAGGCAACCGTCACATACAAAAGTTTTACAGTTAAATATTATTAACCTGGCACAACATCCCTCACTTTTCTCCCTGCTTCTTCACTCCTCTCTCAGTATCTCCCTCTTACTGCCTATTCCCATATTCATTCTTCCACTTATCATTTTATTAAAAGGATGCAAACATTTTTATCATGGAATCAAGACTACATAGAGCCTTTTCCAGATAATTATTTGCATTACGACACACCTCCTCCCTGAGGCCTTAGAAGTTTGTCTACTTTTAAAATCTACTAAAGCAAAAAGACTCCAACATCCTAACTCTGCTATTGTTAAAATCCCAATAGGAGAGCATCAAAATATTAAAAATTCAGAAAATTGTCTCTGTTGTTTACAGGGTCTGTCCTGGCTTTTGCAAATGATTGCCAGCGGGAAGAGAACAAGATGCCGTGCCTATCCCAAACCTTCCTGTCATGACTTCAAATTCCATTGCAAAAGGTAAATATTGGCAACCATTGTGAAGCCATTCAGAAGCAAGCCCAGAACCAGTAGCCTTTTCACAGAACCTTTTCTATGGAAATGTAGAAGCAGCTGCTTCACTTTAATAATCTGACCGCCTTTTTAGTTGCAGGGGTAGATTTACAAACAGGCAGACTAGGTTGGAAGCCCAAAGTTTTCATGGGTATCACTGTCTTTTCAAAGGGGAAAATAGCATTTTGCAAAAACACAGGCAAACAAATGGTTAATATAATACTGTTACAGTGCAGGAGAAGCCCTTGTTAGCAAATAGGTTTGACACAGTTTTGAAGACACTTTCAATACCAAGCTATAAGACATGAATTTATGAATGAATTTGGTGCTGTTCATACCCAGTTTGAGTAATTGGGGTACTATATTTTATTATGTATTTCATTTTCAACCTACCCTTCATCAAACAATTGATCCCAGGGCAGCATACATCAGACATAAAATACAACTAAACAATTCCAATAAAAATATTAAAGCAATATAAAATTAATCCGCGTAACCTCTACTCAAAAATCAGCGGCCTGATGATGGCTAAAGAGGCAAGTTTTTAGCTGGTGTCAAAGACTAACCATTCTTGGCACCAGTCAGCTTTCAAGAAGGAGGACATTTCACAGCGGAGGAGCTGCCACTGATGAGACCCTTTCATGAGCTGTAAAGGTACAAACCTAATTTGAAAATGGTCTAACAAGCAGGGCATCACCAGCAGATATCAACACACAAGGCAGAATGGTACAAGGAGAGGTACCACACTGGGTAACTAGGACCTAATATTATTCATTGGGTCACTAAACATTGTTAGACTATAACCCCCAGCTTCTCCAGCCAAATCAGCCAATACGTCAGGGACAGTGGGAGTTGCAAATCAGCAACATCCAACGACCCAAGTTTGAAGAACATTGGTTCAGGGCCTTACAAGTGGGAACTTTGTCACTGTGGTACATTTTTACAGCCTCATAGTTTGAGGCTACAATAAACCTCTTGACACTCTAAGGGTAGAAGGAGCATGTGGATGTCCAAAGCAGATATTCTGCATGGTCACTAATAGCTTGATTTCATGGAATATTCATTTCTGGAGACCAAAGATGAGGAACAGTGCCTTTTGTTAGGAAGAATGTCTCATGAGCATGCAGCTGATTATTAGATCATCTCCAAATTCACACTCAAAATCCAAACAAAAGATGGCTTCATGTTCACTAACACGACTTGACATCGGGTTGCGCTGTGCCAATGAACATGGCAATCTGCCCATGAGGAATGCCCTTTTTGTTTTATAACCCCATTTCAACCAGGAGACATCTAAAGGCAGCCTTGTATAGGGAAGCTTCTTAAGGCTTAATGTTTTACTATGTTTTTGTATATGCTGGCAGCTGCGCAGAGTGGCTGGGGCAACCCAGTCAGATGGGCTGGGTACAAATAATAAATTATTAGTATGTTGTTGTTGTTTTCACATCAGAATATTTCATTCAATGCACTTTTTATTCTCTGATTTACTCCTTTTATGACCCCTACAAAACAAGCTGCCAACGTGTTCTCCCCAGATGTTGCTGGACTCCGACTCTCCTCTGACCTGACCGCTGGCCATGCTGGCTGGAACTGACAGGGGTGTCCAACAACCTCTGGGGGGCCCCATGTTGGCCACACCTGCCTAAGAGTCTTTCCCTTATTTTGTTCCCTAGCAGCATCCTAGGAGACAGGGCAACCTCCCTGCCCTCTGCACAGGGAGGCTTGGCAGACATCTCTACTGTCATAATTTTGGTAACAGGCAAAGACCTTTTAATCTCCCAGGCTTTAAAAAACCCAAAACCTTTGGTACCTTGTTTTATGCTGCTTTCAACTGCGGTATCCAATGCCAACTCTCACACTGATCCAGTGAGGTTTGCATCAGTGACGTGCGGAGGGAGGCTTCTTCTGTCGCTTTGCACACCCAGCTGCAGTCTCATGTGCAACGCCCACCCCCCCAATATGCTCCAGCGAGTGACAGGGATCCTCTCACAGAGTGGGGAAGGGATGCCGTGGAGGGTCCAGGAGAGAAAAATCCGCAAAAGTCGCCTGCCTCCCTCCCTGTTTTACTGACAGAAACCTTCGACAGGCTAAGGAAGGGCCATGGCTCAGTGGTAGGGCTACAGCTTTGAATGCACAAGGCACCAGGTTCAACCCCTGGGAGAAGTGGGCCAGTGTAGCCTATTCTATAGTAATAAGTTGTTGGTTACTGCTTGGGCCATTGGCCATTTGCATGTAAGAGAAATAGGTACAGCACACGAAGCAACAGTATAAAATTCTGCATAAAATCACATTGCGATCTAGAATCATATATAGAACCTACATCCTAAAAATACACAACTCATTGTCAGGGAAGAGTTAGAAGTTTCCAGTTTCTCAGAGGGAGAAAGCATTCCCCAAGGGGGGAGGGAGAGCAGTGAATCTAATAGAAGAGAACAGGAGGAACAAGAGGGAGGGACCGGCTGTTCCCAGGAAAGGCCAGGGTTCAGGAGGGGAGATACAGGCCAGCTCTAGCCAGGAGGGTAGGAAAAAGGGCGGGAAAGCGAAGGGAAGGGCGCCTTCGCCATTTTGAGGGTGGCTGGTCACGGAGAAGCAGAGCTCAGAAGGGATCTGAAAGAAGTGACTCTGAGGAATGATATTTAAGAACCGTTTATAAGACTGTTTTGTTAATACGCAATAAAAAGTTATAAAAGAACAAGAAGCGTTTGTGTGGTGATCTGAAGAGGACAATGACCAGGCCTGACAGAACACCTTCTGCTCTGCGCCTCTTCACTATAAGTAAGAAGGAGAAGCCAAAATGGAGGGAGCTGTGGCGCCAGTTGGGCAAGGAGAAACCCCAGCGCTCCAGCTAACATTACAGGACTTATGGCAACAGAACTTGCAGTTGAAAAGTCAAGTCGACATACTATCAGCAGCACTGGGAGAACATAGAACCATGCTGCAAGCGACGTGTGGAGATAGAGTGAGTAAAACATTTACTGTACGTCCACGTAGCTTCAAGGGAGAAAGCTCTGGCTTTCAAGACAGAAATTTCTTACATAATTGAGATAAAGGATAAAGAATTTCAATCTGAGCAAGAGAAGGTTGCTTATGTGATTAATTTCTTGGAAGGGAGGACTAAGGACTGTGTTATACCCCTAATATCTCGAAGGGATGCCGCCCTAGGAAATCTACAAATGTTTCTGCAGTATCTAGACGCGATTTTCTTAGACCCTGCGCATGAAGTAACCACAGCTAGGCAGCTGTTGAGAATGAGACAAGGAAAAGACACTGTGGGAGTTTATTGGTCCAACTTTAGTTTGCTGGTGCAGAAATTAAAATGGGATCTGAATTCCCCAACAGTTGCAGCCCTTTTTAGGGAAGGACTGAATAATGAGATTTTAGACCAATTGGCCCAAATGCCAGAACCTAGTTCCTTGGACTCTCTGGTCCGAACGTGCCTGCAATTGAGCCTACGCGTGGAACGGAGGGCTAGTGAAAAGAAGGAACAATGGAGACCACGGTGGCGGGAAAACAATATTATCGAAAGGACAGAGAGCAGAGCGGGCAACGTGCCAGGACAAGAGCGGCCAGAGCCCATGGAATTGGGGGCAGCCAGACCCCTCCCAGTTACTACCTCTTCCATGGTAAGAGGAAATGCAGGGAGAGGAAGAGACACGAGGCGTTGCTTTGTCTGTGGAAAACCAGGGCATCTAGCACGACAATGTCGCAATCGTAAAGGATGGGAGTCTCTATCTGGAGCAGACATGGGAGAAGACAATTGCCCGAAGGAACTGCATCAGGGAAACGAATGTCCCCGGCTGGAAATGGGAGCTTGCAGCCGGGTGGAGGAGCAATAGAAGGCTCTCACGCTGAACCACCTATTCCAGGACTAACAGTGAAGGTGCAACTACAACTACCCAATGGACACAGGGTCCAGGTAGAGGCGCTGTTAGACTCAGGAGCGTCAGCAGATTTCATAGACCAGAAATTGGTACAGGAACACAAAATCGCTTTGTTACCTTTGAATTTCCCACTGCGAGTGAAAACAATCGACGGCAGACCGCTACTTTCAGGAGAAGTGACTTACGAGACTCCACCAATGAGAATGGATATGGGTAATCACTCAGAGACCAGGGCATTTCATGTGACCAAACTAGCTGGGCGCCCGATGGTGCTGGGCATGAGTTGGCTCAATCGTCATAATCCAGTGATTGCCTGCCATCAAAGGTCTTTGGTTTTTGGTTCAATCTATTGTATGACACATTGTTTGGGGCAAAAGGGAAAAGTCTCAGTGGAAGTAATGGGAACAGAGGTAGAAGGGAAGTTGATGGGGAATGAAAGTGAGATTCCGTCACAATATATTGCTTATCGGGATGTTTTTTGTGAAAAAGAAGCGGATAAACCTCCACCACATAGGCCCTATGATTGCAAGATAGATCTAGTCCCTGGGGCACAGTTGCCACCAAGCAAGATATATGCCATGTCGGAAGTAGAATCTGAAGCATTGAGGGAGTTCCTGCAAAAGAATTTGCAGAGAGGTTTTATTAGAGAGTCCACGGCCTCTGGGGGTGCTCCCGTCTTTTTTGTCAAAAAGAAAGGAGAGGAAGGGGCACCGAGATTAGTATGTGACTTCAGAATCCTTAACAGCCAAATGAAGCCTCGCGTGTGCCCACTGCCACGTATAGATGAAGGTTTGAAATACCCCTGAGCCATTTTGCAAGCCAAAAGGCATTACTAAGAATTCAAATGCACCATACTTAGTACAAAAACTGGTTTTCCACTCATCCCCTTCTCTGACCCTTATCAGATTATATGCTCCTCGTAGATCAAGCTTGGTAAAGACTTTGGCTGACCTTACTCTCTCTAAGTATGGTGCATTTGAATTCTTGGTAATGCCTTTTGGCTTGCAAAATGGCTCAGGGGTATTTCAAACCTTCATCAATCACGTCTTAGCAGGTATACTGGATCAGTTCTGTGTCTCTTATTTAGATGACCTCTTAATATATAGTGAAAGTATGGAGGAACATGTAAAACATGTCACGCAGGTGTTAGAGAGATTGAGGACCAACAGGTTATATGTGAAGTTAGAAAAGTGTAAGTTCCACACACAAAAGGTGGAGTTCCTGGGATATTGCATTTCCCACGAAGGGGTGCACATGGACCCCAGTAAAGTTCAGGCAGTGGTGGAATGGGAGGCACCTAAAACTAAGAAAGATCTACAGAGGTTTTTAGGATTTGCTAATTTCTATCGTAAATTCATAGGTAATTACTCCAAAACCACAATGCCACTGACTGATTGTCTAAGAGGCAAGGGGCCATTCAGATGGTCTGAGGAAGCCAGTGTGGTGTTGTGGTTAAGAGCGGTAGTCTCATAATCTGGGGAACCGGGTTCGAGTCTCCGCTCCTCCACATGCAGCTGCTGGGTGACCTTGGGCCAGTCACGCTTCTCTGAAGTCTCTCAGCCCCACTCACCTCACAGAGTGTTTGTTGTGGGGGAGGAAGGGAAAGGAGATTGTTAGCCGCTTTGAGACTCCTGAAGGGGAGTGAAAGGCGGGATATCAAATCCAAACTCTTCTTCTTCTTCTTCTTCTTCTTCTTCTTCTTCTTCTTCTTCTTCTTCACAGAAGGCCTTTGATAAATTAAAGGTGGTGTTTGCTTCAGAAAAATATCTTATGCACCTAGATCCAAGTAAACGTATAAAGGTAGAAACTGACGCCTCTGATAAAGCTATTGGGGCCATTCTGCTGCAACAGGACAAGGAAGGGGACTGGAGACCCTGTGCCTTCTACTCTAGAAAATTAAATCAATCAGAACAAAACTACACCATATTTGATAAGGAACTTTTAGCTGTGCATGCTGCCTTTAAAGTGTGGAGACATTTTTTGGAAGGGGCGTCACATCAGGTGGTGGTACAAACAGATCATAAGAATTTAGAGTATTGGAGAACTGCTAGACAGCTAAACCAAAGGCAAATTAGGTGGGCAGAGTTTTTTGCTGGGTTTAATTTTAGGATTGAGTACATACCTGGGCATCAAAACGTTCGTGCAGACGCGCTATCGCGCAAACCTGAGTATATGGAAGGGGAAGCACCTCCCAAGTTGCGAGAAATGCTGAGATCGGATCAGTGGGGGTGTGCAGCCGTAGTAGTGGACGGCAGGGAATTCCAGCGATTGACAGTAACAGATGAGTTTGCACAAAAGAAAATGGAGGAACTGAGAAAAGGTAGAGGGGAAGAGGAAGGTTTCAAGGAAAAAGGTGGATTGTTGTACAGGAGAGGGGTGCTGTATGTACCTGCAGGTGAATTAAGAGGTAAAGTGTTGAGGCAACATCATGATAACCCGACTGCAGGACATTTTGGTAGAGAAAAGACCCTGTATCAGATCACACGGCAGTTCTGGTGGCCAAAGTTGAGGGAGGAGGTAACGCAATATGTAAGAGGTTGTGAAGTATGTCAACGAGCCAAGGCACCCAGAGCAGCTCCCGCAGGGTTGTTGCAACCTATGCCCACGCCGGGAAGGCCTTGGGGTGTGGATTTTATAACTGATTTACCGTCATCGCATAGGCAAACAGTGATCTTTGTGGTGGTTGACATGCTAACCAAGATGGCACATTTCATACCATGTGCCAAAATTCCAACCGCACAGGAAACTGCAAAAATGTTTTTAGATAATATTTTTAGGTTGCATGGTATGCCATCACAAATCATTTCAGATAGAGGGGCCCAATTTACATCACAATTTTGGAGGAGGTTAATGCAGTTACTAGATGTGGAGCTAAGCCTCACGTCGGCGAGACACCCGCAAACCAATGGGGAAGCTGAAAGAACGAATGCAACACTACAACAATATCTGCGGTGTTATGCTGGTTATCAGCAGAGCGGGTGGTTAGAGAAGTTTCCAGTTTCTCAGAGGGAGAAAGCATTCCCCAAGGGGGGGAGGGGAGCAGTGAATCTAACAGAAGGGAGCAAGAGGAACAAGAGGGAGGGACCGGCTGTTCCCAGGAAAGGCCAGGGTTCAGTTCTAGCTCAGATTGGGAGGAGGGGAGATACAGGCCAGCTCTAGCCAGGAGGGTAGGAAAAAGGGCGGGAAAGCGAAGGGAAGGGCGCCTTCGCCATTTTGAGGGTGGCTGGTCACGGAGAAGCAGAGCTCAGAAGGGATCTGAAAGAAGTGACTCTGAGGAATGATATTTAAGAACCGTTTATAAGATTGTTTTGTTAATACGCAATAAAAAGTTATAAAAGAACAAGAAGTGTTTGTGTGGTGATCTGAAGAGGACAACGACCAGGCCTGACACTCATAGAGCCTGCTAAAATGAGTGTACCACTGCTGAGGTGAAATCTGCCCAAATACTACTTGTCTAACTGTATGCATGCCAATAGAAATTATATCCCAAAACTGCTCCAGCATAAGGCAGCTTTCTCTTTTCCTGTCATCAGCATCAAGGACATAATGCAATGCAACCCTCTATAGTTTTTATTGTATATTTTTATGTTTTATCATAGGTTGTATACTCCCTTGGAAACTGACGCTGAAGGGCTCCATAGAAAGTTGTTAATAAAATAAACTTTTAATAAAAAAAACAAGTTACTACAAGGCTTAACTTTCAGTGACTGTACCTCAAGTCTGGATTAGCAGTTCTACTCCAAAAACATTAAACGTAACCATGTTACTCTGGGTTTGGTATTGCAGTTTGATACTGCTGATGCATCACATCATATAGTAATGGCAATTTCTGAAATGGCTTAAGAGCTACATGATGTACAAAACACATAAAAAATAGACACAGCCCAAAAGGCTCACATGCTTTCTTTAGAAAGGAAGTTGAAAATAGAACAAAACATAAGAAGGCAGCAACAACCATTAAACATAGGCTTCCTGAAAGATGTTTTAAGAAGAGGTAGATAATCAACTCAGTAATACTTTTCACAAATAAGCAGCAATAATACAAAAAAGCGTATAATGTAGGCAAAAAATAAGGGAAAAAACATGTAGAAAGCCAAGATGAGAAATCAGCAGGAGCTAGACCATGAATACATACAAAAAGGCAAGTTAACAGAACCTTTTATGCAAAATGGGCAAGGTAGGAGAGCAAAGAAAAACCAAGAGCAGAGAAACATTGTGTGCATCTGAGCCGAAAAAGTTAAGTAGGTGGCAAAATGCAAAACAAAAACAAGAACCATAAGGTGGGATAGAGAAGACCAACTAAAAGGACATTTCAACAAGTCAATTGGGGGGGGGGGGGAGAAGATAATGAACAAGGTATGGGAAGCTGTCAGAGAAAGAAAATACTAAATCCGGGGGGTTGAGAATGACATAAGAATCCAAAGACAAAACCAAGATCTTTAGCTTGAAAAGAAAGAAAGAGGGTGAGGGGATTAGAAATCCCATTTCTGAAAGACTTGGCCTTAAAAGAAAAGAAACCACACAGAGATAATAGCAACATGAAAAGATGAATGATTAACCAAATAAGAATATAAGTTAGAAAAGTGTCTCTGACCACCATCAATGTACAGTCAAATCCCATCATATGTGGAGGGTTTGTTCAAGGGTTGAGCATAGCAGAAGGGCTGGGGGGAGCCTCCCTTGCACCTCCAGTGCCTTGCCTCCCTCCTCCACCTGTGAGCTGGCCAACAGAAGGGAGGAGGGCAGGCAGAGAGAAAGGAAGGCAGAAGGGAGGAGCAGAGAGAGCTGCAGGCAGAAGAAAAAGGCTGGAATGGAGCTGCAGCCCAGCGTGTCTAGTTGAAATCATGTATGGGAAATGCACGCAAGACTGCAAAACGATGATTCATAATGAAAGACTGAATAAAGTGCCATCCTATGCATGTTTTCTCAGAAATAGGTGCTATTGAGATACCCCTGAATAAGTGTATATAGGACTGCAGCCTAAGAGAACAAAAAGGGTAAAGGCAAAGAATAAAAACAAAGGGCCCAACAGCGGAGTTCCTAACAGACTGGAAAAAAGAAGGAAAGATCAATTAAAGGAAACACAGTTAGGTGTGGTTAGAAAGGAAAAGACAGCAATCAAGAACACAACCATGAGACACCAAAATCATACAAAGAATATCACATTTACTACCTCTTGTTTCATCTTTCCACCTACTTCCTTTCAACGGTTCCCTTTTATACCCTTCAAGCCAAAACTATATTTTGTTAACACAAACAAGGCAGTCTGCTGGCAGCTTCAAGATGAAATGCAGTTATTGTGGACAAGAACTCTTTTATGGACAAGAGCCCATTCACCCCGCACTGTGTAAACAGTGGAGTCATGGTCTGACAACAGCTATTGGTATCAAAAGTTCTTACTTACTCGACAATCCCTCTGTAGCGTTTTCATGAGTGCACTATAAGTCTCCGAGTCAAAATATAATCCTTCATGCATGTCTTGAAGAAAATCCAAGTCTTTAAAGGTGGGGTTGGACTTCTCTCGCTCTTTCCTGGATGCCCTCCTTTTGTACGTGGAGCCTTTCAAGTCATAGTTGAAATGCATTTTCAGTGATCGAGGCAGAACATTGTTCATCACAATTATCCTGATATTAATACCTCCTGACTGAACACAATACAGTCCATAAAATTTTGGTAGGAGTGTCCTTGGATTCTGGTTGAGATTCTTAAAAAACAAAATGAAGAAGCACCAATGAACATCAGAAGCACATTTAAAATAAGATTTCTGCATGCACCTTAATATAGACTAGGAAGTCAAGTCTATCCTAAACAAACTAGACATATACTTTTAATGAAATAATGCTTGAAGTGTTTTATTTTAAACTAAACTAAAAAAAAAGTTAAGCTCTTAAATTGGAAGGCTCTCTACACTGAGGACCAGTGGTGACAAGCAATCTAAATTACTCCATGCTTTGGTTTGAAATTCCCCCATCTGCCTTAACTATGGTTATCTGTTACATCGTAGTGAACATTAACCACATAAACTGACGTTAACCAGAACACTAGCCCTTAGCAAGGAGTTTCCAGCTATTTTGAAATTCTAATTTAAAGGGAAACCTAATTAATAATAGAGGTTAATGTCACTGAATATGTTATGCTTAACTGCATTTAAGGCAGCCAGGGAGGAAATTCTGGTGAACAGTAGAAAAGATGCATGGGATAATGTGGCCCACTTCTGATCTCTCAACTCTGGTTAAATCCATATGGAACACATTCTCCCCACCTTTTCCCACGATGATCAGCCAAGAGGGCAGCCAACATCTGGCCACCCCCTTAAAAAAGCTAGGGGTGGGCTGCTCACAGCCCCAAGATCCAGCTTCCGATTGGCTGAGTGGGCACTGAACATCCTTACCTGAGGGCCTCTTGTGGCTGGCAGTGCCAGCCATCCCTTCCCCCGACCACATCGGAAGATGGCAACTTCCCTGAACCCACCATGGTCGAGCCATTCGGCAATGGAGTCGCAGGTGAGCAGATATTCTCCCCACACTTTCTTTTTTTGCAAAAGTAGAGGCTATTACTCAAATTTTGGACAGTCAGAAGGCCTAAACAGACAAGTTCTGAAATAATGACTAGATGTAAGAGGTGGTAACAGTGACTCTGCTAGTATACAAATGCATAGTTTACTAAGTCTCACTCGCTGGATCATCACCTTGTTGTAGTGAGTGGGCTTGCATGTTCCTATGACCCTTGTGAGTGAAGCCATTGGGAATCTCATACTCCCAGCAGGGTCACCCAAGGCAGTAAGGTCAAAGGGAAGGAGCAAGACAAAGAATGACCCAAGAAGTCCTCAACGGCAGAACAGGCGGGTGATGACAAGCGGTATGTTACAACAGCTGTGAAGGCGGGTGAAGGCTGAAGCAGATAGGATCTACTGGTTCGTCATGACTACTCATGCCATTGGAACAGAGCCCTACTGCAAAGACTGTGTGTTGATCAGTGTGCACTGATCTACACATATAAAACAAATTCACGCGCAGGCGTCTTCCAAAAACCCAACCCAAACCCCCAAAAGTCCCATGGCGACCGGCAAATTGTAACAGGGGCAGGATCGTGAAATCTGGAAGCCCCTAGTCATGAACTGGCACATGGGAGGTGGATACAGATTCAGTCGTTCTGACTCAAGGAATAAGTCAGTTGAGCCCCTCAGCAGCTGTATCCAGGACCGAGCAGCCCTTTTTAGGATCCACTCTGCTCACCCTGAAAAGGGGGAGGGGCTAGAAAAGGTGCCCTAAACATAGTCTGCCTCCCTTTTTCCCTGACTGGATTACCACGCCCAGTGGGGTCACCACCTAGCGTTCGTAAAAGACAATTGAACTTTGGAACATGGAATATACGGACTTTGTCAGATAACACAGATAACAGTCATCCTGAACACAGAACTGCCATCACTGCAAGAGAGCTGCGAAGGTTTAACATTGATATTGCAGTGCTTCAACAGACTCGAAGAGCAGGCGAGGGACAACTGAAGGAAGAAAAAGGAGGCTACACATTCTACTGGAAAGGTCTATTTGAACAAGAACATCGAATACATGGGGTAGGCTTCGCTATCAAAAACAACCTTGTGAAGCTCCTGTCAGAAGTCCATACCGGCATTAATGAGTGACTCTCAACCCTTTGAATAAAGCTCACCAAAAACTAACAGGCTACTATTATAAGTGCTTATGCACCAACACTAGATGCTGATGAACACATTAAAGAAAAATTTTACTCTCAGCTGGATCAGAGACACCTATCAGAGATGCCTAAGGAAGATACAATTATCTTCCTGGGTAAGATTTCGATCTGTGGCCTGGGACTATTGGGAAAGAAGGAATTGGCAACAGCAACCAGAATGGAATCTTACTTTTGAAGATATGTGCAGCACACAACCTTGTTATTACCAACACACTCTTTTGACAGAAAAATAAATTTAAAACTTCATGGAGGCATCCTCGGTCAAACCACTAGCACCTTTTAGACTATGTTATTGTCCGTGCTAAAGATCGCCATGATGTGCTCTTTACCAGAGCTATGATGAGCGCCAACGACTGCTGGACAGATCACTGACTAATACACTCCATGGTGGCTATCAGGATTATACCTCAACGCAGGCTTCAAGGGAGGAAACCAAGGCACAAAATGAACACTCAAGCCCTTCAAGATCCCATTAAGTGGGATTGCTTCCAAACAACTCTCCCCCCCCAATTTTTTTTATTAATTTTCCAGATTTAACACCACACAAAATAACAAATAACAAAACATACAAAAAATAAAAACAAACAAACAAACAAACACTTCTTACAGTTAAAAATCCAGATTACATTCCATTGTTGAGTGACTTCCTCAAATCCTTCCTGACTGATTTTCATCAAATCTCATTTTAGCAATTTTTCAATATCCACTTTCTAATAAAATTAACCTGTTCAAATTACTAACTTCCTTTCTTTTCATAATATTCTTAATCCATAATCTTATACAATTCAACATAATTTAATCCTAAAACAAACTTAATACTTGAAAATAATTCCACTTATGTTATATTATAATATTTTTCTAAATATTCCTTAAATTTCTTCCATTCTTCTTGATGCTCCTCTTTCTGCATATACAATTCAATGTATCATATGCCTTCATTATATATCTTTAGGTGCCTTGGGCTGATTAACATTCCATGTCCTTTTAAATATGTTTGTGATAGGAGGGTTATTGGTTTGGTAGACAATGTAGTGTGTGCATGCCCAGCGGATGACCTCCAAACCATCCTAAATATATTCATAGAAGCTTATGAAAAGTTTGACTTGTTGCTCAACATCCAAAAAACCCAAGTGTTGCACCAACAAGTACAAAATAACCCCTCTGCAGTGCCACAAATCCAACTCAATGGTGTAACGTTGGAAAATGTTGATCACTTCTCCTACCTAGGCAGTTATCTTTCCACAAGGGTCAACACTGGTGCCGAAATCCAGCATCGCCTGAGCTCTGCAAGTGCAGCTTTCTCCCAATTGAAGTGCAGAGTGTTTGAAGGCCGGGACATTTGCAATGAAACCAAAATACTTGTTTACAAAGCTATTGTACTACCAACCTTAAGGTATGCTTGTGAAACATGGACTACTTATAAACACCATCTTCAACTCCTCGAAAGATTCCATCAACGGTGTCTCCAAAAAACCTTACACATCACTTGGGAAGACAGGTGAACTAATATCAGTGTACTGGATGCAGCAAAGATCCCCTATGTTGAAGCAATGATTCTTCAACATCAACTTCGTTGGACTGGTCATATTGTGTGGATGCCTGATTATCATCTTCCAAAGCAACTACTCTAATCCAAACTTAAGAATGGAAAGTGTAAAGCTGGTGGTCAACAAAAGAGGTTTAAAGACTGTCTCAAGGCAAATCTAAAAAAAAATGTAGTACAAACACCGACAACTGGGAAACACTGGTCTGCGAGTGCTCCAGTTGGAGAACAGCCTTTACCAAAGGTGTAATGGACTATGAAGACACTCAAACTCAGAACGCAAGGGAGAAACATGCTAAGAGGAAAGCACACTTGGCAAATCCACACTGTGATCAACTCCCACCCGGAAACCAATGTCCCCACTGTGGAAAGACGTGTGGGTCCAGAATTGGCCTCCACAGTCACTTATGGACTCAATGTTAAAACGGTGTTTATGGAAGACAATATTACTTGGCTACAAGTGATTGTCAAAGAAGAAGGTGTGTATCTGAAGAAGTGTGCATGCACACGAAAGCTCATACCAAGAACTGACTTAGTTGGTCTTTAAGGTGCTACTGGAAGGAATTTTTTTTGTTTTGCCAAAGAAGAAGTTTAGTTAAGTACAACACCACAAATGCAAAGTTGATTTATCAGCATCATGGCAAGCCATACCAACAGTTATGGTTAAAAGTGTTCATTTATTAACTCAGAATTTTAAAGACGTTCTCATGCGTGTAGCAAATAGGAGCACAAATACAAAGGGGGAAAGCAGTATTTAAAATTTATCATGATTATGGTAAAGTGTTAAGTAAGCTATTAAAAAGCCAAGTTAAAATTCACACACAGCCATCACACAACCTCACAAAAAGAAACTAAACAGGAAGAGCCTGGAATTTGAATTTATTTACCATGTAGTAGCCAGGCAACAGCTTCTGAAGGAACTCTGCTTCTTTGTGTTGAACTGTTTTGATTATGAACTCGTCATCACTAGTGACAAAGAACAAGGATCCACTGGCACCAGGATTGGATAGTTCTATTAGAGGTTCACTGCAAATAGAATACTGAACACGGAAAAAGAGAAATTTAATGCCACTATGGGTAATGGAACAGATTGCCACACAGGATCTTAATATGGCAAGGCAAGCTGTCCAACATGCATTGTCCACTTGCTGCAGGAAATCCTTTCTCTGCATAACAGCTTATTTATCTGCTACAGCTGATCTACACATAAAAAGCCTACTGCGGACTGTTTTTTCTGACACTGATTGTATGTGCAAGAGTGCAAAAATCTTGAGGGATTTTAACTATGGAGCTCTGTGCTTTTCTAGTTCAAGGTTACAACATATGGAAACAAATATTTATATACTTTGCTAGACAATTACAAGGCAATTAGCAGATGGAGGTCTCTAAACTACAATTCAATCAGCAAAATCCACAGGAGTATTCAATTTCAATTACAATATTCCAGTAGAAATAATGACTCAAGCAGTTGCCGAGCTATCAATTAACACATCGGGTTTTAGGGCAACCAATTATAAGCTGAAGAATTAAATGCATGGTCAAGAACTACAATTCTATAGAAAGCACATTCTATAGAAAAAGAAAGCTATTCCATACCACTCCTATTTTTGTAGGGGGGGGGGGATGTAAATTCTTACCAAGTAGTCATCAGGTTTAATACCAAAAAGTTCTCTGAAGTAGCGGAAGGCTAAAGGAGCATATGTCTTAAATCTGAAGTCAGGATAATGATGAGCAGGGGTCAAATTGCTCCCTTCACTGAATTGAAAAGAGAAATTTAAAGGTATTACACAAATTCGTTAAGAACAGAAATCTTACTATAAATACAAACCTTTAAAAAAAAACTGCCCCAAAAGCACAGTGCAGAGCTGAAGCAGGCAGGAGCAAGCCAACATGACTAAACAGGTGTCATATCCTAAACAGGATATGAAGTTTCAATACATTCTCAGACAATTTTAGCTTAATATGCTTCTCTCCTCTTCTAAAAAGAGACTAAGCCATTTCTCCACTGTAGGTTGGCAGGTGGAGCACAGGTCACTGTAACTAGGGACTGGCAGTTATTGCAAGCTCCTTTGAAGTCCGTTAGCAGATGTTGTTTGACAGAGACAAAGCAAGCTCCATGGGAAAGCCGTTAGTGCAGCAATTCCAGTGGGGCTCACTGTCAGTGCAGATCAGCTAATCTGCATGGTTAGTGGGCCCTACTTGCAAATGAACAACGGTGAGCTCCAATTGTTCCTTGGAAGCCATGTCTTCACCTGCCTCACACTTGATGTCACCTGTGACATCCGGGGGGGGGGGCATAGTCTTGGGAAAACAGCCTCTGTAGACTCCCCACCCCTGGGCTTAAGGCATTAACACAGAATGCCAATATTTTTTGCTAATGGAGCATTAAGCACTGTTGAAAAATATCCTCCACGATAACTCAAGCTCTTATCTGACAAAAGGTGTTAATTTTTGTGATCGTGTATTGCTTCAGGAGTAAATGAAGGAAACCCAGTGGATTTACCCTAGCCATGCCAAAGGCTACATCTTTAAATCACTGCAGAAGGTAGTGTCTGTGTACCACTGTAGGAGTATGATTTCTAGCCCAGTAGAATGGAGATATGCATGCACATCTGAATTCCATGAATGTGTCCTGAAAATAGTTAAAGGAAAGCAACTGTGCCTCAAACTAACAGAATGCTGTTCAGTTCTTGTTCTGGCTTGGACTCAACCGACTTTTGTAACACCACCACCAAAAGAAAAGAAAAAGAAATTGCAAAGTAATTTTTTTCATGCTCAAAAGAACTAGACTTCTTTTTTGTGGAACTTTTTGATATGAATATGATACATCATTAAAGCAGCCCACATTTGTCTTTGAGTATAGGGGTGGAGCTATGCTGTGTTTTTATAGAGGTTGCCCAATTCTGCATCAAATGTTGTAGTAGCCAACAGGTGAGGAGTGGCGAGAGAAAAAAGACTCTCAAATGGTGCTAGAAAACAGTGAACTGGGCAGGAGTGGGGAAAGAGCCCTGTGTGTTTCAGGTGTGAAATTCTTCAGAGTCAATGGAAAAAATCAATTTCCTAACTTGGAAATATGGTGCTCTTTTACAAACCAGTAAAGCAAGATGAGCACCGCAACCCCAGAGTCATCCGTGAGTAGACCTGACGGTCAGAGGTCCCTTTACCTTTATACATAGCCTACTATTACAAGTTATAATATCACAATTAAGTGAACAAAGCAAATCAGGACAAATGCAGCCCCCCTTCAGATATTAGAAGAATCAAATCTGATGCAGACGCGTGAGACCAGTTTCTCATCCTGGGTGAGCTCACACAGCTTAGGCAGAGTTGCAGAAGTGCAGCACCGTCATGAAGGAACCCTTCCCAAACCCTTGTGATTACGGATGAAATTTAGAGGGGGGTGGAGGAAAACTCACAGATAATAATTATTATTATCACAGATAATAATTGTCATCTACTTGGGAACTCTTTAATAGTTGCGCTATCAAAAGCTAAATAACTGGTCCTCATCATTTATTTCAAAATTCAAAAACTGCAACCATTTTATTGCTGGATGGCAAGGCAAGCAAGGCAACAACATCCTTTTATCTAGGGAAGGTTGCAAAGAAGATGAGAAACTATTTGCATAATATCCCAAATGCAGCTTCAAGGCAAAAACCTAATGCAAAGCAAGCACTCAGTCATATTTGTGTGCCATGGTAACTATCAGTCAACAAGTGTACTGCGTATATCCAAAATACATTCATGCCATTTTCATTTGAACCTACTTTTCATCCAGATGGGCGGCGTATAAATAATAAATAATAAATTATTATTATTATTATTATTATTATTATTATTATTATTATTATTAATTTCCTTTTGAAAGTAAATGAAGGAATTCAGAGTTTGCTTATTGTTATCACTCAGATTTGTTAGTCTCTTGTTATCCAAAGATCTCCAAGTGTCTTACAATACTCTTAAAAACACAAAGAAATGCATTTATAAACAAAACAGAGAAAACAACAGGCCACATATCAGCCACAGGAAGCTTTGAAGGCACATTAAAAGGTGGGGGGGGGGAGAAGTCTTTACCAGATGTTGAAAATATGTCAGCGAAGGGGCACATTGGAACCTACTGAGAAGTGCATTCCACAGACGGAGAGCCCCAATGGCAAAAGCCCCCTGAGCCTCCCTAAGAGGCGGGACCTAGAGAAGGGCCTCATACAAAGATCTAGGGTTTATAGTGTGAGAGGCATTCCAGAAGATATTGGGGCCTGAACCAAAAAGAGCTTTAAAGGTCAAAACCAGCACTCTGAATTGGGCTCAGAAGCTTTAAGGCAGCTAGTGTATTTGGAACAGAATTGGTGTTTTGTGATCTATTTGTCTTGAACCTGTCACCAGCCAGGCAGCTGCACTCTGCCCTAACTGGAGCTTCCGACCCATTTTGAAAGGTAGCTTCTTGTACTGTGTGTTGCAATAATCCAACCTGAGAACATACCGTAATTTTCGCTCCATAACACGCAGTTTTTTCCTCCTAGAAAGTAAGGGGAAATGTCTGTGCGTGTTACGGAGCGAATGCCTACGGATGGCGGGGGAATCTGCTGCAGTCGTGAGCAGTCCGTGGCTCGCTTTGAAACAGCAAATCGGGTGTAAGCGGCTCCTGTCAGCTAGCGGAGCCGGGGAGGAGGGAGAGAAGCAGAGCGGGGTTGGCTGCTTTAAAACAACCCGTCCCTGCCTGCAGTTTTTTGCTGTCCGATTTTGGATTAGCCACTGTAGGGGCTGTCTGTGTGCTTGAGCTATCGTTCTCCTCCTGCTTCCCGTTCACTCTCCCAGCGCCTCTGCGACTTTAGGATTGATACTCTGTGGGGGGGGAGCGTTCTCCTCCTCTTGCTTCCCCTTCACTCTCCCAGCGCCCCTGCGCTCTCCTGCGACTTTAGGATTGATACTCTGTGTGTGTGTGTGTGTGTGTGTGTGTGTGTGAGAGAGAGAGAGAGAGGGGGGGGGCATTGTTCTCTTTCTCTTGCTTCCCGTTCACTCCCCCAATGCCCCTGCGACTTCCAGCGCCCCTGCGACTTTAGGGCGACTTTAGCATGGATCCACATGGATCCTCAGGATTTATGCATTGGGGTACCCCAAACTCACCGTCAGATCACATGTTTGTGGCCACAGCATGAGCCACAAAAATCATACATCCACTGTTTCGTTTAGAATATTTTTTTCTTGTTTTCCTCCTCTAAAAACTACATGCGTGTTATGGTCTGGTGCGTGTTATAGAGCGAAAAATACGGTAGATTACTGTGTCCAAATTATCAGCGTCCAGGTAGGGCTGTAATTGCACCAGCAGGCTGACCTGATGGAAAGCACTCTTGTCACTGAGGCCACCTGCACATCAAGTGGCAAGAGCAGATTCAGGAGAACTCTCAAATTACGAACCTTTTTCTAAAACAGTCTGTCAGGGCCAATGAGGCCACTGCCTGGGGCAGACCTCAGAGGGGTACAGTACTGACCTTTGAGGGGCACAGTGATATAAAAATTAATCTTTGTCGTATCTTATAAATGTTTGATAACATTTTAATTCCATTATATATTTTGATGAATTTTATCATTTTTGAAGTAATTCATACATTAGAATTGTTTATGTATATATGAAATAGACCACAGAGTTGACTGGAAGTTATATACACACACAAAGTGAAAATGCACTTAATTTAAAATTTTACAGTCATAGCTTATTTAGAAAATTTATTCATTTTTCATTTTTCTAGTGAGCTATGGATGATTAAAAAATGACCATCTGGAGCTCAATTTGGCAACAAAAGGCAGAAAAAGCTAAGGCGTAAGCAAAGCAAGGAAGTCTTCCTGAAATACCTTTGTACAAAGAAAGCAATTGAAAAACATGAATATGTCTATATTCCTGTTGAAACCAGCACTGAGGGAGCAGAATGTGGTGCTCCTACTACCACTAAGACAGAAGTTTCACAGATTGGAGATATTTCTGGAAAAACACGCAGAGGAAAACGAGGATGTCAAGAAGTGAGAGTACTGCAGAGTCTGCAGAAGAAGATGGTATTGTGCCTAACTTGAATTAGTTACCCTGCTAACTTGGCTAACTATTGCAGTGATAATTTATACATTGTCCCATGATTTCCCCAAAGACTAAAATCAGAAGATTTTCTACAAGAGGAGACTAGCAAATGATGAAGAAGTGTGTCATCCATGGTTCAACCTCAAAAGATGTGGGTTGTTGTTTTTTGCTGTAAGTTGTTCAGCAAAAAAAAAAAGGTGCTTCAACTGTACAAGAAACAGGTTCAAAAGACTGGAAGAACATTGGTGCAATTCTGTATTCACCCGAGAGGAATACTGACAATTTAAAAAGCTATCAGACCTGGATAACTTAAATTGTACTTATCTAAAGGAAAAACAATTGAAGATATTTACCAACCGAAAATTAGGCACGAAGAACAATAATGACAACAAATCTTGGAATGTTTGATTGCTTTGCTCAGAATTTTTTGCATTGCAAAACTTGACATTCCGTGGTAGAACTGAAAAGTTGTACAGTGCTAGCAATTGAGTTTTTTGAAGTTTGTCTTATCTAGTCTTTTTTGATCCTATTATGAATTAACATTTGTGCAGAGTTAAAGATCGTGAAACAATGGTTTACTACCTAGAAAAAAGATATAAAAAATGAGCTTATACAGCTTCTAGTAAAAATTTTAGCACATGCAAACTCAGCCAAATATTACTCAATAATTCTGGACTGCACACTTGATGTTAGTCATATTGAACAAATGACAATTGTTGCTGTAATCAAACCATCAGGGAATGAGATGTTTGAGCCTGACGTTATAGTAAGAGCATTTCTTGGAGAATACAGGTACCTTTATAACAGAAACTTCTTGGACAACTTGAGCAAATGGGACTATCAATTGAGTTCAGTGGTACCTCGGGTTAAGTACTTAATTCGTTCCGGAGGTCCGTTCTTAACCTGAAACTGTTCTTAACCTTAAACTTTAGCTAATGGAGCTTCCCACTGCCGCCTCACCGACACCGCGTGATTTCTGTTCTCATCCTGAAGCAAAGTTCTTAACCCAAGGTAATATTTCTGGGTTAGCGAAGTCTGTAACCTGAAGCGTATGTAACCCAAGGTACCACTGTATCTGCACGGTTGAGGTTATTTATAATGGAAGTAACATGAAAGACAAAGAAAATGGTGTACAAAAGGCATAAACTCACATGCCTTTTTTATTCCCTACCATGTACAAGGAATACACTATTGTTTCAGAGTATAGAGGGATATGTTGTATTTCTCAGCATAGTATTTCCAAATATTACTATTATGAAATAAAATGTTCTGTTATGGTTACTAAAGATAGCTGCACAGGGATAAGGCAAAGTTTGGTTGGCAGGCCTGTTGAGTCACATGCCGCACTGCTTTTGCAGGATACAGATCCTTCTGTAACTCTGCAGGTGGCGAGATTCCTGAATGCGGTTATCTCACACACAAAAACCACCAAAAAACAACATCAACAACAAAAACTAATCGGACAGTTATGATGAGAGTGCATGACAGATCTCGTCTCCAGTTCTCCTTTTTCTGTGAACCGTCCCTTGGATTTTTCCGGGCCCCAAGCTGTTATTTGTCACTGCTCAATGACCCACCCTTGCATCGTGGTGTTCCCCTTCTGTTGTTAGATGTATTGGTTTTTATGTTTCTGTGCTTTTAGGTTTGTACATATTTTATGGGCTAATAGCCGTAAATAAATTTGACTTGACTTGTAGGTAGAAAATTATCCGCAGGTTTTGCTTTTGTGTAATTACTTCATCAAGTCAAACACCATTCTATTGTCCCAATTGCATTCCAGTGCAATAGTTCTAGATTATAAAGTAGTTGAATAGCCTAACAGCCAGTCTTGTTGACTTTCTAGTCTCCCTGACTGCTCACAGATTAATCTTCTTCCTCAAAACAGATTCCAACTATAGATAAAATGAACAGCTAAACTGCAGTCACACCACCACATGTATTATTTTTTTTTAAAGGTTAGTACAATACTACGTTCTACTAAACATCAACTGCTTAATAGTTTTCTAGGTAAATCTTCTAAGAAATGTTATTACTTTCAATGAATCTTTCATTTTATATGGATTCATGCTCTTCCTTCTGTTCACAAAGCAATCCTCTTTCCATTGTACTAAAGAAAAATTATATCCCACTTTTAAGGATACTTTTAAATTAAGCCATACTTGAGAAGTGATAAATATGTAAAAAAAAACCAGCATCACGGTTGCTGATGCTAGACTTATAACGTTACCAGGATTCAAATCCATGCACAACCATGAAGCTTAAAAAGTGATCCTAGGCCAGCTGGTTTATCTCAGGCAAATCTACATGGTGGTTTCAAAAGTTTAATATTTTTAAAAAAGGGAGGGGGACACGTATACTACCCTGAACAATGTGGAAGAAAGGCAGGATAAAAATGGAATAAAGCATTAGGCACACAATTTTTAGGTGGAAAATTAGCCACCCTTACCTGGGAAGAAACACACTTTCCACTACATAGAAGTCTTGCATAAGTACATCTCTGTCTGGCTTGGATGTGAGGTTCCCCACTGTGTATCCTATTCCCAGTTGTATGGCACCTTTAATAGCTGAGGATGCAGTCTGCAAGGAAAAACAAAGAATTTTAAAATATCAGCTTGCTGTAAATGGGTTCTCATGACACATATGTACATTATAAAGAGATTGAAACTTGGCATCCCACAAAGTATGCAGAAAAAGACTTTCAGACATCATGGGCTGCACAGTTCTAAAAACCTCTTCCAAGTAAGAAAAACACCAGCACCACCAGATCATGTACAAGCCTTCCTGAGTCAGTATTAGCTCCTTCTATAGCAGGGGCTTTCTAACAGAAAGAAAAAGACTTTCGAGGAACCAGAGGAACTTTCAGCAACTTCTATTAATCTTTACACTGTTCTGGCAGGAGATGAGAGGGCAGAATTTCTGGATCTTACCGCCTCATTTATCTGGCTCAAACACCCTAAAATGGAATAGTAGCCTTGTAATTCCAAAGCCCTCTCTTTCAGCTGCACCTGTTTCTATTTGACAGAAGGTGCTTAGGACCCCTAAATTATGCCTATGAACATTAGCTGTGGGGCTATAAAAGCAAAAGGAGAGTAGACAAGGTAGCCAATAGGCAGAAACATGGTACCCAGTGTGGTGTAGTGGTTAAGAGTGGTAGACTCGTAATCTGGTGAACTGGGTTCGCGTCTCCGCTCCTCCACCTGCAGCTGCTGGGTGACCTTGGGCCAGTCACACTTCTTTGAAGTCTCTCAGCCCCACTCACCTCACAGAGTGTTTGTTGTGGGGGAGGAAGGGAAAGGAGAATGTTAGCCGCTTTGAGACTCCTTCGGGTAGTGATAAAGCGGGATATCAAATCCAAACGCCGCTTCTTCTTCTTCTTCTTCTTCTTCTTCTTCTTCTTCTTCTTCCCTCCAGATGTTCTTGGACTTCAAATCCCATCAGTGCCAACTAGCACAACCAATGGCCAGGGATGATGGGAACTACAGCTGAACAACATCTGGATGCAACACACTGACTCCCCTGCAATAAGAGGACCCATCAGTGCACACACCCATAGAGCTGACTGGCAAGGCCTAGTTGCAACTAATGGGCCTGGTGGTTAGTGTTGAGGGAAGATTGCTGTACCACTTCTGGAGAAAGAAGTTACTGGCTCTGCTTAAGGAGTGGTGCTGGGTCTCCATTAGCAATATAATTAATGGGCCAAGAGAGGAGAAGCTCGAGAAAAATCCCGTGTGTGCCTTCAAATAGCCTGTCCGTGGACTATTGTTCAATCAAGGAGAGGACTAAATATTGGAAGTTTACTTTGAAGAGCTGATTTTCCCTGGCTCTTTGTATTTCAAACATAACAGAAGTGGAATGCAGCGATAATGACTGATAATATATTTTCAGGTTATTTTCTGGGGTGGGTTTTTTCTTCAAGAGGTGGGCCTCTAATATGTAGATGTTAAAAATTCCTACAAACCTAATGAGGAATATTTCCTCATGCTGATCACATAGTTATTTAAAAGAGATAGGTAGCTGAATTTGTATTTTTGTTATACTGTTTTTTCCAAAGAAAATATCGCACATTTTTATGCTTGTATGTTCTTTATCATCCACAGGTATTCAGAGTAAAATAAAGCAAATCAGATTTTATTATGAAGCCACTATAGTGGATACCTGGTTGAGCCTGCTGTGCTTAGAACCAGTGCTTTTTTTCTGGGGGTACTTAAGGGTATGCAGTACTGGCACCTTTTTTCTAGAAGAAAAGCACTGTTTAAAACCAAGAAAATTAGAACCAACCATTTAGCAATTTAAATTGCAGAGAATCAAGCCAAACAAATGGCTGGCAGCTCAGATTACTTTAAATTCTAGAAACACAAGATTACAAGACAAAATATAATGGCTAAGAAGACAGAATCTCTATCATCTATCATCTATCTATCATCTATCTATCTATCTATCTATCTATCTATCTATCTATCTATCATCTCACATACATTCCATTTGAGTTTTATAGAATGAAACCCAGGAAAGAGAATTCTGAGAGAAAATTCACACAGCACACTCCACCAATCAAAATATAATACAAAAGACTTTTCAGAGTAGCATATCAGTTAACACCTATGGCTTCAAGAATCTTGACAGCAAACATATTCTGAGTCAGGCACAGCAGCTTATTTAATTCTAAAGAAGATGTCTCAATTCCACACAACATTAAACCACATTTTAAATTAAAAATGTGGTTTAATGTACACAACAGCTCCGCTCTTCCTTGCTCCTGATTCTGTCACACAGGGGACCAAACTAGTTACTTCTTGGTTTACCACTCATTGTGTGCATGGAGGAAAGAGACCACAGGCCTTGGCTCACATGGCACAACAAGCAAGATTATGACTTTTTCTTTTCCTCTGCCGAGCAGAGCCTGGAGTGAGGGGGGAGAAAGGCACTCATGCCCTTAAATCATAGTTTATTTTAAACTATAACTTAATGTTGCGTCCTAGCCAGGCGATTCTCTAGTTTCAACTTATTTTTCAAATGAGAAGCAACATGCCGGTGGGTAATATTGTGTTATTTAAACTAATTAATATCAGATTTTTCAAGTTGCATAACAGTTCCTAACATGCAGTTTGCTAAGAACAAGGCACAAAAGCTCATTCCTAAAATGAAACTTTTAATTGGTAGAGGAACTGAATGGCTCATTCACAAATTTCCCATTTCTGCCTTGAAAAGGTCTTTTATAAAAGATTAATGTCCTGCATAAGAACTAAATTATGTAACTTTGAGTAGACTTTGTTTCAGACTGATCCTTTTTGTGAACTGAACAATCCCCTACTGAAACAGATGCTAGCAGAAAGAGTTTGTAGATTAAAGAAATCAATTCTATAAAAAACAGAAAGTTTCAGAAAAGATGGATGCTAAAGTTACAATGTCTGTCTGTCTATCTATCTATCTATCTATCTATCTATCTATCTATCTATCTGAATAAGGGATGCTAGACTACCTTTAGGTTAATAGTATTCTAATGAGAGCGGATCAATTTGACCAGTTGTTGTGGTCATGAGCAATCATTGTTGTCTTCTTTATTGAGAGGCATTGTTGGCATGTAAGAAAATACTCTCTTTATTCTTAAATACAGAACTATTTATTGACCCCAGTAGCACATTGCAATTGTTAACGCCTGATGGGAACAAGCACCACCATAGTAGAAAAAATGTATCCTATGGGGTATGAGAAAATGCACAACAGATGAAAAAAGATTACCTACATATCTATGTACCATTTGCCTTAACTCTTACAAGGAAAAGTATTCGCAACCCACTACTGTCTTATTAGTGCGGGAAATTAGCAGCCAAACCTAACAAATGCATATTATTGCTAGTTAGCTTGAGGAGGGGCTAAGTCCACAGAGCCAGATTGCTGAATGGCAAATACTAAGATCATAGAAATACAGTTGGTAGAGAGGGCTCAGTGTGATGTCATTTCTCCTCCTATCCTGGAGAGGAAGGAGCATATTGTACTAGCCCCTTCCTCTCTCTTTTCATTTGACCAGCCTTGGATGCTGGCATCCCTCCATTCGCTCCAGCTTTAGTTAGGAACATGCCTGAAGCTGGTTATACCATAAATATAAGTACAGTTGTACCTCAGAAGTCGAAAGGAATCCATTCCAGAAGTCCTTTAGACTTTGGAAATGTTCGGAACCAAGGGGCAGCTTCCAATTGGTTTCCGATTGCACAGGCACGCCGGAAAAACTTCCAAAAAAAGTTCAAAAACTGGAACACTCACTTCCGATTTTCAATTGTTCAGGAGCCGAGGTACGATTGTATTCTGCCTGCATAGTTTTTAGTGTTACTGTAATGGGAGTTGGGGTTGCTTGTGCGTAAGCTGCAAACTGCTCCAGGCTGGGTTGTATGGCTAAACCTTTCCCTGGCTGGACAGCCCTTACACCTTGGCTGTCTCAGTCACTGGCAGAATCCGTCAGTGGGCGTTTCCTGAACTTCTTCCAACATAAAAATTCTTTGACTCCAAGTCTCCGCTTAGCGTCCCTGCGCGGAAGCTTTCTGCGCAGAGTAGGTGTGCCAAGAGGAGGTCCGGTGCTCTCCTTGCTGATCTCGCTGGAAGAGTCTCGGAGCCCTCCCTCCGAAGCCCTCTCAGCCTCCCCTTTCTTCCTGGCGTCACTCTGATTTCCTTCCCCAGCGGAAGCTCTCCCTCTCTCCTTGCTGGTTCCCTCTCCGGCATCATTGGGGAGCCTTACCTCCCCTCTTGGCTCTGATGGCAGTTCTCCTACAGTTACTGTTGCTGTGAACCAATGCGTAATTATAAAGTAGTAGTAATAATAATAATAATAATAATAATAATAATAATAATAATAATTTATTATTTATACCCCGCCCATCTGGCTGGGCCTCCCCAGCCACTCTGGGCGGCTTCCATAAAAACCAAAAATACAGTAAAATATCACACGTTAAAAACTTCCCTGAACAGGGCTGCCTTAAGATGTCTTCTGAATGTCAGGTAGTTGTTTATCGCTTTGACATCTGCTGGAAGGGCATTCCACAGGGTGGGTGCCACTACCAAGAAGGCCGTCTGCCTGGTTCCCCATCAGTGTCCAGGCAGAACGATGGGGGAGGAGACGCTCCTTCAGATATACTGGACCGAGGCCATTTAGGGCTTTAAAGGTCAGCACCAACACTTTGAATTGTGCTCGGAAACGTACTGGGAGCCAATGTAGGTCTTTCAAGACCGGTGTTATATGGTCTCGGCGGCCGCTCCCACTCACCAGTCTAGCTGCCGCATTCTGGATTAGTTGTAGTTTCCGGGTCACCTTCAAAGGTAGCCCCACGTAGAGCGCATTGCAGTAGTCCAAGCGGGAGATAACCAGAGCATGTACCACTCTGGCGAGACAGTCTGCAGGCAGATAGGGTCTCAGCCTACGTACCAGATGGAGCTGGTAAACAGCTGCCCTGGACACAGATTTGACCTGTGCCTCCATGGACAGCTGTGAGTCCAAAATGACTCCCAGGCACCTGGTCCTTCAGGGGCACAGTTACCCCATTCAGGACCAGGGAATCCTCCACACCTGCCCGCCTCCTGTCCCCCAGAAACAGTACTTCTGTCTTGTCAGGATTCAACCTCAATCTGTTAGCCGCCATCCATCCTCCAACCGCCTCCAGACACTCACACAGGACCTTCACTGCCCTCACTGGTTCTGATTTAAAAGAGAGGTAGAGCTGGGTATCATCCACATACTGATGAACACCCAGCCCAAACCTCCTGATGATCTCTCCCAGCGGCTGCATGTAAATGTTGAAAAGCATGGGGGAGAGGACACAACCCTGAGGCACCCCACAAGTGAGAGCCCAGGGGTCTGAACACTCATCCCCCACCACCACTTTCTGAACACGGCCTAGGAGGAAGGAGCGGAACCACTGTAGGACAGTGTCCCCAGCTCCCAGTCCCTCAAGACGGTCCAGAAGGATGTTATGGTCGATGGTATCTGTCAGGACTGCCCTGACAGTATCAAACGCCGCTGAGAGATCCAGCAGAACTAGGAAACAGCTCGCCGGAGATCATCAACCAGTGCGACCAAGGCAGTTTCAGTCCCATGATGAGGCCTGAATCCCGACTGGAAGGGATCCAAATGGTCCGCTTCTTCCAGGCGTGCCTGGAGTTGTTCGGCAACCGCTCGCTCAATCACCTTGCCCAAGAATGGAAGATTTGAGACTGGGCGATAGTTGGCCATTGTGGCCGCATCTAAAGATGGTTTTTTAAGAAGCAGTTTATTAACCGCCTCTTTCAGCGGGTCTGGGAAGGCTCCCTCACGGAGGGAAGCATTCACCACCCCACGAAGCCCATCGCCCAGTCCTTCCCGGCTAGCTTTTATAAGCCAGGATGGGCAAGGATCCAGGAGACAGGTGGTTGGATTCACTCGTCCAAGCAGCCTGTCCACATCCTCGGAGGTAACAGATTGGAATTGATACCACTCAACTTGACTAGACAGAACTCTTGCACTCTCCCGCCCCGGCCCTGCTCCCACGGTGGAGTCTACTTCTTCCCGAATCTGAGCGATTTTATCTGCAAAAAACTTTGCAAAATCATTGCAGGAGAACATGTGGCCCGTACTGGGCCCCGATGTTGCAGGTGGTTCCGCTAAATTGTGAACCACCTTAAAAAGTCTCCTGCTGCTGTTTTCTGCAGATGCAATAGAGGCGGTGAAGAAAGTCTTCTTCGCCGTCGCTATCGCCACTTGGTAGGCTCGACGTTGAGCTCTAACCTGTGTCCGGTCAGATTCGGAATGAGTTATCCGCCACCGGCGCTCTAGCCGTCTCAACGTTTGTTTCATTGCCCTCATATCCGTGGAAAACCACGGGGCTCTCCGGGCTCCATGCAATCAGAGAGGGTGCTTCGGAGCCAAACAGTCAATAGCCCTGCTTAACTCCACATTCCAGCGGGCCACCAGGGAATCAGCTGAAAGGCCATCAACATGGGATAAAGCATCCCCTACCACTCTCTGGAAACCATTTGGATCCATTAAGTGGCAGGGGCGGACCATCCAAACTGGTCCCACCTCCCTGCAGAGGGGATGGGTCACAGAGAAGTCCAGTTGCACCAGGAAGTGATCTGACCATGGCACTTCTTTCGTTTCGCTTTTACTTAGTGTCAGATCACCAACATCCATAGAGGTAAACACCAGGTCCAAGGCATGTACGCGGCTATGGGTTGGGCCAAACTTATTCAGGGACAGCCCCATGAAGGCCATGCTTTCCACGAAGTCCCGAGCTGCCGCTTGTAAGGTCGTGTCGGCATGGATGTTAAAATCCCCTAGGACGACCAAGTTAGGTGTCTCCAGGAGAACATCCGCCACGACCTGAAGCAGCTCGGGCAGGGAATCCTTGGTGCAGCGGGGACGTCGGTACACCAAAAGGAATCCTGTACTGCCCCTATTGCCCAACTTCCAGAACATGCACTCGGAAAACTGGGTCTTCCCAATAGGACGCCTGGTGCAAACTAATGACTTTCTAAAAATCACTGCAACCCCCCCTCCCCACCCACATGACCTGGGTTGCTGTGCGTAAGAGAAACCTGGTGGACAAGCAGTGGCAAGGACAGGCCCATCTGCTTCATCCAACCAAGTCTCTGTTACACATGCCAGGTCAAGTCCTCCATCCATGATCAAGTCATGGATGGCAGTGGTCTTATGAATCATTGACCTGGCATTGCACAGCAGCACCTTCAGGTCATGTGGGTATCCCTTGCTGATTCTAGTATCCATCCGGTCAGGACCAGACCCGGAGGCAGGGATAGTCCTCAGACAACGACTAAACCTGCCTCCTCTGTAATGACATGGTCTGGTCTTAGCGTAGCTCCTCCTCCTACCCGTGATCATTGAGATCGGTTGTCCCAGTGCATCCCCCCCTGTGGAACATGCCGCAGCCATTTTGTGGGCTGGGGCCCACTCCCCGGCAGCCCTGACCCCTCCCCCTAAGAACAAAATAACAACTTAAACAAACAAACAAAACCAATAAAACAATACAAACAAAAAATAATAATGTAAAAATTACAAAAACATCAAAATAAAAAAGATAATTCCCCAAACCCAACCAAACATCCATCCCACCCCCACCCCCCACATACAAATAATCCAAAAGAAAATTTTTAAAAATATTTTTAAAACGCTCTGTGCCCCTCCTGCAGTAACAACTGTTCTAGTGAGGCCTGTCAGGCCCCGCCCTGGGCCAGATGGTAAGTGGCAAGAGCAGGGCCCTCAGGCACTCACTCAGGGGAGTCCTCCTGGGCAGCAGGCAGCAAGCAGTCCTTGTGAGGCTTCAGGCCCCGTCCTGGGCCAGATGGTAAGTGGCAAGAGCAGGACCCTCAGGCACTCACTCAGGGGAGTCCTCCTGGGCAGCAGGCAGCAAGCAGTCCTTGTGAGGCTTCAGGCCCCGTCCTGGGCCAGATGGTAAGTGGCAAGAGCAGGGCCCTCAGGCACTCACTCAGGGGAGTCCTCCTGGGCAGCAGGCAGCAAGCAGTCCTTGTGAGGCTTCAGGCCCCGCCCCAGGCCAGATGGTAAGTGGCAAGAGCAGGGCCCTCAGGCACTCACTCAGGGGAGTCCTCCTGGGCAGCAGGCAGCAAGCAGCATGCAGTCCTTATGAGGCTTCAGGCCCCGCCCCAGGCCAGATGGTAAGTGGCAAGAGCAGGGCCCTCAAGCACTCACTCAGGGGAGTAAATCTTATTTTTAAATTTATTTTACAAGTTGTTGCTGATTCTTTATTAAGCGGGGTAAGAAAGGGGAGCCAACTTATTTCACAGCTAGACTTGTCAAAGCCAGGTTTTACAGTCTAATTCCTATGCTTTTAATTTAGCTGCCAAGAATGGAATTTTGAAACTCTGTTTAACCCACACATGTGGGTGCCTAGAGGGAGAAATAGCAATTAATATATCCTCTCCTACTATTAAAGCCCACTCCACAATTAGAAAGGTTTCACTATGTTCTAAGGCAATCCCAGAAAAGATGGAACACATGGAGGGAAAAACACAGGATGACAATGACAGGGTGACTACATTATGTAGATGCTCTACAAAAAGTGAGTGAACAAAGCATGGCTATTCTCGAGAAAAAAACCTTGTGAAGAAGCACCTCAGGATAAATATTTAGAAATAAAACCAAGTAATCGTTAGTAACCTGTAATTTTTTTATAACAATTTAACATGCCACTAACATTTCATGCATTTTTAGATTTATGAATCAACAATACCATACCAGGCTTTCTTCCCAATGGCCTCCCTCTCCTGTAGGTGGAAAATGGGGTGACTGCATTACGTAATCTTACAGATATTTTCAGATTTTGACCAGTTTAACCACTGGTCAGCATTACACAGAAAATCCACATATAAATCTAAAAAAGAATATATAAATCTAATAAATAATTATAATACACAGAGAATCCAACTGACAGCATGCCAGTGATTCTGATCATACTTCTTGTGTAATGTCCAAAGGATGAATTTCTCACCAGCACAGTAAAATGTACACATTTCAGATGACCTACAACTCAAGCATCACAAAATGGGGGAGATGCAGGGACTCCCTTTCGGATTTTATACAGGAAGCACAAATGGATGAGGCATAAGGTCCTCTTTCATACTTTGTTAGCACTTCTACGAAACAATCAAGGCTGCCTGAAGTATACCTCCATTTCTTTCTGACCATCTCCTAAGATTACTTTCCACATTGTTGTTTCAGAATGAAGACAGCTTCTCTTTTTAAAATGTAATGGTTGTATCTTCAACTTGCACAAGGCTCCCACACCTACACCAGCCAACTGAAGAAAATGGAAGTAAAAGACTGCAGCTCAAATCAATCTTCCAGTACTGTTATATTAAAATACAACTATAAATCTAAAAGGAAGCAGGTTTTGGTGCTGCAGTCCTTGAACTCCGAATGAATCACTTTCTAACTCTAAGGTTCCAGTCATATGGAGAAGGCAAATCTGAGTCATGGAACTTCTGATTACATGGAACTCTTCATTCTCTATTAATATGTTATTATATGTTATTATAAAGCAACAGTCACCTCAGTTTACCTTTAAGTAGCGCCTTTTCCAACTTGAGAAAAATATTTAACTTTTTTGCCCCTCCATTGATAAATATTTCCCTTTAGGAATATAATAATCCATAAACACCTGGGATATAATCTGTACAAAGTCAGCAGCTGCTTGAATGCTCAACCTGCAAACCACTGGCTATTCAAATATGCAACAGAAAGAAGTGGAAACAGGCAGAATACAGCCTTAATATTTATAGTTGTCATCTGTAATCAGTAACTATCGTGCAACCTTTGGAACAATGATAATAAGAACTTCCATATGTGTACCAATTCTAGAAAGGATTCAGATTCTGCTACTCCAAAATGCATCAGCACATTTTTTCCTTTTTCACAGAAGTAATACAGTACTAGAAATGCCAATACATGACTTAATTCATAAAGGGAAGTTTTCCTTCTGCACATATGTTTTCCCTCTGCACATAACTGTTGCATTATAGGGAAGCATTGCATCTCTTTCTACACATAACTGTGGCCTTATGGGAAGTCTTGCTATGGGAAGTATTGCTTCTTTTCTCTTGCATTCTGGGAAGTCTCGCTTATAATCTTCTCTCTGTTTCTGCACACACTGTACGAACCTGCTCCAAACACCAAGACATTCCCTCATCGCTCCGTTCACCTAAAGTTCATGGTGACTTGTACTCCATGCATAGCTGACCACATCTATAGAACTTGATTATTGTATTCTTTCATGTTATGATCAATCATTAGTAATTGTTTCATGCCATATTAATCTTTAGTTAGGAGGTTTCATGCTTGTCTAGTCCCAACCTCGTTTCCCAGCCTTTAATCTACCAGTGATTAATGTTCACATGTAATTTCCACCCCTCACATGTAATTCCCGCCTTGCATTTGCATTAACCAATAGGCAATGAGTTTCTTTGTGTTTGTATCAACCAATCAGCCACAACCACACCTGTGGCAATGTTTGTAATATTCAATAAAAGAGAGTTCCCGGGGCTTCTCCGGCAGACGCCTCTCACATGACACCTACTACTCGTCTCCCGTGATTTTCATTCCTACAAATTCAGGTTACACATGTTAACAATTCAGAATAAGAGTTTAGGGTCCCCTTTCCTGAAAAGGATACCAGCAGTGCTTTTTCTGAGGGTACCAACACTCTTTTTCCAAGCAGAAAAGCACTGTATATCAGTGCTGTCAATGGGTACTAGTCAGGGCGGCTACATATTGCCTATGGAATCAGAGATGCCTCTGAATACTCATTACTTGTGAGCACATGCAAGGAGAGTGGCATTGCGCTCATGTCCTGCTCGTGGCTGCCCACTGTGCAAACAGAATGCCAGACCAGGTGTGGCATTTTGCTGTGATACAGAAGGGCTCTTCTTAGTTTCTTAGTTTCTAACCAGATTATAAGACAACTAACAGGAATCACAACAAAATTATTACTTTCACAAAATAGAATAATTCCCTGTGCCCCTGGTTTGTACACTAATATTGAGACTGGCCACTGTTGTCTGTTGTTTTGAGATCATACCCTCAAGAACATGTCCCTGAATCTCCTTTGAAAGCAGCAGTTCCTCAGCAAATAACCAGCTGATGTGGAGAAAGGGTCACTGTAGGGAGAGACTTTGAAGCTGGATTATCAAATCTAACTGATGTTGGATTTTAAGGAAGTCTTTTCCTTTTTAAGAGGTTTTATATGGAATGGAAGGGGGGCAAGTAATTTGCCTATAAACAAGTTTAGAGATTAGTGTCTGGAGCATCTTTAAAAAGTACTTTAGATGCCATTCAGATTGTGGGGGAGGGAGACAGTGCTCCTGAAGGTAGGAGTCTATCAATTGATGAAGATGATCATCCAAATGTCATAGACCAAATGGAGCAAACAGCACGTAGACCTAGTGGTGGGAGGAAAAAATCCTTAAATAAGAGACACGGGGGAATGATTAATGGACTTCAATGTCTGTACACTAATGCACAAAGCATGGGAAATAAACAAGATGAGCTTGAGCTCTTGGTACAGCAAACTAAATATGACATAATAGGCAACACTGAAACCTGGTGGAATAAGTCCCACGATTGGAATGTAATAATGGAGGGATACAATCTATTTCAGAGAAACAGACCAGACAAGAAAGGAGGAGGAATGGCGTTATATGTCAGGGATGTGTATACCTGTGAAGAGATCCAATATTTAGAACCTCAAAGCCAAAGTGAGAGCATTTGGGTCAAAATTAAGGGAGAGAAGAATAACAGTGAATAACTCCTCATTGTGGGAGTTTACTATAGATCCCCAAGCCAAACGGAGGACATAGATGATGCCTTCCTGGAACAGATGGCCAAGCATGCAAAAGGGAGATACTAGTAATGGGGGACTTCAATTACCCGGATATTTGTTGGATGTCAAACTCAGCCAAGAGCATAAGGTCAAACAGATTCCTCACTGGCCTTGCAGACAACTTCATTGTCCAGAAAGTGGGAAAAGCAACAAGAGGAACAGCCATTTTAGATCTGGTCCTAACCAATGTTTTGTTTTGTTTTGTTTTGTTTTTTTAAGAATGGCAAACTGCCACATGCAGCGCCTTACTTGGATGTGTCTGGAGTCTTGGAAGCTTGACTACCCTACGTTCTCCTACAAATGGACCTTGAGCTTGTTTGGAGGTTCTAGCAGGGGAGCGCAGCTATCGTATACCCTTGACCGAAGAACGGTACACTCCTTCTATCTGGGATGGTCGTCCTCTTCCACCGAGCGCGCAGCTTCGGGAGGGACACACATGGAGCGGTGAGGGAGGAAGGGGACACCCGCCTAGCCAGCCAGATCAGCCGAATCAACCCTGGCGATCAATGGGGTGACAGATGTCGCAGCCAGATCGCCCTCACATAACTCAAATAGAAAAATATCTAGAAGATTATAGCGGGAAGACCATAACGGAGGAAGTCTCTGCCCCCTTCACATTTCCTCTCCCAATTTCAGATCAGGACAGCCTTCCCTTCCCTAGAGCCACACAGATCCTTGAGGTTCCAGTCTCCCAACTAGGCCCAGTTAGGACAAGAATGGACCACAGACAGAGAACAGGTCTTTTCCATCTGAAGACCACTATCATGTCAAACTCAGCCAAGAGCATAAGGTCAAACAGATTCCTCGCTGGGCTTGCAGACAACTTCATTGTCCAGAAAGTGGGAGAAGCAACAAGAGGAACAGCCATTTTAGATCTGGTCCTAACCAATGTTGATGACCTGGTTAGTGGGGTAGAAGTGGAAGGATCATTAGGCACGAGTGATCATGCTCTTCTGAAGTTTACTATACAGCGGAAAGGAGCAGCCAAGCATACTAGGACTCAATTTCTTGACTTTAAGAAAGCCAACTTCATAAAACTTAGGGAAGTGCTGGGTGAGATCCCATGGACAGTAATACTAAAAGGAAAGGGAGTTCATGATGGCTGGGAGTTTGTTAAGAGGGAGATAGTAAAAGCACAACTTCAGGCAATACCAATGAGACAGAAACATGGAAGGTGCCTAAAGAAGCCAGGGTGGCTATCTAAAGAACTTTTAACTGAGTTAAGATTTAAAAAGGATGTGTACAAAAAATGGAAAAGGGGGGAAACCACCAAAGAGGAATTCAAACAAATAGCCAGCACGTGTAGACACAAAGTCAGAAAAGCTAAAGCACAGAATGGACTCAGGCTTGCTAGAGAGGTTAAAAGCAACAAAGAAGGCTTTTATGGGTATGTTTGTAGCAAAAGGAAGAACAAAGAAACAGTGGGGTCACTCAGAGGAGAAGATGGTGAAATGCAAACAGGGGACACAGAAAGGGCTGAACTCCTCAATGCCTTCTTTGCCTCAATCTTCTCCAATAAAGAAAACAATGCCCGACCTGAAGAATTTGGAGCAAATGATTCAGCAGAGGAAACACAGCCCAGAATAACTAAGGAGATAGTACAAGAATAATTGGCTAGTTTAGATGTATTCAAGTCTCCAGGGCCAGATGAACTGCATCCAAGAGTATTAAAAGAACTGGCAGATGTGATCTCAGAACCACTGGCAGTCATCTTTGAGAATTCCTGGAGAAGAGGCGAAGTCCCGGCAGACTGGAGGAGGGCAAATGTTGTCCCTATTTTCAAAAAGGGGAAAAGAGAGGACCCAAATAATTACCGCCCAGGGCAACCAAAATGGTCAAAGGCCTGGAAACAATGCCTTATGAGGAACGGCTAAGGGAGCTGGGCATGTTTAGCCTGGAGAAGAGGAGGTTAAGGGGTGATATGATAGCCATGTTCAAATATATAAAAGGATATCACATAGAGGAGGGAGAAAGGTTGTTTTCTGCTGCTCCAGAGAAGCGGACACAGAGCAATGGATCCAAACTACAAGAAAGAAGATTCCACCTAAACATTAGGAAGAACTTCCTGACAGTAAGAGCTGTTCGACAGTGGAATTTGCTGCCCAGGAGTGTGGTGGAGTCTCCTTCTTTGGAGGTCTTTAAGCAGAGGCTTGACAACCATATGTCAGGAGTGCTCTGATGGTGTTTCCTGCTTGGCAGGGGGTTGGACTCGATGGCCCTTGTGGTCTCTTCCAACTCTATGATTCTATGATTCTATAAGGTAAAAGGCAAAGGTAAAGGACCACTGGACGGTTAAGTCCTGTTTTTCTTTTTTGGCGATCACTCGCAGCTGAGTAAGATTGTCTTCCCATAAACACGGTTTTAACAGTGAGTCCGTAAGTGACTATGGAGGCCAATTCTGGATCCACACACGTCCTTCCAAAGTGGGGACATAGGTTTCCAGGTGGGAGTTGATCATGGTGAGGGTTCACCTTTGGTAAAGAATGTTCTCCAATTGGAGTGCTCGCAGGCCAGTGTTTCCCAGTTGTCTGTGTTTATACTACATTTTTTTAGATTGGCCTTGAGAGTCTTTGAACCTCTTTTGTTGACCACCAGCAGTACGCTTTCTATTTTAAAGTATGGAATAGAGTATGGAATAAAGTATGGAATAGCTTTGGAAGACGATAATCAGCATCCGCACATGACTAGTCCAACGAAGTTGATGTTGAAGAATCATAGCTTCAACACTGATGACATTTGCTTCATCCAGTACACTGGCATTAGTTTACCTGCCTTCCCAAGTGATGTGAGACACCATTGATGTAATCTTTTGAGGAGCTGGAAATGGCGTTTGTAACTGGTCCACATTTCACAACCATACAGTACAATAGCTTTGTAAACAAGCATTTTGGTTTCCCTGCAAATGTCCTGGTCCTCAAACACTCTGCACTTCAATTGGGAGAAAGCTGCACTCACAGAGCTCAGATGATGCTAGATTTTGGCATCAATGTTAGCCCTTTTGGAAAGAGAACTGCCCAAGTAGGAGAAGTGATCAACATTTCCCAACGTTACACCATTGAGTTGGATTTGTGGCGCTGCGGAGGCATTGTTTTGTGCTTGTTGGTGCAGCACTTTGGTTTTTTGGATGTTGAGCACTAGGCCAAGCTTTTCTTAACCTTCTTAACCTTTCTTAACCTTCTCCAAAGATATTTAGGATGGGTGCGGCAGGAAATGGGACAGAGCAATGGGAGCTCAACCCGCCGTGCAAATTCAAACCACCATCTTACGACTGGCTAGCCCAAGAGGCTTGGTGGTTTAGACCCCAGCACCACCCGAGTCCCATTCAGATGTAGCCCTACTGAGGTCCTACTAGGGTCCATGTGAACACTTCTATGTAAGTAGCATAAGTATTACCATTAAAGATAATGTTTAACGACACTACCTTGAGCCTAATAAGAAACCTCCCTCAAATCAATGTTAGCCAGTTACATAAATAAGTTTCTGGAAGGTAATTACATTGCATGTAATTACACAAAAACATCTTGTGATTCATTTCTAAGAATAGATATTTCTGTTTATACAGGTAATCTTTCAGAGTGTCTGATTTTATTACTTGTCCAAATAAGTGAACTGCATGACTTACCAAAAGAGAACTGCAGTTATTAAAATTACCATTGCCAGAACAGCACATGGAAAATACCACTAAGTCTCAGGCATATTTGCATGTTTACATTTTATCTTATGGACAATTAGATGCATAGCTGCCAACTTTCAGATTTGAAAATAAGGGATCAGCAGCCTCGAAAATAAGGGATTAGCAGCCTCACCTGTCCCGGGAACAGTCTACGGGATATCTAACAATCTGGGATAGCAGTGGGAAGCAGTGGGAAACGGCGCTGGAATAAGGGAATTTCCAGCAAAAAAAAGGGAAGGTTGACAGCTATGACTAGATGTCAAACTAAAACTTTCCATGTGACTTTTCCCCTTGTTCAACATACTCTCAAAATAGAACAAAATCTCTGCAAATGGTACAATTATTATTAAGAGCAGAATGAAGAACAAAAAAAAAATTGTATTCTGGCAGCAAATTCTGCATGTTCCATGGATTTTATGGGCTTCTCTTGGTTCTCTCTGTCACCTCCCATAAGCATCACTGCACCATCAATATGGAAGCAAGTCTGAATACGGAGTTACACAGCTAAAATTAATTGAGAATCTTTTGATGTATCCATTCCCATGGACCCACCAAGATGCAGATAGGAAAAGCACAGGAAACCCTTCATCCAAATTTTGTCACTGGATCTTCCATATGTAGCTGCTTACTGAGTCACAACATCCTGATGGTGGAGTCTGTTGTGGCTGATTTCATGATTGTGGCCATCACTGGGTCGTTAGCAGCCATAAAGGGCTCTGGAAACCACATTTTGTCTCTCCTGGACTTTTTAGAGCAATTTGAGAGATTTTCCAATTCCTTAAAATTTAGGCTATTTCTAAATGCAAGTTCAGAGTCTTCTGTTTATGTTAAACTGCAAAATTTTAAAGTCATTAAGAGAATGGGCCAAGTTTAATTTCCAGCTTTAAAAGTTCTCATCTCTGCCACATTAAACATTCCAGAGAGTAAATATTAGATTTGTTTATTTCTACAGGACAGTGTAGGGCACTGAAAATTTTTGATGCTTACTGCAAATCAAATTTTCTTACAATTAATCATGCCAAGTCCAAAGTTCTAATTTTCACCAAGAGTCGAAAAACCTATAATTGGAGAATAGACGGAAAAGCCATTGACCAAGTCTTTAAATTTCAATACTTGGGAGTCCTTCTCCAACACAACATGGGCTGGAAGGTCCATCTGGCATATGTATTAAATAGAGCTAAAGCCCTTTCCTTTGCGCTACTGCGTTTTTTCTTTTCAGATGGGGCTTTCCATATTCCATCAGTGTTAAAAGTTTTCAGGGCAAAGGTGATTGCAACAATAGCATATGCAATTCCAATATGGGGGTCCTTTGTTAATCTAACCCAATTGGAGGTAATCCAAAACCAGCTGCTAAGAAGGTTGCTAAAATTACCCAGGTGTGTAGGCAATACTGCTATACGTCTCGAACTAAATGTTACATCTCTAGAAACCACATTATGGAAATGCATCCTCTGTTACTGGTTGGCATTATGGCATAAACTTCCAAATCTCCACTTGATACAGTGTCTCTGGAGAGACGACTTCCCTAGCCCTTGGGCAAAAATAATACATGGGAAACTTGTGTCCTTAGGACTATCTCCATCTGAACTACTAAAATTGGACTTAATTTCTGCCAAGAGAATTATAACTCACAAATTAGAGGAGATGGATTTACAATTTAATATTGCGACAGGTGGTGGCACCTGTTCGCCGATAAACCTTGGCTTAACACCACCAACGAAGCTTCCATCTTATTTAACTACCTTATCTGTGGTGATGCACAGGTATGACTTTATAAAGGCTAGATTCAACGTTTTCCCATCAAATGTGTTGGGTAACAGACTCTCCAATGGACAGATCTCACTCCTCTGTGACTGTAAAAGTGGATCTACAGAATCGTTATATCATATAATCTTCTGTTGTCCTATACATTCGGCTTCACGGTCCAAGTTTCTGGCCCCATATTTATCGAGAATAGCTGACAGACCTCAGGAAGCCCAAATAATATACTTATTAAACGACGAAGACTCAAGTAGATCCCTTGCAGTCGCTAGATACCTGATAAATGTCTTATTTCATAAGAGGAGAAATGGATCACTGTATGACTCTGACAGCTTAGCCAAACTTAAGAACCATCAATAAGTGCCAGAACTAAGACGCATACCCCCCAAAATCTGAGGGATTTGAATTGCGGTTGACATAGAGGGAGCTTATTGTGTATAGTTTACTAAATTGAAGTAAAATTGGTTTTATAGGGGTGTTTTAACTTGGAACTGTTTAAATTGTATTATTTATGGATAAATTTTGATGTATTGTTTTTAGATATGGGCCAATGGCCGTAATAAACCAATCAATCTATACAGGACAGTGTGCTAAACTGAGGGGCTCTCAGGCTGGATGCAAAATAACAACTTTATGTAAGTTGCTTCTCCAAAGGTGTATTTGCAGTCGATTAGTGCATTTAAAAAATAAATAAATCAAGTAATCCAAGATTACTAAGCTTTCTCAGATAAGTAACAACAAGCAACAGCGGCCATCAGAGAGGACAAGGACAAGAGGAAGAAGTGTCCATGCACACGAAAGCTCATACCAAGAACTGACTTAGTTGGTCTTTAAGGTGCTACTGGAAGGAATTTTTTTTTGTTTTGACTATGGCAGACCAACACGGCTACCTATCTGTAACTGGGACAAGGAAAGGATCAGGGATGCGGTTTCCGTGATCTTCTCTAACAAGAAAAAGGAAGGCGAGTGAGCAACAAGCTTCCTCCTTGATGGGGAAGGGTAGGAAGGCCAAGGTGAGGGTGCGGCTTCTCCCCAGCTTGTGTGGCTGCTGCATCCAGGAATGAGATGTGTGCAGTGCAGCTGGCTGAGTTATGAATGGGTCACAGCTGTGGGCAATCTGTATCAACTTCATTGGTGTCCAGCATAAAAGCAAGACTAGAAGGAGAGACTAGGGTGATTGTCAGCAGGTTCCAGGACCCTGTTTGTTGTGAGATTTGGAGGGGTGATCTGTGAGTTGGTTTGGGCCCTTGCTGACAGCTGCCATAGCTTGATGGAGTCCTGGGTGATAGTCTGGAGTCAGAAAGGTTTTGAGTGGGGAGGTGTGTCAGAAGTGGAAGGAACAGCTATCAGTATATGTTTAATAGTAATTTGAATTAACATTTTTACTGTGTATTTTTGTAACATTTGTTGCTTTAGTTTGCATCACTTAAGAGATATTTTTATATTTTAAGTGGTATAGAAAGGGTCTGCCTAAATTAATAAACGTGGCTGCTAGCCACGACTGGGAGGGAAGCTTCTGTAAATTTAACTCCATATTAAGATGACAACATGTGAACTAGCCCTAAAAGATCTTTGAGACTGCCCCACTCTTGAAATAAATCTTCTGCTTTGGTGTAGTTCATTGGGGGGGGGGGATTAGAAGTGTCAACATTAGTGTTCTGTACCAGTGTACAATATTTCCGAAAAAGTTACATGCAACAAAAACCTTTTTGTACGTTTTCTCCTCGTTTTGTTTTGTTTCATTTTGTTTTCCGGAAGGAGGATCTCCATTTTCAGATATAGACTGCATCTGAAAAGTTTAAAAAAAGTATCTAAGGATTTGAATACAAGTTGTATATAATAGTCAAATAATAAAGCAGTAAACATAAAATAAGAACAGCATCAGATCAACACTGGAGTAAAAGTCAGTCAAGTGTCAGAAAAAGAGAGGGAGTATACAGCCTAAAAGCCAGATCAAATGCCGTTAAAAGCAGAAAAGAACACAAAGGACATTGCGGCAACTAAAAGATAATAATAAAAGGTGCCTTGGACTGACAGACCACTCATTAGCTGGGTCCTGGTTCACACATCTAATTAAACTGTATTTTAAAATGAACTATGAATTGTGCCTGCTTTTCAACAGTTCCTATGGAGCTCCTCTCCAACTTGCTGCCCTGCTGCAGATGAAGCAAGCCACAGCCTGGCTTGTCATGCCATCCAGACTTGAACTCATAGTTTATTTTACTCTAAGCAAACCACTAGCAGTAAGCCAAGAACAATCAGTGGTTATCCTTCATGGGTTCTTTGGAGAGAAACAAACCACGAGGCCAGGTTTGGATGACATGACAATGGCTTGCTTCATCTGCAGCACAGCAGCAACAGCAGCAGCAGGAGAGGAACGCCATAGGGACTTTTGAACAGCATATAACAGTGTTTGTTTGTTTTAAACAATGGTTTAATGCAGTGGCGGGGAACCTCCAATGCTTGGGCCTAATAAAGACTGCCATACAGTTTGAGATTAAACTGCCCACCTTTCCTTGGCACAGCCAAGTTCAAAAAGGAATTCCAAGTTGCAGCTGTAGCTTGAAGTTTCATTCACCTGATGTAATATGCTGCAAGGTGGACAGACCCCCTCACAGAGGCCTACCTTGGGTTCATGTGACAGTCAAACTGGACCAGTAATGCTTGTCTTTTATGGTCATAGCTTTAGTTTTAGTCCTCAATGTAAATAGAGGGTGGTGGTAGAAGAACTTCACCACAGACGGCAGCCTCCTCCTTTGTTTCCTGCTTGGCAGGGGGTTGGACTCGATGGCCCCTGTGGTCTCTTCCAACTCTATGATTCTATGAATACCAGCTGCAGAGACTCACAAGTGTGTGCGTTGGGGGGCGGAGTGCTCTTGCACTCAGGTCCTGCTTCTGGGCTTCCCATCGACATTTGGTTGGCCACTGTGAGAACAGGTTTCTGGACTAGATGGGTCTTTTGCCTGATGCAGAAGGGTTCCTCTTAACAATCTTCTTACTATAGAAGTTACCAGGAAATATATGCTTCTGATTTTAGAGTTTTGATTCAACATTTTTGACACCCGAAAGACCAATGTAGAGCTGAATTACTACAAAAATAAAGCAGCAGGGTACTTCAAAACTGTCCTTGGACCGCAGCACCACAGGTCTCTCTTTTGCTTTCTCCAGCCTATGCCTGAATATACCACCTACACCAGAAGAAACAGTCTTATAAACTCTGTTAGATTAATACTGTTATTACAAGGAACCTACCTTTCCTAGCTATGTTGCAAATAATCTGGACTTTTGAGAGACAACCAGCCCATTCATGGATGCTGTCAGTTTTTCCAAGACCCTGTTAAAGCAAAACATAGTTACTTATTTATTCATTTACAGAGCTTATATGCTGCCCAATTAACCATATAAATTATATTATACCTTACATGTGCACACCTAGTTGCAGTGAGCCAATCATAAGTTCCTCATTTCTATGCTCAAATACAGCCTTTGTCCTAAATACAATGTCAAAGTCTCAATGACCTCCTAATTATAAAACATTCTCAGAAGGTGGTAAATGCACAAAATAAAATACTGTGCCTGTCTTGAAGAAAGGAGAATGAGATGACTGGGAAAGGGGCAACCAATCTGAATGGACCTGATTATAAACAGGGTTAGAACTCTTCCCTAGGGGGTAATCCTTTTACTTCTGCTTCCCATGAATGATTCAAATTCATGCAAAGAACTGAATTTATTATGTTTTAAGTAGGAGACTGCTGAACAAGTAGCAAATAAAATGAAGGTAGTTCTTTTGGTCTGAAAGAAGGACTCCATAATTGGAAGTACCTTTATTAGGGCCCACCAAAATGTTACAAAATTGTAGTAAGCTTTCCAGTCTATTGGGCAACTGTTACACTGAGGTGTTTTGGTGGGAGGGGTGAAGAAGATGTGTAAAAGTATAACACAATGTTCACAAAGACCATGCTCAAAGCATGGAAAGAAGAAGTAGGCAAACTGTCCCCAACCCCATTCCCACTAATCCCCCTGGCACACCACCCTTTATTCCAACACGCAGCTCAAAATCTCCAGATAAAAACCTGGCAAGCCAAAGGCTTATAATGCCTAGCAGACTTCTACAAAAATAAGAAACCCATATCAACACAAGAAATACAAGACAAACTAGGGGACACCCAAATGCCCTGGGTAACACACCACCAATTACATGCCCTTTTAAACGACCCAGTAGTAAAATCAGCAGCAACTAGGCCCTTGACAACCTTTGAAAGCCTCCTCCTGTACAAAATACTGCTCCAAAATCCCACAAACCCTCTCAATGTAATAAAAAAACAATGGGAGGATGACGTAGGCTATGAGATTAACCCCACCTAGTAGTCCAGAATGTGGTCCAAGCCTCCCTTTAAATCCATATCAGAGAAAAGAACTCACTCTGAAACTCACAGGTGGTACCTTACACCACAGAAAATAATGCTAATATGTCTAGGAACCTCACCAAATGCTGGAGAGGATGCACCTCCACAGGCACATACCTCCACATGTGGTGGGAATGTCCCAAAATCTAACTCTTTTGGACAACAATCATACAAGAAATATGCAAAATAATTAAGCAAGTATTAGAAGTCACCCCAGAACTGGCCCTACTAAACATCTTCCAAGATAATAATACCCACTCACACCACAAAGAGATCATAACCCACCTACTCTCAGCAGCCAGAAACATCATAGCCAGACACTGGTGAGACTTGTCAGGAGGAAGCATGGACCAAAGGTATCAAATAGTATGGGAAACAGCCTTATTAGAAAAACTAACCAACAAACTGAAACTGACAAATAGAAGAAGACGCCTTCACCCTGGTATGGTTCCCCTTTATCATATACACAGTCCAACAAGACAACAACAACAAGAATCCGCCGACAGCATACGAATCAATCTGGCTAGCCTGATTCAAAAATGCACACTCACAAAAACAAATCTCACTACAACCAACCAAAGACAACCAACCACACCCTAGGCCACCCCCAACCTCTCTCACCACCAAGGAAATACAACAAGTGAATAGTTAGAGAACCTATACAAGTGACGCCGACACAACACCCTCCCCCCAAGTAGAATAGAAGTATAACCACCCAACCCCACTCACCATTCCCCCTTCCCCTCTTCCTCACCCCTCCTCTTCTTCTTCTTCCTAATTGTTTGAACCAATTCATGAACCAAGAACTTATACATTGATCACTAATAATGAAACGTATGTTGTAGATTTTTTTTTCACATTATGCTATTTTTGTGATATACAAATGACATGAGAAAATCTGGCATGCTTATTTATATATATAACATTATTCTTATTTATAGGTAAAGGGACCCCTGTCCATTAGGTCCAGTCGTGACCAGCTCTGGGGTTGGGGCACTCATCTCGCTTTATTGGCTGAGGGAGCCGGCGTACAGCATGACTAAGCCGCTTCTGGCAAACCAGAGCAGCGCACAGAAACACCATTTACCTTCCCGCCGGAGCGGTACCTATTTATCTACTTGTACTTTGACATGCTTTTGAACTGCTAGGTTGGCAGGAGCAAGGACCGAACAACGGGAGCTCACCCCATCGCAGGGATTCAAACCGCCGATCTTCTGATCGGCAAGTCCTAGGCTCTGTGGTTTAACCCACAGTGCCACCCGTGTCTTGTTTATAAAACCCACCAAAACACTCACAAAAAAACCACACTAATCCACCACTATCCAGAGATACAATCAGCAGCTTCAAAATTTTCTTCCAATAATAGCAAAACATTCATGCTCAATGTGAAAGAGAGGCTAGGTTGTGCTCAATATATCTGGAAATTTTATTCAACAACATTTTTATCCATATGAACATTGCCCTGTAAAATTGCCAAGGTTAGGGAGACATATGGTGTACTCCTGACTTGAAGAACAATTGACCATGCAAGAAGCTCAACCATATAAGAACACGGTTCTGTTAATTGAACTGTCTTGAATGTTGAGATGGGATAGAAATTTGGCTCAGTTTGCATTTAAATATGAAGTTCTCTAATTCACACTTTCCAAAACAATACTGAAAAAACACAGCCATCTTTCAAAATTCACACTTTTCGAAATTTGCGATGCAGTTCTCTAGCCAAGTAATGTGTACGAAAATGCATGCATACAAATGCATATAGAAGTCAAAATAACATACCATGATGCATTATATTAAGGGGAATTGTGTATGCTAGGAGAAATTTGAACTGAAAAGCTGATGAATTTTCATGAGAAAAGAACTAATATGGAAATGTGGACAACTGAACTTAAAATGAAAAGTAACAGGTAAAGTGAGAAATAGAGAGAAAGAGAAATGGATAGATTCAGCCACCCCTACTTGCATGTCTGAAACTTTCCATCTCTTCTGTAGACCTGGACAAAGTTTTAGCAGGATCCAGATGCAGAAGTGTTCTTATGCAAATTAGTTTAGGCATCCCACTATGCTGTTATTCTTGGGAAAGTATCAGTATGTTCTCCGACAGGGCTGGAAGACTGCCAGTCCTCCTCAAGTTCAACATTTGCTTAGTAGGCATTTTTTACTAACTCAGTTTCTTTAAATATTTCTGCTGCCCAGTGAGTGTGTCACATTCCTGCACAATTACAGAAGAGATTCTGCAACTAAAATGCACACCCACCAATTCTTGCCACTTTGGTGCAGCCCTCCTTTGAGTCTAACAAAAGGGAAACTCCTGGAGTGTCACAGTTTTTGATCTCTGCCTCCTAACCACCTATCTAGCTGAGATTAAAGAAATGCCGGGGAAAATGTGTTTCCCCCCCAAACATGGAGGCCCAGAATAAGAGCCTCATGTTCAGTAAACATGGCAGACATCTAATAGAGGTCTAAATTGAAACTCTTTCCTGTTAGGCTCTCTCCAAAAAAACAGGGCGCTACTAGAAAAGACTGTCCCAGCATGAAGTTTTGGATGCATTCTATTCATTCCAGGAGTTACAGGAATAGTTTTGATTGCTCAGATGCTGCACCCATCTGCAGTCAGATCCCCTCTGGTATAATAGGCTACTAATAAACCAGAAAGAGCACAGTTCCTGGTTTCAAACATGCAAGTAGCAAGGGCCCACTTAGCCTTTATAAATCTACACCACATGAGGGGTGCAACTCATATTTCCTCAAATCTCAAAATGAACAAACACGGTTTTGCACACTCCAGCTCATGAGGACCTGAAAAACAGAGAACACTATCAACTGCAAAGGAATGCCAGTTATAATTATGACAAACGTAATACTGATTACAACCAGTAAAATGCCTCTGCAGCATAAAATCTGCAAATCACATTTTCTCAAGCACAACTGTGTACCCTGAAGAGCTTGCTACAGCTTTAATAGCAGTGTTCAATAAGAAAACCCTTAAGTATTTCCTTATAGCATTATCTGGTCTATGTAATAGCAATAACTGCATAGCAGAAATGTGAATTACTTAAAGTGAATTTTAATGATACTAAAGTCATGGAAACTATAGCTTATTATTAACAAACTCAAAATCATAGTACAGCTAAATCATCCCCCGCCCCCCCAGGAAATGGTCTGCTAGTCTCAATTTCTATGATGGGCAAATGTGCTAAAAATATCAAATATCTTTTAAAGCTCACATACTGAATCTCTCTAGATAATTCTCAAAGCTACACAGAAAAGTGTAAAGGATAGCAAGATAAAACTGAGTATCCCCAGGCTTCAAGTTCAGAATCACTAACACAAACTGAGTTCTGAAAGGTCAGATACATGTTGAAATTCACAAGAATGGCTGAGGGCAGGAATGGCCAGCTGGCAGCCTCAGAGCCAGCGGCCTCCAGCGGCCCTTTTGCAGCTCTGGAAAGATGAAGAAGCAGCCTGACTAAAAAGCAAACAGAACTTCGAAGCACATGACAAAAGTGATCATTTGCTACAAAATAAAGGTAAGACAAAACAAAATGCCCTGTCCCAAAGGAGCAGCCAATCCACATCAAATGGGAAATTAATTATCCTCTCCTCTGTAACACCAGTCCTGTCATATCCAGAACCCACAGCATTCAGGCTTCTGGAAACAACACAGTAATGGAGGCTGCAATCCTATGCACACACTGGGAGTAAAGGTGACTTAACTGAGCTGTGAGCTTTTTCTGCAAATGCACCACTAATCATAGAATCATAGAGTTGGAAGAGGCCACAAGGGCCATCAAGTCCAACCCCCTGCCAAGTTTTGTGGGGGTTAAAACATCCCCCTCCTTAAAATGAAATGAGGCAAAGAGCAAGCTGACAGTAGCCTGACCTGCAAAAATTAGCAGATGATTATATTAGCTCCATGTTATGAAAACTCACACCTGCTTATTTCTGCAGATCAAGCTGTTTGTTTAAAAGGCTGGGTTGGGTACAGGCATTGCAACCACAAGGAGAAGGAAAGGTCTGTCCCATCACAAGATTTATGTGATACTATGATTTATATGATCAGAATCTAAGTTAATGAAACAGGGAAGGACAAAAGATATTTGTGCTTTGTTTTTTTTACAAGGACAGCTGCAAACATCACTACAAATACTGTAAGCACATATACGTCATTCCATTTGCTAACTAGAAGAAATTTATATACAAAAGATCCACAACATTTTCAGCACCTTTTTAAGTTTTATATCCTTCTTCATGCATTTCAGTTGCTAAATAAGTACATAAAAGAAAGTAACTTGAAAATGATGGCTTTGCTGGGTTTTAGGGCTGTCACTTAGTAAAAGAAATATCAATCATATGGTTTTTCAGAAGAAGTGTGCATGCACACGAAAGCTCATACCAAGAACTAACTTAGTTGGTCTTTAAGGTGCTACTGGAAGGATTTTTTTTTGTTTTGCCAATTCAGAGAGACAGTGGAAACAATGCCATCACTCTGAGTTGGATTTGCAATATATTTATGCTCACTACATGATCCCCAATTATTAGAGATCACATTCCTAGTAATTATGTGTGAGCAGACAAATTTAACAATTGATTAATGTGGGGGAAGCTTCACTACTCCATATATTCCTCACTCTTTAGCACATATGCATGACAGAAACGTCACACCAAACTATTGTTTAAAATGGTAACTAAGCAAACCCATGGTAGAAAATGGTAGAAAATCTTTCTCCTTGGTAAGCTTGATCTGTACCGGGCTAGGGAAAATGTAATATAAACATGGGAGTGTCTGGGAAAGAATATTTTGTGCCTTCAACCTTGCTGCATAAAAATTGTGTGCCTGTGCAGCCCTGGAAATTTGCTTCTAGCAACCACAATTACCATAAACAGATTAAAATAAACTTATTAGATTTTGATTACACAAGGTAAAATCAATTTATTTTCAGAAACAAATATATATCTATCTGCAGAGGAGTGATACCTCTCAGAAAGGATCGACAAGCAATCAGTTTCCAGAGAACACTGTGGCCAATTTATTTTGGATAAATGAATGGTGTTTCTTATATCCAAGTAAGAACTTGTCTGAATACAGAAGCCTCTGAAAAGGATGTTGCCTCTCCCAATGGAAATAAAACATACTGAAAGGAATAATATATATTGAACCAATTCTGTACATATACAGCTTTACAAGATTATGCAAAATGTAAACATTGAATACAAATATTGCTTTTTTTTCTTCACATACATGAATTTGTGTTCATGAAATTAAAAAATAAATACAAAGGTGCAGTCATAAACTAAGAACTGCTGTGCATTCGCCATAAATCTAAATTAAGAAGAAAACATTAAATTGAATAAGACCTGATCCTTTGTTACGAACAGGACGTTCTGAGCACTTAAGGGGATTTTAAGAAACATAAGTCCCACCCTTACCAGCCTCAAAAAAGAAGCAATAGTTAATCTTTGTATAACCTTTCAGTTTTAGTTCATCATTCAAGAGCTGGAGATAGAAGAATTGGCAGGATCCAAACAACTGCTTGCCTCCAGCTGCAACCCCCAACCCACTCCTGCCACTGCAACAGCATTTCAGAGACACCCCCTCAGCTCTTTTTGCTTGCGGGGGCGGGGAGAGAGAACAGTGGAAGTATGAAATTCTGTTCCATAAGTGGAATGCTCCTTGCAGTTATTCTGTATAGCTATGGTTTCTCACAGTGTGCATGTTCATTGACTACAGTGAGATAAGATGGGGGGGGGGGGTCCACAATGCCTGTATTGTGTCACCTACAATTCTGACCTGTCTCTGGCCAAGTTCCTTTTGACTAATAGAATAAAATATGTTTGTATTTCTGTTATGTCTGCTTCACAATGGGTATGATCAGTACAGCTGTTTGAGTATTTTCAAAGATGCAGCCAACTCTGGAATGTTCTTTTGCTACAAAGAGCCAGGCATAATAAGATTTGTGATTGTAGAAGGGTGTGGGAGGAAGACTAATTAGACAGGACCCTCTCTAGCCATGGGTTTAAAAGAAATAGACTAATCACCAGAACATCTCTTGTCTATAAACAATCACAGTGTGAGGCCCGTCCAGAAGAAAGTACCAGCAAATCAAAGACAATGAAAGGGGAAACAGCACTGCCATCCAGATGTTGCCATGGCTTTTTTAAAAATTGCATTTTATTAAGGTGATTTCAGTTAAAAGAAAAAAAGTGATACAGGAAAAAAGAATAAAAAGTGAGAGGGACAACAACAACAACAACAACACATATAAAAGCAAAAATGTTCCCATGGCTTAAGATTTTCGTTAGAATCTAACAGCACGAGGAGGTTTGTCTTTATGCGCGAGATTCAGTATAGCCTGACTGAGTGTCTGCTCACACAAGGCAGCCTCCACCTGAGCAATAGAGCTGTTACTTTCTCTCCTTTCCCCCCAGTCCCCCACACCCCCCAAAATCTGCTCAGTAGGACTGAGGTGCAGGGGGCATTGAAGGGGCAGTTGCACAGGTGGATTTTCTCTGCACAAGCAGGCATCACTATCACCCATTGTATTTTGTTAATTATGAAGATACTAAAAAGCACAAGATGCAGAAGTAAATCTACGTAATGTTTCAGAATACTACAAAGAACACACAGTACTTTTAAACTGTGGCAGAAGAATAAAACTCTGCTGTTTTAGCTATCATGCAAATTTGCTTCATATGATGTCGCAAAGTGACCCAATGGAGCACAGAAAGAGCTGAGCATACCTTCCATCCCTGCATGTTCCTTGCAGTCACAGAAAGACCTGCCCACAGAGCTAGCCTAATTCTACTCTTCAAGAGCAGGAGGCTAGCCTGTTTGTCAAGCACATGGAAACAGAAGAGACTACATCTTTGCCACTCCATGGCTGCATTTTAAGGGCTTAGTTATGTTCTTGACTTGTAACAGGGGTTTTAGTTAGTGTAGGCGACTGGCACAGTGCAACCTGAAAATCTGATTGTAGCTTTTAAGCAGCTAAACTTGGGAACAAGCAACTCTATTCTGTTCTGGGAATTCAACAAAATTCATTGAAAATGTTATTTGAGACTCTTGACAAAAATATAGTAGGAAAGTGTAAATCTGAGAATTACAATGGGTTCTCCCTTCAGTTATCTCTGAAACTCCAATAGTACCAGAACAAACCTGTTTATTCATGCTTATCGTTTGAACATGTTAAGGTGGTCTATAATATCTTGCACGAGAGCAAACCTTCTATCTTAAGCAATCTTACTAGAAAATGAGTGTCACTGAATGCATTACATATTTCCAATTAAATATACTTAGTCAAGGCTGTAAAAGCAGGACCAAAATTAATGAAGTTCATACCCAGAAACATGAGCTGAGTAGGAATCCTTAAGCAATATTTTCACTGTATGTCCCCTTTTGATGGAGGAATCAAGTCCATTCAGCTATTTATTTGCACACCGTGGGAGAAACTGAGGGGCAAATAGGATACTGGCTTATCTTAAAAAAGTGAACCAAAACCTGCCCTTCTCTCCCACTCTTCTTTCAGTGTGAGGGTAATTACAAAATCACAAATGCAAACATATAGTGTGGATGCATGATTGCAGTAAGCAAATCCTCCAGCAGTAGTGGTACCTCCAACATCTGCCAGCTTTGGATATTTAGCCTTCTGCTCCTGAAAATGGAAGTATGCTATTAATCCAGGTAAGATCCTTCTGAATTTGGCTAGACTAGTAATGGAAAAATTCACCCTTATTTAATCAGGTACAACTTAGCACAGCATGAAGCAGCTCAGATATCTTTTCTTCTGTTTGTTTTTCACATGCTGGTGAAATGCATTAATGGTACTGCTTCCTCATGAATATGCTGAGCGGTGAGTGCAAGCAGCGGCTGCAATCAGAATGGTTCCTATCTGCATCTGAATATGCCCACAGGAACCATTCTGATTCTGAACCATTCTGGCTCACTCTCTACAAATGCAGTAGAGAACCAAGTAAGCACCTGGAGATTTCGTTAAAGCTTTCACCATAGGATGAAGAGCAGTTTGTCTTCCCAAAGTCATGGAGAACATTCAGTTGGGTGGTTTTTAAAAACTACTAAAGGGTGTTCATATGCTCAACAGCTGGCTGAAGACAACATGGGTAAGGAAGGGTGCCAAGTCACTGTTAAAACCAGGTCAAGGATCAAGGTTTGTAAACCACAAACATGTTTTCAGACTGTGGTTTGTTGGCAGTAAACAAACCATAGTTGAGCTGTTGGGCAGGGTTTCATACAATCAATCATATAAACCATCAATCAAATAAACCATGGTTTAGTGTTACATGCAAACTAAGCCACCATCCTCATAATTGTAAAATGGAACATATAACAAATAATTCAATAAAGAGTTTAGTCTAATAAGGGACAATCATTTTCTAATATCTGTTCACTGACAACCTACTTTCAGAAGCATGTGCTAAGATACTTTACAGCTAGTGCTAAAGTAATCTTTGAGAAAAACTGTTGAAATAATGATACCTTTGAAGTCTATTTATAGGTAACTTGTGCCTCATGCTATTTTGCATTTATTTGTGCTCATTTAAAAACATGCAAGATACTTAGATAAATTAACTAATAACCCGTGTACATACATTTCACTGTACAGTATACCTAATTTGCTGATAAATGGTAATCATCTTTTGCTTGTTTCACTATTTCTAACAAATATGATTGAAACTGGGGAATAATTTTAATTTCTATATGATATAAAGCATTTAGGCAGTTGTCACATAAGACATTCTCTGTCATTATTAATCTTCCACAAGTTGACCAATGTAACATTAAAGGTAAAGGTACTCCTGACCATTAGGTCCAGTCCCTGATTACTCTGGGGTTGCACGCTCATCTCGCTCTATAGGCTGAGGGAGCTGGTGTTTGTCCGCAGACAGCTTCTGGGTCATGTGGCCACCATGACTAAGCCGCTTCTGGCGAACCAGAGCAGCGCACGGAAATGCCATTTACCTTCCTGCCAGAGCAGTACCTATTTTTCTACTTGCACTTTGATGTGCTTTCGAACTGCTTGGTTGGCAGGAGCTGGGACCAAACAACGGGGTACCTGTCGCGGGGATTCAAACCACCGACCTTCTGATCGGCAAGCCCTAGGCTCTGTGGTTTAGACCACAGCGCCACCCGCGTCCCTATGAAACACTAAGTAACTCTATTTAAGCTGCAATTCTGCATACACTTACTTAAGAACAAATCTCATTCAACACATACTTTTGATGCAAGATCAAGCAGTTTCTGAAAACAAATTTTTTTGGTAAAAGAATAATCTTTTCAGGGCTTGCTTGAGCAAAAGATTAGCTGTGCTGATTATTTTCGAACAGCAATGCTCAGAGGGACCATCTAGTTTCTGTCTTACAAAAGGTGAGAACAGCAAGGTTTTACACTGCACCTGCCCTCATTGCTGAAAACAATTTATATGAACTGACAAGGTATGTTTAGCTTAATGATAAACAAGTGATACACACTTAGAACATTTTCAAGTTCTTAATTCCCTGGCTACAGCAAGAGGACACCGCATAATCAGCAAGGCAACAAGGCTTTTTCAGATAAGGTTTTTTTCTGCCAAGGTTCAACATACTGCAATGAGATGGGGAGGGTGCTGTACATTATCTCTCAAAGATCCTCCCCCTACAGTCCTGTAAACCTGGTTGTAAAGAAAGATTGCTAGAGTGGGTCAAACCAGTTGGGCAAGTTTTGCCTGCTAGGATTGGTGCTGATGGGCCTGAATGCCTAATTTTTGTAAAGCTAAGAAAAAGGCCAAAGATGACATGGGACATGCCTGCCATTTAAAGAGGAAAGGAAGAAATAAAATTTTAATTTTAGAAATGGTGTTGGGAGGTAGAGAAGGAAGGGGATTTGAAAAAATAGGAAACTCTATTCAATATTTAGCAGATGCATTCATTTTGTTCAAGTGTACCGAAACAACTTTATTATTCTTAATAAAATCCAGTATTTTTAAAAAATCACAAGGTGACTTGCTTTTGCGTCAGTATTCTCATGAAACTACAAACAGTAAAAATACTTCCATTATTCACTGTCCTGGTATCGGCAAACATGATCTAGAAACACTAGTTATAGCTTTGTCAGAAACAAGTTATAAAACAGCAACATAAAGAGCACAGCATACAATTCCCACATGTATTTAATATCTAATGAAAACTGTCACTAGCAAAGCTCTCAATTCAAACTTGTTAAAACTGGTAGTAGAAGATTTATACTCCTGCAGAACTCTGCAATAGCTGCTTCTACCATAAAGCACCACTGAAGATATCAACACCACAAATTTAAGGGAGAACTGCCTAGTGTTAAGTCAACTGACTATTTCAATTAAACAATTAGATATCGTTCGTAGTAAGATTTGTTTCATTCCATGGGTACAGTTCACATTATAGACAGCAAGACTTCCTAACAGGAACAACGCCACACAACTCAAATGCTACCTAGAAAGTCTTACAATTAAAATGTGAACTTTTTATATTTAAAATCTATCTATCCACTGCAAAATGACACCCAGATTTAAGCTACAACTATCTAGTTCTTATGTCAGCTGTAACTGTCCTGCCTAGAGAACCAAAATCTTTTGCTGTAACAAACCACTTATGATACACAATTGCCACACAAGTACAGAAATTTGTAGGAGCTCAAAGTTCAGCCCCTACGATATACAGTGGGCCCAACCACTTATGTGAGGGTTCGGTTCTGGGAGTCCACCCCAAATCATGTAAAGCCAGGAGCCCCTGGAAGCTTTCCCCATGCAGCACCTTCCTTACCGGCCTCTGCAGGGACACCCAAGGGCCCAGCGCCTTCATGCGCCTCCCCAGAGCTCAGGAAGGGAGGCTCTTTCCACAGCAGGTGCCACTCCCCCATTCATTCATTTATTTGGGGGCTGTGCACCTTCAGTCACAATCATGTAAGTAAATTACACGCAAGTGTCATGCCCACTGTGTTACAAGTCAAGTAATTATTTCTGCATTGCAGGGGGTTGGACTAGATGACCCTTAATAAATAACGGATTATTTTTGCATCCACTTATGAATCACTCATCTCAAAGTGATTAGCAATAAGAATGTATATGTAACAATTGCACACGTTTTAAAGTAGCCATAACTTACCCACAAGAACCGCAAAACCCTCTGGGTTAATCTTCCACAAGACTCCGCAAGTGGATTAACTGACACTTTTTGACTCATTGCATCCCTAGCCTCTAATTTTCTTTCTATTGATTCTGTTTGCATTATGTAAAGAGCAGACAAGGAAGGGCAGGTATAAACAAAAGAAAAGTAAATCAAATAACACGGTGAAAATACACACGGATACTTGCAATTCTCTTCATAAAACTTGGGAGGTAGACCTGATCCATGGATCACTCCTGCGGCTGCAGAGTCATTTCAGCTTAGTGTTTGTCTGCAAGCAAGAACAGGTCTACCTCTCAAGTTTTATGATATGATTAGCAGCAGGTCCTTAAGGAAGCACTAGAGATGTTTAAGCTGAGAACTGTGAGTTACAAGTAACATTTTGTTAGTCTGCTGGGCTGGTCCTAAAGGAGGGATGGGCTAGGTCTCCTATGACCTTGCTGATTCAAGCATGTTGTGCTGATTCAAGAATTAGATGTGCAACCTGAGGGTCTGACACAAACACACAAACAGCTGTATTGTGGCCTTGGGCTGTTGACA
>NC_139687.1:391379-674507 GCF_964106915.1 Podarcis gaigeae | reverse complement strand
TATGGTTGTCAAGCCTCTGCTTAAAGACCTTGAGTCCCATCATCCAAGTCATTGATAAAAATGTTGACTAAGACCAGGCCCAAGACAGAACCCTGTGGCACCCCACTAGTCACTCGTCTCCAGGATGAAGAGGAACCATTGATGAGCACCCTTTGGATTCAGTCAGTCAGCCAGTTACAAATCCACTGAGTGGTAGCATAGTCAAGACCGCATTTTACCAGCGTCTTTACAAGAATATCATGGGGCACCTTGTCAAATGCCTTGCCGAAATCAAGGTAGGCTACATCCACTGCATTCCCTTCATCTACCAGGGTTGTAATTCTGTCAAAAAACGAGATCAGGTTAGTCTGACATGACTTATTTTTTAGAAATCCATGCTGACTATTGGTGATCACAGCATTCCTTTCTAGGTGCTCACAGACTGTTTGCTTAATGATCTGCTCCAGAATCTTCCCTGGTATTGATGTCAGACTGACTGGGCGGTAATTATTTGGGTCCTCTCTTTTCCCCTTTTTGAAAATAGGGACAACATTTGCCCTCCTCCAGTCTGCCGGGACTTCGCCTGTTCTCCAGGAATTCTCAAAGATGACTGCCAGTGGTTCTGAGATCACATCTGCCAGTTCTTTTAATACTCTTGGATGCAGTTCATCTGGCCCTGGAGACTTGAATACATCTAAACTAGCCAAGTATTCTTGTACTATCTCCTTAGTTATTCTGGGCTGTGTTTCCTCTGCTGAATCATTTGCTCCAAATTCTTCAGGTCGGGCATTGTTTTCTTTATCCGAGAAGACTGAGGCAAAGAAGGCATTGAGGAGTTCAGCCCTTTCTGTGTCCCCTGTTTGCATTTCACCATCTTCTCCTCTGAGTGACCCCACTGTTTCTTTGTTCTTCCTTTTGCTACAAACATACCCATAAAAGCCTTCTTGCTTTTAACCTCTCTAGCAAGCCTGAGTTCATTCCGTGCTTTAGCTTTTCTGACTTTGTGTCTACACGTGCTGGCTATTTGTTTGAATTCCTCTTTAGTGGTTTCCCCCTTTTCCATTTTTTGTACACATCCTTTTTTAATCTTAACTCAGTTAAAAGTTCTTTAGATAGCCACCCTGGCTTCTTTAGGCACCTTCCATGTTTCTGTCTCATTGGTATTGCCTGAAGTTGTGCTTTTACTATCTCCCTCTTAACAAACTCCCAGCCATCATGAACTCCCTTTCCTTTTAGTATTACTGTCCATGGGATCTCACCCAGCACTTCCCTAAGTTTTATGAAGTTGGCTTTCTTAAAGTCAAGAAATTGAGTCCTAGTATGCTTGGCTGCTCCTTTCCGCTGTATAGTAAACTTCAGAAGAGCATGATCACTCGCGCCTAATGATCCTTCCACTTCTACCCCACTAACCAGGTCATCAACATTGGTTAGGACCAGATCTAAAATGGCTGTTCCTCTTGTTGCTTTTCCCACTTTCTGGACAATGAAGTTGTCTGCAAGGCCAGTGAGGAATCTGTTTGACCTTATGCTCTTGGCTGAGTTTGACATCCAACAAATATCCGGGTAATTGAAGTCCCCCATTACTACTAACATAATTGTTACCAAATAAATCACTAGCCTATATGCAGGTATAAAACTTATTAACTTCAAATATATTGCAATACATTCCCTATCTTCTAACTGGGCTACTAGATGTAGAACTTACCTACACATAAATAACTGCATGCAAGTTTTGTGTGTGACTTATCTGTGGATCAGGAATATCAATGTGTTGCTAGTAGATTTACTTTTTAATTTAGCTTATTTGCATTTAGAAGGTTAACAAAGCCAACCAGCTCTTCAAAGCAGCCAGTTTAGGTTTCTAGTCTCTTAGTGGTTTCCTACCTCTCTTGAAAGTTATGTGCCATACTAGGCACCTGGCAACGTGCTATATGTAACTCTGTTATATGACAGAAGTGTTAGCAAGTCTTAGAAAATTAAAAAAACCCTGTGATCCCCAATGGCTTGCATTAACTGTTTTCCTGACATCACTTCAGAGCACAGTCAGTTAAACACTTTGACCTGAAACACAAGTGTACAGTGGTACCTTGAGTTAAGTACTTAATTCATTCTGGAGGTCCATACTTAACCTGAAACTGTTCTTAACCTGAAGCACCACTTTAGCTAATGGGGCCTCCTGCTGCTGCCACGCCGCCGGAGCACGATTTCTGTTCTCATCCTGAAGCAAAGTTCTTAACCTGAAGCACTATTTCTGGGTTAGCAGAGTCTGTAATCTGAAGTGTATGTAACCTGAAGCGTATGTAACCCGAGGTACCACTGTAATTCAAAAGCTTCAGGACCTATTACAACCCCGCCAGACAAGAAACTGGCTTTTGTGGCCTACATTTCACACCCCACCTCAGTAACATACATAATTCTAATATGTGTAGACCAGGGATGTGGCACCAGTGGCTCTCCAGAGATTGCAGGACTGCAAATCCCATCATCCCAGGCCACTGGCTAACCTGACAACATCATTTGGCAGGCCACAGGTTCATTTATTCATATTTATAATCCGCCCTTCACCTGAATGTCCCAGGGCAGGATTACATATGCTTAAAACTAAAAATGAACGATACAATTAAAACACATAGAGGGGACGGTTTCCAATGGCAAATTAAGCTCCCACCTGGAAGTACCCCATTTCACTGTATTTAATGGGGCTTACTCCCAATGTGTACATATATGATTGTATCCACAGCCATATTTACCTAGCAGAGTCCCAGTTGAGAAAGCTGAACTTACTTCTGCATAAACTTGTTTAAGATTGGGGTGTCAGTCCTTCTAATTTATTTAGTGAAAAATAAATGCACGGTTTCTTTCCACCTCAGTATAATCTTAACAGGAGCCTGTATAAGATAGCAAACCTGGAAAGTGGGTTTGCAAATAAAATGCCAGACAGTGTTGTCTCCTTCAAATTCTCTCTCTCTCTCTCTCTTTCTCTCTCTCTCTCTCCCCAACACACACACACATGTATATTTACAATATAATGTTGGTAGATGTTTTCATTGCTTTGGACATTGGCCAGAGCAACATAAAATTATACTTTTGCAAAAATATAAAGTTCAGATAAACCTAAAATATAGAATAGTCAAGTTTTCTATGTGAAGATTATAATTCCTGCTTCTATTTTTTAAAAGAAACCCACACAAAACCCCACATTTTGTATATTTTGTCTTCAAATCTACCTAAGCAGAAGTTATTAATAGCCTTTATTTAATTATAGTGGTACCTCAGGTTAAGTACTTAATTCGTTCCGGAGGTCCGTACTTAACCTGAAACTGTTCGTAATCTGAAGCACCACTTTAGCTAATGGGGCCTCCTGCTGCCGCCACGCTGCCGGAACACGATTTCTGTTCTCATCCTGAAGCAAAGTTCTTAACCTGAAGCGTATGTAACCTGAAGCGTATGTAACCTGAGGTACCACTGTAATAGGTATACAAGTGCAGAGTGCATTGATGAATAAGGCAGGAAGTGAAGCTACATGTCGCTCTGCATGCTGCTGTATTGCAGTACTCAGATCTAAATGGATTCTTCAGAACCAGCAACTGGCTAAGAAGATGCAGATAGGATGAGAAAGTAAATTCTAAATTACATTAGACTGCACAAAAGTAGCTCCAAGACTTGTTTACATAATCAGGGTGCCGAAATAGTTTGCTCACAATTGCCACCCTTGTACTGTAGAAGCTACCCAACACAACTTGTTTCTACCATCAGCTTAACCCAAAATGCTTTTAGTAAACAGAATTCTAGTCTATGAAAGCCTATGCTACAAGAAAGTTTCTTAAGGCATGATTTTGCTGCAACACCCACACCCACGCACCAACACACCCACAAAACTACTCCTCTGGAAATTAACCCATATTATAGCAGGGTCCAGAAAAAGGACCTGACATAATTCAGGGGCCCTACAGAGTTGCGTGAAGCCAGACTTCTACACTTTATCTTTGGATAAATAAGGTTCAGCCAAGAGAAGGATTTGAAATAAATACATAAACTGATAAACATCATCTGTCAATCCTCTACAGCAAGAAATGACACATTAAAAATATATAATAGAAGAAAGAGCATTTCTTTTGTATATTCAGCCAGAAACATCTAGAAACATGGAGGCTTTCTACAGCTGCTCAACATTTTCTTTACTCGATACGTTTCATTATTGTATTTGCAAATACAGGGGCTTTTATCACCAATTATCTGAATCTCTGCAATTTAGAAATCATCTGTAGTTTTGGTAGACACTGCATTGTAGGATGATACCAAAATCCTTCTAACCTTGTCAAATACTGATCCACTCTGTAGCAGAGTATACCTAAAGATTTACTCAGCTGCCTTTCAAGTTTCAAAGCAAGATTTGGAATGAATTGCTCTCAGGCCTTTCAAACACACACCTCCAATTCCATAGTTTCCTCTGCGTGTGCTAATGTGGGACAGGAGAGATAAAAGGCAGCATAAAGGGACAGACACGTGTAAGTTGAAAAGGAAGAAACTATCAAGGGGGGAACTTTTAAATGCCAAAGGAAATACTATGTATGCCAGGCAGATTCTGTCAAGTGTGAATTAATTCATAATTGTGAATTCTCTCCCAGTTTTAGATACAGGTTAGAAGGAAAATGAATCTTTATGCTTCCATTTTAATTCTTTGGTCCAGGATGGTACAAAGACATCAGCATAACCTGTGCAGTGGGACTCCCTTCAGGAGTCTTAAGTCTCACCATTTTTCCTCCTTGTTGACAGTCCCAGCAATTAAAGTTTAGTTGACTAAATGAACCAATTAAAAGGTTGCAGGAGTGTATGGTAATTCTTAATTTTGAAAGATGTAAAAGGTATTACAGAGTCATGGAATGATAATTAATGTTTTCCACAGCGAGGCTTGTATCACACAATAAATAATGGTGTCCGTTTCTCTACAAGTTACAAACTGAAGCTCACAGAACGGTGGTAGCCGAGGTGCTGCTCTTCAGATATTTTGGACTACAACTCCATGCTGGCTTGTCATAGAAGAAGCATATCAATTATATTTGATGATGCTTGTGATTTCAGGAAACCTCCAATGATATCAGGAAAATAATTTTAGGATACAAAATTCCCAATTTATGAGAGGCCCACTTGTACTAGATGCAAAACCCTTCATGCACCCTCAAATATAAGTGAAAACAAAGAAACTCCTGCAAACCCTAACCTTTGCTCACATTGCAAAAGCAAATGGATGCAAATGCCTCATAACAGTCCTCTATTTTTCATGACTTGATTTTGCAAAAATCTTAAAATAAGTCACTTTTTTCTTTTTCTTTAAAAAAAGTACAGTGGTACCTCAGGTTAAGAACTTATTTCATTCTGGAGGTCCGTTCTTAACCTGAAACTGTTCTTAACCTTTAGCTAATGGGGCCTCCCACTGCCGCCGCACCGCCGCCGCGTGATTTCTGTTCTCATCCTGAAACAAAGTTCTTAACCCAAGGTACTATTTCTGGGTTAGTGGAGTCTGTAACCTGAAGCGTCTATAACCTGAAGCGTCTGTAACCCGAGGTACCACTGTAACCAAAAGTGACTTACAGAGAAAGAACAAATATTAAAACCAAAGTAAAACTAAGACAGAGTAAAATATAAAAACAAATTCAGATTTACAATTAGGCAGGACTCAAGACATCCCATCCACTGAAGCAGGCCACAGAAGATTAAAGGTTGGTGAAAAAGAAATGTTTTTGCCTGGCCCCTAAAGGTAGATAATGAGGTTGCCAGGTATGCCTCCCTGGGAAGAGTGCTCCATAAGTGAAGAGCCATCACTAAGGTGGTGTTTACTCAGGTCAACGCCCTAAGCAACTGCCTGAAGGAGGATGACCACATGGTTCATGTGGAGAGTGGTAGTCCTTGAGGTATTGGGATCTTGAGCAGCATAAGGCTTTAAAGGTCAAAACCAACACCTTGAATTGAGCATTGAAATTCACTGGAAGCCGGTGCACTCACGCCAGAATTAGTATTAATGTTTAGACTGCCTTGTTTCTGGTCAACTATCTGGCGGACAATTTCTGTACCAGCTGCAGTTTCCAAACCATCTTCAAAGGTAGCTCCACATATGCCACATTGAAGTAATCTAACCTAGAGGTTACCAGAGCATAGACAACAAAAGCTAAATGACTGCATACATATATAACATCCCTGTCAAGTTGCTACTATTCCTATTTTACAGATACGGGTTTTATTGTTATTTCTTTGCCTATATAGCTTGATCTGCAGCCCTTGGTAAGTGATAATTCTCTCCATTATGAAAAGCTTCAGCTGCTCATTTCTGCAGATCATGCTGCAATGTTACAGGCACAAAAGCAAGTCAGGTTGGCAGTCCTATTACTGAATGGGAAAGCAAGATTGAGAGACAGTTACTAAGGCCATACAACGAACCCTTGGAAAGGGAGAGGAGAAGACTTTCTGTCTATCAGACAAGCATAAATGACTGTTGTCAAGTGAGTGGGTGCAGGCAGGGTGCTTATGGTGCCTGGTAAAGTCTCTCACTCCAACCCAGGCCTGCAAGTATTAGGGCTACATGAAAGGAAAGAAGCAGAGGGTCAAACTGGTAGAAGTCATGGGTGACTTCATGTTACCTAGCTACTTGTATATACATTTTGAATGAATCACTTCACATGTTTGAGGATTACTAGTAAAACCCTTAAACTTTTTACACGTAAAAGTTCTCTCATATATCTTGTGAATATTTGGGGATTTGTATTAAGTTCTCTTGAACAGGGCCCACACCCGGTTTTTAAATAGGTAATATGAGTTAGCTGATAGTGACATTTTCTTCAGGTGACCTAATGCAATGGTACTTTTGGGAGGGTGAGAGAATAAACAAAGATAAGCAAAATACACAAAAGTGTATTTTGCATATACTGAAATAGAAAACCATGCCCTGCACTGAAGCACTGCAACAGCTTTTGGTTCCAGGAAGCAATGCTATTTTAATCAAATAGCAATAATGCAAGCCAAACTTCATATATCGACCAGAAACCTTCTTTGAAGGTCACTATGCAGCAAATTAAGCATTTTAAAAACATATCTATATAACTGCTTCATTACTTCTTCATATACAAAAGCATAGCCTGAAACTAATGGTATCCCTGCCCCCAATCCATTAAAGACCACATAGGAACATCATAAATTTGTTGGTGATAGAATGTGGTACCTATTTTATCTGAAAAATCACAGATTCCCCCCTCCCCACCTTATCTTTAATATTTAGAGGAACAGATTCAGTTCAGCACTGCAAAATAGTATCTTAAGAAATACTGTAAAGGCTGGGCTTTGCTCTTCATTTCATGTGCAAACAATGACATGAAGAGGAAGGTGATCTTTAACTTACAATAGAACATTTGCACATTAATTCAAATCCTCTGGCACCCTAAGTGCCCTATCCTAAACATTCATTTGAAAGCAGTGGAACTTGTTTACAAGTTACCCTGATGAGCAGAGCATAGGGGATTCAAAAAGGTAACATGTAAAACATAATTTTACTGGGAAGTGGGAGCAAATACACTGAACAGCCAGTCTTCTTGTTGCCTGCTTGGGGGGGGGGGTGGATTTTGTCCTTTTTACAGGCTGAAGCATCCCTGGAGAACCAAAACCCTGGCCTGGCCTAGCTTGTAGCTCTTCTCCACAGGGGGGGGGGGGGTACTTATTAAATGCCTTGATGCTGGCAGGGAACCCAAACCACCTGCTGTGCTCCCGGCCTGCAAGGGGCACCTGCAGACTCCGCGGGGGGGGGGGGTCTGCTGGAGCACAAAGTGTGGCGAGGGAAAGTGCGGTCAGGACCGCTCCAGGGCACCGGCTTCCGTGTCTGACATGACACCCCCCCCCCCCCGTCGCCACAACTTCCCTCCCCTGGGAATCAGCCTGGGCCCCCGCAGGACCGTCCCATGGGAGCAGGAGGGGGGGGGACAAGCCTCACATCCTTATTCTGAAACTGAGAAGAATCTCCCAGAGGTCCAGGCACCCCCTCCAGCCATGCCCCCCCCCCCCATGAAGGCCGGAGGGGCGGCAAGGCTTCGCTCTCCTCGTCCAACGAAGAGCCCGAGAGAAGCCGAAGCCGCGTCGCCTCGCTCCACCTGTTCAATCCGGATTCAAAAGCAGGAAGGCGAACCCGAGGACGAGGCCCCCGCTGCCATCTGCCGCAACGCAGCGCCACTCCCCCCCTCGCCGAGGAGGCTCCTCGGGGCGCCAAGCCCTCTCGGGTCCCCCCCCCCCCAGAGGCAGAGGGGCTCCGGGAGGAGGAGGAGGGAAGCCCAGGACCCGCCCGTCTCTCCGCCCGCCCGCCCGCCCGGGGGTCTCTCCGCCCGCGCACCCACCTTCCGCCGCTTCGCGCTCCTTGCCGCAGGCCACGCAGTTCGGCCGGCCGAGAAGCAGCAGCGGAGGCAGGACGGACTTGCGGCGGCCCAGGGCCTCCCTCCTTCTTTCTCTCGGCGCGTCTGCACGGCTGCCTCGTCCGTCGCGCCTCTGCGCCGCTTGGTCCCCGGCAACGCGGCTCCCTCTCGCTCGCCCGTGCTCTTCGAAAAGGGGCGGCGGCAGCAGCCGGGCGGCCAAGTCCCGAGCGGGGCTCCTCGGCGCCCGCCCGCCCTCCTTCCTTCCTCCGCTCTCTGCCGGGAGGCAAAGGCAGCCCTCCGGGCTCTCTTCCCGCGAAGGGGCGCCGCCGGCTCGGGCCCCTCCGCCCGCCTTCCTCCGCCTCCCCTCGGCCCCTTCCCTCCTTCAGGCGCCCCTCCCTCCTGGCCGGGCAGAGGCGCCCCGGGCCTGGCGGCTCCCCCTCCTCTCTCTCGGCAGCCCCCCTGGTCGCGCCGCCAGAGGCCGGCGGGCTCCGCTTCTGGCTGGCTCCCTTCAGCGGAGGTTTCGCCTTCCTTCCAGGCCGCACATCCCTGAAGCCCCGCGCGAGGAGGAGAAGCGGGAGGACTCGGCGCTCGCCCAGGGACTTCCGCGGACTTCCGTCCTGGGGCGCCTGGAAAAGGCCTGAGGCGGCGGCGGCAGGTGAGGCCAGAGGAGCGACTTGGCCCAGGACTGCCCGATCCGGCCGAGCGGGGATTCGCACCCTGCTCTCTCGGGCGCTCTAACCACTGCACCGCAGGGCTGTCCAGACAGACAGACGGAACCATCCTCCACAGGCGGCCATTGGGCGCTCAGGCTCCACAGAGGAACGTCGGAAGCTGCCTCAGAGCAGAGTGGGCAGGTGAGGTTGCAGAGCTCTGTCCCTGAGCGCTGCCCTTCCCTCACGGGGGTTCAGGCAGGGAGGTGGGGGGGGGGCAAAGTCTTCTGTAATCATGGCCTAGGGGCTGCTCCAGCCCCCAGAGCGGGCCCATGGAGTCCGCCTGGTGTGCCGTTTTGTCCCCCCCCCCCCCCAGGGATGAAACCGGGGTGGAACGCACCCCCACACCTGCCTTCCTACACCCCTGTGTGTGCTTTTTGCATAAACAGCCAGTTGTGTGTGAACTTCTAGCCCAGCGTTTCTCCTTGTATCTTTTCCCAGCCATTATCCCAACTGGATGAACTGAACTCCTTAAAATGCTGCTACAGCAATGGTGGAAGATGAACACTTCTCTAACGCCATCTCAAGAAGCCCTGCTCCCACTTTCAGAAGACAGACGTCTGGGCTCACTGAAGTTATGGAGGTGTACAACAATTATACATATTTATACGTATTGAGCTCTGGGCTGGAAAGCAGGAAGCATTGTTGCTCTGGCGGATCCCAATATGGATCTGTGGCAGGAATAGGTTTTTGCTCCATGTGCAGGGTCCTGCTGGGAAGTGTAAGCTTAGTGCACCACAGGGAATTGTATTGGGGCAGGGAGCTTGACATTTTTGAAAGAAGAAGACCTTTTAAAGGGAATTGCACAAAAACAGACCTGAAGTTTGTTTGTTTGTTAAATGGGCTGTTCTTCTGTGTGAAATATTTTTATCTGCAGCACTTGGGTTTGTGGGCATAGCCAGGATTTGGGGGGGGGAGGGCAGAACCTCAGTTAGTTAAGTATTTTTATGTATTTACTTGATTTAGGGGGGGGCAGATGCCCCCCCCTTTGGTTACGCCCATGGCTGGGTCTGTTGTGGGTGTTTTGGAAGGGGGGGTGTCAGACCAACTCTCCATTTCCATAGTTTCACTTCTCTAGTTCTAGAGGGGAGTTTATGGCCCCTTCTAATGTGTGCATATATGTGAGAAACATTACAGTGAAATGCAAAATCTACATGGATCTTGAAGGACAATTCCAATTATCAATTGCTTGTGGATCTTTTACACACCAAAAAGAAGGAGAGCTATATTTTCCGCAGTATTGCAAGGAGCAATAAAATACCATCAGTTTTGATGGATCACAAGAACAAGAAGATGAAGCATCGTATAGGAGTGGTATTAAAGCGATTAGAGCTGGACAAATGCAAAGGGCTGCCCAACTAAGGGCCAAATGACTTATCTCTTCGGTAAGTGCAGTTTGTACACACTGTCAGCACTGGGATTGGAGGGCACATCTGGATCAGGACACCAGCATTGAGTAGGTGGGTTTTAACTCTTCACCCTTGCTGTGGGCTCAGTCCAGGTTAGAGACCTTGAACCTGCAGTTTCCATTGGAAAAATAATACCCATTTGCCTCAGTGGGAGCTTCAGAACACACACACACACACATCTAAATTGCAGGAAGAGGGTCCTTTATCTAGACTGAGCAGGGGACAAAGAGTTAAAGTCCCCCACACTGGAATCCTGATCCAAACTGCTCCTCCTCATGCCACACTTGGCAATTTGTGTCAAGCAAACCAAACCAAACCAAAACCTTCACTCAAAAGATGCAGTTTGGTGGTTTACATAATGTCTTGTTTGGCCCTGACTGTAGGAAAAAGGTATGAGGACTAAGGAAAACCAGGCTTGGCAGGGCACTGTTTGCTGCTCACTGGTGGATAATTGCCAAATCCTGCTCTGGGTTCATTTTGTCCCCCTTTAGGCCTCATGGCAGAAGAGTACTCCTTTGCTTTCGTCTTTACTCTTGCATACTTTCCCTACCGGTGGTGGTTTTCGCTTTCCCATGATGCTGTGAGGAATGGAACTGTATTTTCACAGAGCAGTATGCCAGCTGTTTTCCAGCCTATAGTTCAGCTGCACAATTTTCTGGCATAGTGCAACAAACCATAGAAAATATACTCTTCCCCCTTCCTCAAGAAGCTTTGGCTAAGTTGACTAAGTGATAAAGAGTTAATGGGTAAAAACACAGTCTTCAGCCTGAATCTGGCAGTCCATGATCTGATCCTAAACTACCGTATTTTTCGCCCTATAGGACGCACTTTTTCCCCTCCAAAAATTAAGGGGAAATGTGTGTGCTTCCTATGGTGCGGATGCAGGCTTCAGGAGAGCCGCAGCGCCAGCCCCACAAGGTCGGGGGACAGCAGGGAGGTGGAACGCCGCCATCCCGCTTTCTCCCGATGTGGTTTGGAGGCTGACGGCGGGTAGATGCGTGCTTCTCCCCGCCGCAAGCTCCGGGGACAGCGGGGAGGCGCAGCGCATCTTCCCGCTGTCCCTGGACCTGGTCTGCAGGCGGGCGGCGGGGAGAAGAGCGCTTCTCCCCGCTGCCGGCCCCACAAGCGCCTGGGGGGGGGAATAATTTTTTTTCCTTTATTGGTGTGTCCTATGGGGCGAAAAATACGGTACTAAGGCCACATGCTGCCTCCCCTTTAGTGGTGGCTGTGGTGGCTGCAACTGGAAATGCAAGCTATGCCTTGGTATGGAGGGAGGGCCAGTGGATAGTCAAATGACCCATGAGTGGAGTTACTGTTTAAAACTCTTTGAAAAGAGTTATATTAAAATTAGCTAATTTCTTGTTTGCTCGTGCACAAACAAGCCTTCCAGCCCCACAAACAGCTGGCTTCATCCAGGCAAGCAAGAGACGTGACTTCAGTTCAAGACAGTGACAGATCTACGCATTGTCTGCCCCTTCTGCACTTTGGGGCAGCAGAGACACTGGTTGCGATCTTTGAACTGTAGCTGTTGAGGTATTTTGGGATGGACCTTTGCCCTTGAGGATGCTATATTTGTGGAGTGTCAAAAGAGATACCAGGATGGGGATGGAGGCAGCCAAGAACCGGGGAGAGGCAGCAGAAGAAAGTGCATGCAAAAATCTATCATTTGCCCGATAATAAATGTTGGAAATGCAAAGAAACGGAAGGAACATTCTTTCACCTTTGGTGGACGTGCCCAAGGATTAAGGCTTTCTGGGAAATGATCTATAATGAACTGAAAAAACTATTTAAGTATACTTTCTTAAAGAAACCAGAGGCCTTTCTCCTGGGCATGGTCGACCAATTGGTGCCAAAGAAGGATAGAACCTTTTTTATGTATGCTACAGCAGCAGCAAGAATACTCATCGCAAGGCACTGGAAGACACAAGATCTACCCACCTTGGAAGAATGGCAGATGCAAGTAATAGACTATATGGAACTGGCAGAAATGACCGGCAGAATCTGAGATCAAGGAGAAGAACAGGTGGAAGAGGATTGGAAGAAGTTTAAAGTTTACCTACAAAAATATTGTAAAATTTATGATTGCTAAGGGCATTGTAAATGAAATGAAGGGGTTCTGGTGATTAAGATAAATAAGAGTATAAAGGGAAGGATAAAGGATGAATTCGAATATTAAATGATTTTGCTGAATTAATTTATAAAGTGGAATACAAGAAAGGAAGGCGGGTGGAAGTAAGGAAAATAAGATCTGGAAGGGTATTAATTTGAAAAAGAGTGTTTTTTATGCTAAATTTTCTTTTTTATGTTTTTCTTTTTTCTGTTTTTTTGTGTGTATTTTTGATGTGTGCTGTTTGTTGTTTTTGTGATTTTAGTTATTTTTTATTGGTTGTTAACCTTTGTGAAATCTAATAAAATATGATTTTAAAAAAAAAGAAAAAGGAAGAAAGTGCATGCTAGAGATGGATTCCTTTCTGCCGTTTACTTCAACACATACAATCACATCCCTCCCCTTGCACAGAAAGCCACCTAGGTCTGGGCCACATTCCCTTCCTTCTCCGAGTTCTCCATTGCATACCACAAAGGTTAGATTTTGAGGTGAAACCAGCAACACAAGGAGTATCAGATCTGAAATGGGAAAATGGAGGGATAGAGACCTAAAAAATGAGCAACATGGTCCTACCCATCACGAAAGAGCAGCCCCTTTGTACAGGTAGGATATTTGCTGGGGGTGGACAGAGTGTGGCTTCTCCAATAGTTGGTAGAGTAAGCACCTGCATTACAGCCAGCAATCTCCAGGCACTCAAGCAAAAGGTAACAGGAGATGAATGGAAAGATGGACGAGAGAAACCAGGTAGGAGCTCCAGGCATTGTGTCAAGCTTCTCCAGCCAAAGAAGCCTCCCTTGTGTTGGTTGCCTGCTTTGCCCATTGTTGGGCTCCACTGCCCCACCAACACCAAGTCCCTTTAAAGTTGCCACTAATGGAAACATGGGCGTTGGATAGGGCCTAAACCTGGAAGCTTTTGGACTGAGAATGCTTTGTTCCCTGTCATTTACCTTTAACTAGTTTTATAAGTTAGGAAGGAACAAAAGCACCTGATTATTATTATTATTATTATTATTATTATTATTATTATTAATTATTTAGCACATTGTTTTTTATTAATAGTAGCCATGTAAGATTGTCTTCCATAAACACAGTTTTAACAATGAGTCTGTAAGTGACCATGGAGACCAATTCTGAATCCACACGTCCTTCCACAGTGGGAACATTGGTTCCCGGGTGGGAGTTGATTACGGTGTGGATTTGCCAAGCATGGCTTTCTCTTAGCATGTTTCTCCCTTGCGTTCTGAGTTTGACTGTTTTCATAGTCCATGACACCTTTGGTAAAAAGGCTGTTCTCCAACTGGAGCGCTCGCAGGCCAGTGTTTCCCAGTTGTCGGTGTTTATACTACATTTTTTTAGATTTGCCTTGAGACAGTCTTTAAACCTCTTTTGTTGACCACTAGCATTACACTTTCCATTTTTAAGTTCGGAATAGAGTAGTTGCTTTGGAAGACAATCATCAGGCATCCGCACAACATGACTAGTCCAACGAAGTTGATGTTGAAGAATCATTGCTTCAACACTGGTGATCTTTGCTTCATCCAGTACACTGTCTGGATCCAGTTCTGTCTTCCCAAGTGATGTGTAAGATTTTTCAGAGACCCCATTGATGGAATCTTTCAAGAAGTTGGAGATGGGGTTTGTAAGTGGTCCATGTTTCACAAGCATACAGTAAGGTTGGTAGTACAATAGTTTTGTAAACAAGCATTTTGGTTTCCCTGCCAATGTCCTCAAACACTCTGTACTTCAATCGGGAGAAAGCCGCACTCGCAGAGCTCAGGTGATGCTGGATTTTGGCATCAATGTTGACCCTTGTAGAAAGATAACTGCCTAGGTAGGAGAAGTGATCAACATTTTCCAATGTTACACCATTGAGTTGGATTTGTGGCACTGCAGAGGGGTTATTTTGTACTTGTTGGTGCAGCACTTTGGTTTTTTGGATGTTGAGCAACAAGCCAAGCTTTTTGTAAGCTTCTGTGAATATATTTAGGATGGTTTGGAGGTCATCCGCTGAGCATGCACACACTACATTGTCTACCAAACCAATAACCCTCCTATCACAAACATATTTAAAAGGACATGGAATGTTAATATCAGCCCAAGGCACCTAAAGATATATAATGAAGACATATGATACATTGAATTGTATATGCAAATGAAAAGTTTTATATTTTCTTATGGTACTCGTGTGTCCAGTCTTGAGGAAAATCAACCAGGAAATTCTACATTCACTCAATAAAACTTCCCTATGGACCATGCTTTTGGTGATTTCTTGCTTTGGAGTGATAGGAGTAGCAAGTATGACTTTATTGTAGCACCAACTATAAACAGAGCATTCTTATGTCACACTTGCCAATTCCTGCTCTTGTTTTCTGGAATAATCATATCCAAATTTCCATTTCTGCCATATTAAGCAGTTGGTACCTTACCTTTCTCACCCTGATCTGGCCACAGTGATCCATGTGACTGTCACCTCCAGGCTTAATTATTGTAACTTGCTCTATGCAGGGCTGGCCTTGAAGCTGACCCAGAAATTCCAGAATGCCGCAGTGAGGCTCCTTTGGGGTCCTTGCCGCGGGATCACATTCACCCAGTGCTTTACCAACTGCACTGGCTCCTAATGGAGTACAGGGTCAGGTTTAAGGTGCTGGTTTTGACCTTTAAAGCCCTATGCGGCCTAGGACCCTCATACCTACGGGACTACCTCTCCTGGTATGCCCCACAGAGGACCTTAAGGTCCACAAATGACAACATTTTGGAGGTCCCAAGTCACAAGGTGGTTAGATTGGTCTCAACTAGGGCCAGGACCTTTTCAGTAGTGGCCCTAACTTGGTGGAACGCTCTGTCACAAGAGACTAGGGCCCTGTGGGACTTGACATCTTTCCGCAGGGCCTGCAAGACACAGCTGTTCCACCTGGCCTTTGGTTTGGACTCAGTCTGACGCTTATGTTTCCCTCCCTTTATGGTTTTGATCTATGGGCTATTTTTAAAACGAGGCTGCATTTTAAATTGCATTTTAACCTGTATTTTAAATTGGAGGGTTTTTTTCCTATTATGTTTTTACTGTAATTTTACTGGTGCCTGGCTCTGGCCAGGGAGGGCGGGGTATAAATAAAATTTATTACTATAATTAAAAGCAATGAAACAGCAGGTTCTTACTAACGTAAGTATGTGCTTGGATTTAAATACCTTATCCGCTCCTTGAGACAGCTCATGAAACTTGCACAAAAACAGCTTTCACAAGGGTGTGTGTTGTTTAGTAATTACTAATAGTGATCAGACTCTAGTAGGCATAATAAGCTCTACTCAATAGGGTTGTACTTCTTATCATAATTGGACTTTGTACTTGCTGTCACAGAGCTGAGGCAAAACAATTAAAGATAAATGTCGCTGGAGGCTCAAGACTGAATACAAATTGTTCTTTCTGGCTTAGGTTTAATAGCTGATGTCCTTGTTTTACCCAGTTTGACCCCTGCTTGGTATAAATCAATGGACCACTTTCCTGCTGTGCATTTTTACAAGGTGTAAATATAACGCTACACAAGCAAAACATACAACTTTACAGGTCAACTCCTATTTTCTCTCCAGTTCTCTACACTGTTTTCTAATCAACGCAAGTCTCTTGTTACATTCGTCCTTAGAAAACAACAGCCTTATTTTAAGATGCTGAGGCACATGCCCAAGGCTTTGAAAACATTTATGTCTGTCATTCCGTTAGACTACAAAGGCTGTTTGAAAATTTAGCCAGGAAACCTATGGCTGCAATCAGTAGCCTACTTTCTCTGGAGCAGAGCCACTTATTTGATGGGACTTCTTCAACCCCCTGTACCACTTCAAGGGGCAGCAAGGGAAAGAGAACAGCGAACGTCACCTTTTCCCTTCCCTCCTTATGCCCTTTGGGATGGTGATTACATGGGAAGGGCCCTTCAAATGCTACAGGAGCAGCACAAGATGAAATGATGGCCATGTGGTTCCCATGGAGCTATGAAGTGTACCTGGGTCTCCCTGCAGATGAGCAGGACCTATACATAGAAACTTTATTTGCATTAGCCACTAGCCATAGCAATAAAATAGAACGAACAGGTCCTATGGAAGCAAGGGGAATGAGATTCCAGTTGCAAATGGTGGCCTGCAAGAGTCTTTTAAAAGATTTATCTGGGCACTGTCTGGAGCCTTTGCCTATTCTGATTGGTAGTCAAAATTCCTGACCATTCCAAATAGTTTCTAACTCTAGAAGTATTCTAGAGTTGGAAGAAGCATAAAAGCCACCAAGCCCAACCATCTCTCTTAAGACGGAGGCACCTACTTATTTGTGCCCCCGCAGCCCTTCACCCGCCTGCCGTCTGGATGCCCATATGCCACTTAAGGAAGCTTTATTCCAATAAGGTCTTAGACCAGTTAAGTGCTTATGGGCAAATAAGTTCCAGTGGCTTAGATGGGTGAGACAAACAACTTTCAGGTGAGGTGGGGAAGGGGAAATGTTGGCTCCTCGTTCCAGTATCAGCTTTTCCCCAACACCCCTGAATCAGATGTCAGGCCAAAATAAAAAGCTTCAAATAATTTCCTCATGGTGACTTAGGTGGCTGAGTGCTGACAAGATCAGAGCCCAAACAGGGCAGCTTAAAAATAAAAAGGGGTGTGTGTATGTATCAGCATTCTCGGTTGAATCCTGAGCTATGCAGAAGTACAAAGCAAAAGGGTCACTTCCGTCAAAACCAGCCCAATGGCAATTAAACATGCCCAGTGAGGAAGATACATTGCAACACTATAAAAAGCTGATTACAATGCTGCAAAGCACAAAGGATTAGTTACAAATGAAATTAACAATACTTGTTCATGAAAAAAAGCATTCTGAATAAATCTTAAAGTAATAATTAAAAGATGACAAAAATAAAACATGCCAATTTAACCATGTGTTTAATGGATAAAATGCCAAATTACAGCCCTCTGTGTTATAACATCCCACACTGTTCCAGAATTTTCTTCAATTCTCAGTATAAATTTTTGTGGGGAGAATGGCTGTGGGGAGGGATAATGATTGAAAATCAAGCATCCTGCCTGAAGACCTTCCCCTAGCACAAAGCTGCCATTGGCTACCTGCACCAAAACGACTACCCCAAAATAAAGAATAAGGCTGCACTCCTTACCAGGGGTGGCTGAACATGCCAATTTCAGTTTTGCTCAGTTTCTCATTTTTCCACTCTTGAGTTTAGTTCTCCACATTTCTATATTGGTTTGTGAATTTTTTTAAAAGGCCACATTAATATTCATCAGCATTTTGAGGTGAATTTGTCATCATATACAAATTTATGTATGTAAATTTAGCTATTATATATGTTTGCATGCACACTTTACCTTAGTATATGGTTTTTTGTGTACATTACCCGGCTGGAGAACTGCATTGCAACATTCAGAAAACTGCACATTTTGAATGGCTCCATTTCTGTTCTCATATTATTTCAGAATGTGTGAATTCTGTAGGCTGAGGTTTACCTTTAAATGCAAACTGAATCAATTTCCCCCAACCCTACTCCTAATCTCACATATTTGTGAATAACTCAATAGGATTTACTTCTGAGTAGACACAATTAGGGTTGTCTTGTCTTCTTCCAGTCTCTTAATGGCCAGGTGTATAACTGAGCATTGATGTCTTTAGCATGAGTCATCCTTTTTGCTTCACACCTAGTGTTTAATAAGGTAAAGCTGGTATCAGTCTAGCTAAAAGATGCTGGTCTATTATCCTTTAGCTGATGACATCTGAAACAGTTTCTCTTCTGTGTGAGAGCAGTTTTTACTTTCTGCAAGCATTATTATAATGCCATGCTAGTTTTTGCCTTAGCATCAGTTTGGGAAGATATGCCTCTCACTCATAGCAAGGGCAATACTAGCTAAGAAGGACAAAAAGCTGAAAGGGGAATAGGCCTTCCCACTTTCAAATATGGCCGTCAGTTTCAAAATCTTATGCAAAGCTCAGGGTATTCCTTATTGGTGAGAGTTTAAGAACTTTGGATCCCTGATGAAGCAATGTCTAAAACTTATTAAATAAGTAGATAAAAATACTCTCTGAGGTTCTTGCTGGCCATCTTCATGTGCCTTTTCCCTCCACATACTGACTCATCAGTAATGATAGCTGTAATAAAACATCGCCTAATTTAAACAGGCGGATATCTATGCAGAGATATATGGAGTCAGACCAGGTAATACATTTGTTTTCCCAGTTTCTTTAGCAAGTATGACACGACTCTGCCATTGAAATCAATGTGTGTGTCTGAAGAAGTGTGGATGCACACGAAAGCTCATACCAATAACAAACTTAGTTGGTCTCTAAGGTGTTACTGGAAGGATTTTTTTTATATTGAAATCAATGTCATTGTGGCCATAAGGATTGACATATAAGGTTGCAATGTTCTGTTTCCTTACTTGTGAGTAAGTGCTAACTAGCAGCTTCAGTGAAACTCACCAGTAAAGGTGATCTGGGATACATATCTATGTTTCTAGGCCACATGGGACAGGGCACAGAGTGTAACCTGGATGATTAATCTCTCTTCCTTCTGGTAGATCTTTAGAAGGCAAGTAAAAATGATTCTCTTTTGGAGAGCTTTTATTTAATTATTATCTCTGTAGTTTTAAGTTGGGAAAGTGGTTTTAGAATTCTTGCCTCATTTTAATTATATTTTTATTTTATTGTTATGACTGTTCAAATCATATGTACATTGGTTTTATTGTTTAAAATATTTGTTCTGAGCTATTTGGAGAGTTAACCCAATTTTGCCCTATTTCAAACACGTACAAACTGTGGACTCATTTTTTTCAGGAAGTAAATTTAAGAAGCAGGTGGTTTTGTTTGTGTTGGAGCATCCATCTCCAGTAATGCTTTATGGGCAGAGATGTTTTTGGTATCACAATAGAAATAATGAGAGAAGAATTATGATTCTCTTATCAGGCTGTATTTGCCTTCAGTGATACTTCCTGCTAATTCTATAGCCCAAGTTAATTCTAACATTTCTTGGAAAATGCACAGGGTGTTAAATGAATCTTATGTGATATATTTTCTGCCATCGATTTTTAAGGAACATTTCTGTTTATGAGAAGGCTAAGAGTCCATGTTTTAACCCACCTTGCCCCCTCAGTCTCTGCCCCCTTCACATTTCCTCTCCCAATTTCAGATCAGGACAGCCTTCCCTTCCCTAGAGCCACACAGATCCTTGAGGTTCCAGTCTCCCAACTAGGCCCAGTTAGGACAAGAATGGACCACAGACAGAGAACAGGTCTTTTCCATCTGAAGACCACTATCATGTCAAACTCAGCCAAGAGCATAAGGTCAAACAGATTCCTCGCTGGGCTTGCAGACAACTTCATTGTCCAGAAAGTGGGAGAAGCAACAAGAGGAACAGCCATTTTAGATCTGGTCCTAACCAATGTTGATGACCTGGTTAGTGGGGTAGAAGTGGAAGGATCATTAGGCACGAGTGATCATGCTCTTCTGAAGTTTACTATACAGCGGAAAGGAGCAGCCAAGCATACTAGGACTCAATTTCTTGACTTTAAGAAAGCAGACTTCATAAAACTTAGGGAAGTGCTGGGTGAGATCCCATGGACAGTAATACTAAAAGGAAAGGGAGTTCATGATGGCTGGGAGTTTGTTAAGAGGGAGATAGTAAAAGCACAACTTCAGGCAATACCAATGAGGCAGAAACATGGAAGGTGCCTAAAGAAGCCAGGGTGGCTATCTAAAGAACTTTTAACTGAGTTAAGATTAAAAAAGGATGTGTACAAAAAATGGAAAAGGGGGGAAACCACCAAAGAGGAATTCAAACAAATAGCCAGCACGTGTAGACACAAAGTCAGAAAAGCTAAAGCACGGAATGAACTCAGGCTTGCTAGAGAGGTTAAAAGCAACAAAGAAGGCTTTTATGTTTGGAGGTTCTAGCAGGGGAGCGCAGCTATCGTATACCCTTGACCGAAGAACGGTACACTCCTTCTATCTGGGATGGTCGTCCTCTTCCACCGAGCGCGCAGCTTCGGGAGGGACGCACATGGAGCGGTGAGGGAGGAAGGGGACACCCGCCTAGCCAGCCAGATCAGCCGAATCAACCCTGGCGATCAATGGGGTGACAGATGTCGCAGCCAGATCGCCCTCACATAACTCAAATAGAAAAATATCTAGAAGATTATAGCGGGAAGACCATAACGGAGGAAGAAAAAATTCAATTAAATAACCCTGTAAAAATAGAAGAGATTCAGGAAGCAATAAAGAAGATGAAACCAGGGAAAGCGCCGGGACCGGATGGATTATCAGTTAAATATTATAAAGCATTAGAGAACCAATTAACCCCAGTCCTTTGTGACATCATGAATAAGATATTAAAAGAAGGGAAAATACCAGAGTCTTGGAGAGAGGCCTATATAACGATGATCCCCAAACCAGATATGGACAAACTGAACCTTAAGAATTACAGACCCATTTCATTATTAAATAATGATTATAAAATATTTGCGGAGGTGTTGGCAAACAGACTCAAGAAATGCCTAGTGAAATTAATACATAAAGATCAGGTAGGATTTCTTCCAAATAGGCAACTTAGAGATAACGTAAGGCATGCCATAAATATAATTGAGTACTTGGAACGAAAGAGCGAGACACCCGCAGCGCTGATCTTTGTTGATGCTGAAAAGGCATTTGATAATGTCTCTTGGCAGTTCCTACAGAAGAGCATGGAAAAAGCGGGGCTAGAGGGCGAGTTCATGAACGGAATAAAAGCGATATATTCGAAACAATCGGCGAAACTAATAATAAATAACAACCTAACAAACTCATTTAAAATAGAAAAAGGAACTAGACAAGGATGCCTTCTATCCCCGCTCTTATTTATTATGGCGCTAGAGGCAATTACAAATAAAATAAGAGCAACATCAGAGATCCAAGGGATTAAACTAGGAACAAAAGAGTATAAGCTAAAAGCGTACGCGGACGACCTGATGCTGTCACTGGAAAGTCCACAAGAAAGTGTGGGTAAGGCCTTGGAGATGCTAGAAGAATTTGGCAAGGTATCTGGCTTTAAATTAAATAAAGTGAAGACTAAAATGCTGATGAAGAATTTGGGCAAAGAGGAAAATGAAAAATTAGAATCACAATATGGAATTAAAGTGGCAAAAAAAATAAAATACTTAGGAATCTGGCTAACTAATAAAAATATAAATTTGATACAAGATAATTATCTTATGACATGGAAACAAATAAAGAAAGACCTGGATACCTGGAGTAGAGTGAAACTCTCATGGACGGGAAGGATGGCCGCAATAAAAATGAACTTACTTCCAAGAATGCTGTATCTCTTTCAAAACATACCAGTGATTAGAGGATCCAAACTTTTCACAGAATGGCAAAGAACTATCTCAAAATTTATATGGCAAGGAAAAAGGCCAAGAATTAGGTTCAAACTTTTAACAGATCGGAAAGAGAGAGGGGGATTTTCGGTACCCAACTTGAAATTATATTTTGAGGCAGCCTGTCTTTGTTGGATTAGGGATTGGATTAAGTTGGAAAACTCCGACTTGTTGGATCTTGAGGGGTTTGACAATAGGTTTAGCTGGCATTTCTATTTATGGCAAAATAAAGGAAAATCACATAAAGGATTCACAAGTCACATCGTTAGGGGCTCTCTCTATGAAGTCTGGGAGAAAAACAAAAAGCTCCTAGAGGAAAAAACACCCTGGTGGCTTTCGCCAGTTGACATTTCAATGATTAAAAAAGTAAATATGGAAGGAAAAAGACTTACCTATGAAGATTTATTAATAAGATCAGAAAACAGATGGAAGATGAGAACATATGAAGAGCTGAAAGGTAATTTAACAAGTTGGCTACAATTCCACGAAATAAATGCAATATGGACAGATCACAAAAAAGTAGGGATGAACGAGAAGAAATCCAAATTTCAGACAGAAATAATTGAGGGTAATTGTAAGTTACTATCTAAAATGTACGACTTATTATTGGAGTGGGATACGAAAGACGAAGAAATAAAGGAAGTTATGACTAGATGGGCAATGGATCTGGGATATAACATAGACTATGATAAGTGGCGGAATTTATGGACTAACGGAATGAAATTCACAGCATGTGTAACACTAAGGGAAAACTTAGGAAAGATGATGTACAGGTGGTACATCACCCCGGCAAAACTGGGGAAGATGTACAAAACAGCTAGTAAGTCTTGTTGGAAATGTAAAACTAGAGAAGGTAATTTTTTCCACATGTGGTGGACATGCGAAGTAATGAAGAAATATTGGGAAGGCATTTATAATGAACTAAAAATAATAATTAAATATACCTTTATTAAAAAGCCGGAGGCCTTCCTATTGGGTATAATTGGGGATGAAATTAAAAAAGAAGATAAAACATTATTTCAATATGCCACAGCTGCTGCTAGATTATTAATTGCCCAAAATTGGAAAAGCCAAAGTATCCCAGAAATTAGAGATTGGCAAACAAAGTTATTTGAATTTGTACAACTTGCAAAAATGACACAAAAAATTAGAAACCAAAAAAATACAAAGTTTACGAATGACTGGAAAAAATTCATGACCTACATTGAAGAGAACTATAAGAACATAAAAACCACAGCAGGATTGATTTAGATCTTATGATGTATAAGTCTATTATAATTAGTAACTGCAAGAGAAATAAATTATTTAATGTAAAAAGCCTGAAACCAGTAGGGATGGAAGTCAATAGGTGTACAAAGGAAGGATTAAAGTATCTAGAGATATAAAGAGACAATTGAACAAGCAAAGAAGTGTAAAAGGAAATAGTCATTATGTTTAGAAATCTGTTTTATTTTATTTTGATGTAATGGCTGTAACCGTTTTTCTTTTCGTGTTTTTGTTTTTTCGTGCTGTCATTGTTTTTCTTTTTGATCACTTAAGCAAAAATTAATAAAAAGAATTAAAAAAAAAAGAAGGCTTTTATGGGTATGTTTGTAGCAAAAGGAAGAACAAAGAAACAGTGGGGTCACTCAGAGGAGAAGATGGTGAAATGCAAACAGGGGACACAGAAAGGGCTGAACTCCTCAATGCCTTCTTTGCCTCAGTCTTCTCGGATAAAGAAAACAATACCCGACCTGAAGAATTTGGAGCAAATGATTCAGCAGAGGAAACACAGCCCAGAATAACTAAGGAGATAGTACAAGAATACTTGGCTAGTTTAGATGTATTCAAGTCTCCAGGGCCAGATGAACTGTATCCAAGAGTATTAAAAGAACTGGCAGATGTGATCTCAGAACCACTGGCAGTCATCTTTGAGAATTCCTGGAGAACAGGCGAAGTCCCAGCAGACTGGAGGAGGGCAAATGTTGTCCCTATTTTCAAAAAGGGGAAAAGAGAGGACCCAAATAATTACCGCCCAGTCAGTCTGACATCAATACCAGGGAAGATTCTGGAGCAGATCATTAAGCAAACAGTCTGTGAGCACCTAGAAAGGAATGCTGTGATCACCAATAGTCAGCATGGATTTCTGAAAAATAAGTCATGTCAGACTAACCTGATCTTGTTTTTTGACAGAATTACAAGCCTGGAAGATGAAGGGAATGCAGTGGATGTAGCCTACCTTGATTTCAGCAAGGCATTTGACAAGGTGCCCCATGATATTCTTGTAAAGAAGCTGGTAAAATGCGATCTTGACTATGCTACCACTCAGTGGATTTGTAACTGGCTGACTGACCGAACCCAAAGGGTGCTCATCAATGGTTCCTCTTCATCCTGGAGAAGAGTGACTAGTGGGGTGCCACAGGGTTCTGTCTTGGGCCTGGTCTTATTCAACATCTTTATCAACGACTTGGATGATGGACTCAAGGGCATCCTGATCAAATTTGCAGATGACACCAAACTGGGAGGGGTGGCTAACACCCCAGAGGACAGGATCACACTTCAAAGCGACCTTGACAGATTATAGAACTGGGCCCAAACAAACAAGATGAATTTTAACAGGGAGAAATGTAAAGTATTGCACTTGGGCAAAAAAAAATGAGAGGCACAAATACAAGATGGGTGACACCTGGCTTGAGAGCAGTACATGTGAAAAGGATCTAGGAGTCTTGGTTGACCACAAACTTGACGTGAGCCAACAGTGTGACGCGGCAGCTAAAAAAGCCAATGCAATTCTGGGCTGCATCAATAGGAGCATAGCATCTAGATCAAGGGAAGTAATAGTGCCACTGTATTCTGCTCTGTTCAGACCTCACCTGGAGTACTGTGTCCAGTTCTGGGCACCACAGTTCAAGAAGGACACTGACAAACTGGAACGTGTCCAGAGGAGGGCAACCAAAAGGGTCAAAGGCCTGGAAACGATGCCTTATGAGGAACAGCTAAGGGAGCTGGGCATGTTTAGCCTGGAGAAGAGGAGGTTAAGGGGTGATATGATAGCCATGTTCAAATGTATAAAAGGATGTCACATAGAGGAGGGAGAAAGGTTGTTTTCTGCTGCTCCAGAGAAGCGGACACGGAGCAATGGATCCAAACTACAAGAAAGAAGATTCCACCTAAGCATTAGGAAGAACTTCCTGACAGTAAGAGCTGTTCAACAGTGGAATTTGCTGCCAAGGAGTGTGGTGGAGTCTCCTTCTTTGGAGGTCTTTAAGCAGAGGCTTGACCACCATATGTCAGGAGTGCTCTGATGGTGTTTCCTGCTTGGCAGGGGGTTGGACTCGATGGCCCTTATGGTCTCTTCCAACTCTATGATTCTATGATCATATCTCCCCTTAATCTTGTCTTTATGCAAAACACTCAGCTCTTTCTTTATTTCTTTTAAATATTTTTTTATTAGATTTTCCACAATGATAACACAAACCACAAAGCAAAATGTTACACTAAAACAGAAAAAAGAAAAAAGGGAACAATAAACAGATAAACAATAACAACAAACTTAATTCTTCACAAATCCAACCTTTTAAATATCTTGGTTGACTTCCTCAAATCCCTCCCTTCTGAGTTTCCTTGTAATTAAAAGTAACAGCTTTCCAATATCATTATTAAACTAAAACAATTTCCAATTATAGTCCATCTTATTCACTTTTCTTAACATTCTAAATCCCATTTAATTTTTTTATTTCTTTATTTAATTATAACTTAGTTTAATTTAATTTATTTAATTATAACTTAGTTTAATCCTTAGTTGCTTTCAAGTAATTTCTATTTTTTATATTATAATATTTATTCAACATACTCCGCTCTTTCAATAATTTTTTATAGAACTGGGATTCCTGACCATTCACCATCCTAGTTGCAGTTCTCTGAACACACTCTGTTTTGTCAATATCCTTCTTAAAATGTGGCACCCCAGACTGGACACTTTACTCCAGATGTGGCATTACCAGTCCGTCTGTACAGCATCATTGTCTTTGTAGCAGAACATGAATATAATACCTAGGCATGCGAGTGCAACTTTACCAACAAAAATCACAACCTATTTCCTGATGAGTGGTATTATTCTTTTGCTTATTTGTTGTACATCCCTTTTGTGTAATGGTTTTCTTCCAGAAACACAGTCTCACATTGATTAAAAACACGATCAAAGTATGACCCTGTTATTATATTTTGCGGTAGCAAATTTAGTGTCTTCTTTTTTTCTAATTAGTCTAAGCTCAATTTCTAGGGAGAAAGGATTAGTACAAACGCTCTCATGCCAAAATGGTATTATTAAAAACACAGGCATCAGTAATATTTTTAATAGTGCAGATTAGAAGTTCTTTTAGGCCCTGTGGATCTTTTTAATTTCATTTCAGTTTCATAACCTTAGTCAAAATGTAATTGCCAGCTCAAGAGGGATATCATTTGCCATGCTCACATAGTAACTGAACATAATGACTAAATTTGCTCCTCAGAGTCACATTGCAGGCTTTTCATATAAAATAGACAATTGCTGCCTCATTGAATTTTCATCGCAAATGTCAGTCTGCAATGGAGAATGGTGTCTGAGTAATAGTATTGTTTTTTTAAAAAAAATAAAACAAATACAATAGAATCCACATTATTAGAAGGGTTGATGTACCTGGGACCCAAGGCCTCAGAACTGGTAATCTAAAACCCTAATCTCAGACACATTAATCAGTGGCAAGGAAAAGACGATCTGAATTTAGCTGCTGACAAAAGACAACTGAGGGCATTGCTTGCCCAAGAGGCACTGGGGTCGACAGTTGTTCTTATGGTTCACCTACTGAAGTTGATAGAGAGCTGATGGAGAAAAGGTAATTCCATACATACTATACAGCAGACATGTCCAACGCATCTATCACAATCGACTGGTTGACCTGGGAAGAATTTTGGTTGATCACCGCTGCCAAGGCATCACCCTCCCTCCCGAGCAGCCACTGCCTCATCCCAAGCTCATGTCACGGGAGGGGCTGTTTTGATGCTGCTTGCACCCATACCCAGCACCCACCCCTGCCCCGCCCAGAGATCAACAGGTGAAGGGCAGTATTCAAATTTAATAAAAATTAAAATAAACCAAAGCAGGGGCAGAGTGGTGGGGAAACACCCTACCCACTTCCAAAAGTTAAAGGCCACAGGCCTGGCAAGAGAGGAATGTTTCTGTTTTGTCGTTTTGCTTGTATGGAAATTTTTATTGTTCCAGTGAACGAAATGCAGACCTAGGTATCACACTAACCAGCCTCTGCCTCTTCCCCGCCAGAGAAGCCGCCCTCCAGCTGCTGCCCGCCTCTTCCAGTCCTGTCCTCCCTAAAAAAGGTGGACAACTCTGGGAAGGGGGGGGGCAGGGGCGGAGGGAGCTTTGTACCATGGTGCTGGATATGCATAAGACGGCCCTGGCTGGAGTGCCCCCATCACCCCGCTGCTGCTGCTGCTGCACTTGCATCGCTTCTTGGCTGTGGTTTGGGTAACAAGCAGCACTGTCATCATCAGGAAGCCAGCCCACAATGGCACCCACCTGAGAGGTACCTGAACTGTAGGGGGAAAGCCCTGATTATAGTGACATTTTAAAAATAGCAAAAGATAAGCAAGGAAGAAAGCTGACACCAGTCAAGATAGGTCCACTGATACAAGAAGTGCATGAAGAAATCAAAAAAGAAATTAGAGGGCTGGAGGGATTAATCCTGCCCTCTCATTAAGGGCTTCACTCCACACAGTTCACGTATACAGAATTGTCATTGACTTGAGTAGACATGACCTGCTTCATGTGATTTTGAGATTCAGGTGATGATATGGGAACTTAAGTGAGACTTCAGATAATCATAGACCTTGTTCTCCTTTGGCAGGGAGAGGAACTGTACTATTCCAGCAAGCTTCTGAAAACCTTGTCTAGAATCTCGAACCAAGGAAATTCTCAAGACTTCAGCAGGCTTCTAAAACTGTACAGCAGGGGTGAAAAAACAACTGGCTTTGTTTTACTAGATCTACTTTGTTTTACTAGAACCTCAAGATCCACTAGCCAGAGGATCTTGCACAGAAGACTTGCACCCATTCCCACCACCCTTCTGAGTAATACCCCTCCCCATCTTCTCACTATATAGAAGGGTCTGGAAACTTCTGTTTCAGTGTATCTGAAGAAGTGTGCATGCACACGAAAGCTCATACCAAGAACTAACTTAGTTGGTCTTTAAGGTGCTACTGGAAGGATTTTTTTTTTTGTTTTGACTATGGCAGACCAACACGGCTACCTATCTGTAAGAAGACATCCAGTTAGAGTAGAAAAACAAAACAGGGTGCCTCTGAGCATATTCTGAGCCTTGAAATTTGTTTTCAGTACCTGAACATGAAATCAAAGTACTTTTGCACAGAAATTCAGCCTCTTAGCTTCCTTTATTTCAGAAGCCTAATTTTCATGAGAAAAGTCAATTTGTTGTTGCTATTGTTAAGCAGTTAGAAGTCAGAAACTTATGTCAATCTATGCAAATCATCCAGAAATCTAACGATAGATCCTAATCTATCACCGCTGCTAGACAGGAATGGCAAGAAAACAGAAGAAAAACAAACTTAGTTGCATGATTATGTAGAATACAGAGAAAAAAGGAAACACACACTCCATTAAATCACATGTAATTACTGGCTTGTCCAAGTACAATGCATGTTTAGACATATGATTAGAAATAAAATTATGTTGCAAGTTTATGAGTTCACACCTGAACATCCTGTAGCCATTCATACTGTTATATCTAATGAGCTTATGAAATAATGGAGTGATATCTACTATGCTGCATAGTTCCTTGCTCAACATGTGTTCTTTGTGAGTGACTTATGGGTTCCACACATGCAAGGCAAACCCAGGTTTGCCATAAAGTCTACACTCAACAGCCAATTTTAGCTCTCCGGTGAGTGTTGCAGAATGAAACACATGTTTGGAAATACATTTGTCACATTCACATTTTCAGGTTCGTTCATAAAATATTTGAGGAGAAAACTTAGTCATCTGAAAATGCAAGATATGCAGAAAGGCTTCCCTTCTTAACCAGCCAAGAGTGGCTGTTGGGCCAGAAAAACCCTTATACCCCCCCTGGCATATTTTAATATCAATGAATTTTCCTACACAGAGTTTATCTCCATGGAGTATAAGAAGTAATATATGAGGCAGCTCCAAGATGAATAGCATATGCAGGGGAAAGATCCCTTGGCTCATTCATACACTGTGCTGTTGGAAAATTGAAAAGAAAACAAGCCAACCTCCATGGTGCAGACACACCCTTCCTCCTGGCTTCACAGGTATGCCCTGCAGGCCTTTGTCCATCCTGCACTCTACCCAGGTGCCTTTCAGTCCAGCAGGATCACAGTAAATTGTGCCTGTTAACTTAAACTGTTTTTCTTTCCTTAAACAGAGCTATTTGCTCGCAAGCAGCAAAAAATGACATTTATGAATGGTGGTTGGTAGATAACAAGGTAAGATACCAAAAAGTAGTAAATGGAATAAGAAGCAAAAAACAACAACCCAAAAAACTCTCACCTGGGAGTGCAATTGTCCTACAATCGCTATGACGGTTGTAATTAATGTGGCCTATTTCTTGGAATCTAATTTGCATCCAGAGTGATAATAAAGAGATGCCGCTTTGAAATGAGTTCTTAAAAACACTGGGATATACTTGGTCATGCTAGTGCCTAGTCTGATGCAACAGCGCTAAGGCGATTGTACTTTAATGCTTGTGTGTCTCGGGCATTACAGAGTACTTAAGCAATAAAGGTATTATTTATGTTCCAAAAAAGCAGGTTCTAATATTTCAGTACAGTTCTTCAACCAAATAATGTGTCAAAATGTGGGCAGTTAGGGGAAGTATGCACAAAATGCATATATTGCTGAAAATATGGCACAAAATATGAGAGGAACCTGCATGCAAAATGTGTACATTAAGTGAAATGATGTACCAAAACGTTTGTATTAAGAGAAATGCACACTAAGCCCTTGACAATTTTTCTGTGAGGAATTTTAAATAACATTTGCAAACTGATGTTGAAATATGGACAATGGAATTTAAATTTGGAAAATGGAAAAAGGAGAAACTGGGAGAAAGTGAAATGGACAAATCCATCTATCCATCCATCCATCCATCCATCCATCCATCCATCCATCCATCCATCCCTAATAATGTCATATTAGCATGTTTCCCCTATTAAATATAAGGGGTGAGGAGTGGCTTTGTGGGCTTTGTGGGCAGCACTCTGCAGTAAGCCACAGATACAGTTGCAGAACCTGAAGCCTTTGGAAGACTGCCAGGCAATTCCTGATGCTTACCAATAGAAAGGGAATTGGTAGATTCTGTAATTAGCATCACTTCTCCAAGCATGACCAAACCTTGCTAATAGGGTATTATAATCTTTTTTGTTAATAATATTTATTGAAATTTTAAAAAATTACAAAGATAAGAAAAAATAATAATAAAACAAAAAATACAAAATACTGAAAAATAAAAAGAATTAAAAACAAATCAATTTTTCCATAACATATCTTTCATTTACTTATTTCCTTGACCTCCTCACACCTCCCTTTTTGTATTCTAGTTCAGTTAGTTAATTCAGCAAATCCTTTCCATCTTTGTTTTTATCTTAATCCTTTATATTAATATATTGTAACTTTACATTCTCACCTGTTAACAACCCATTTTTACATACTCCTTTATAACATTGCTGCTAAAACCACATAACTTCATTCCAGCATCCTTCTAACATTCCCTTAATTTTACAGTGTTTCTGTAGATAGTCTTTAAATTTCTTCCAACCTTCTTCTACCGATTCTTCTCCCCGGTCTCGGATTCTGCCAGTCATTTCTGCCATATAGTCCATCACCTTCATCTGCCATTCTTCCCTGGTGGGTAGATCTTGTGTCTTCCAATACTTCGCAATAAGTATTCTTGCTGCTGCTGTAGCATACATAAAAAAAGTTCTATCCTTCTTTAACACCAATTGGCCGACCATGCCCAGGAGAAAGGCCTCTGGTTTCTTCAGAAAGGTATATTTAAATACCCTTTTCATTTCATTATAGATCATCTCCCAGAAAGCCTTAATCCTTGGGCACGTCCACCAAAGGTGAAAGAATGTACCTTCAGTCTCTTTACATTTCCAGCATTTATTATCAGGCAAATGATATATTTTTGCAAGCTTGACTGGTGTCATGTACCACCTGTATACCATTTTCATAATAAATAAAACTTCATACCTGCGGTCCATAACTGTTCCCAGTCAGCCAACATAATGTTATGTCCAACATCTTGTGCCCATTTAATCATAGCAGATTTCACCATTTCATCTTGAGTATTCCATTTCAGCAGCAGATTATACATCCTTGACAGAGTCTTAGTTTTGGAATCTAACAGTTCTGTTTCCAATTTTGATTTTTCCACCTGGAAGCCAATTTTCTTGTCCAAATTGTATGCCTCCATTATTTGATAATAATGAAGCCAATCTCGCACTTTATTTTTTAGTTTTTCAAAGCTCTGCAATTTCAATTTATCTCCCTCTTGTTCCAAAATTTCCCAATATTTCGGCCATTTGGCCTCCATATTGAGCTTTTTCTGAGCCTTCGCTTCCATCGGTGACAACCACCTTGGGGTTTTATTTTCAAGTAAGTCCTTATATCTTGTCCAGACATTAAACAATGCTTTCCTGACAATATGGTTTTTAAATGCTTTATGTGCTTTGACCTTATCATACCACAGATATGCATGCCACCCAAATACATTGTTGAAACCTTCTAAGTCCAAAATGTCTGTGTTTTCAAGAAGCAGCCCTTCTCTCAGCCAGCAAAAAGCTGCTGATTCATAGTAAAGTTTAAGGTCTGGCAGGGCAAATCCACCTCTTTCCTTTGCATCAGTTAGTATTTTAAATTTTATTCTGGGCTTCTTGCCCTGCCAGACGAATCTAGAAATATCTCTCTGCCACTTGTTGAAACAGTCCATTTTATCCAAAATTTGCAATGTTTGAAACAGGAACTGCAGATGCAATAGAGGCGGTGAAGAAAGTCTTCTTCGCCGTCGCTATCGCCACTTGGTATGCTCGACGTTGAGCTCTAACCTGTGTCCGGTCAGATTCGGAATGAGTTATCCGCCACCGGTGCTCTAGCCGTCTCAACGATTGTTTCATTGCCCTCAGATCCGTGGAAAACCACGGGGCTCTCCGGGCTCCATGCAATCGGAGAGGGCGCTTCGGAGCCAAACAGTCAATAGCCCTGGTTAACTCCACATTCCAGCGGGCCACCAGGGAATCGGCTGAAAGGCCATCAACATGGGATAAAGCATCCCCTACCACTCTCTGGAAACCATTTGGATCCATTAAGTGGCGGGGGCGGACCATCCGAATCGGTCCCACCTCCCTGCAGAGGGGATGGGTCACAGAGAAGTCCAGTTGCACCAGGAAGTGATCTGACCATGGCACTTCTTTCATTTCGCTTTTACTTAGTGTCAGATCACCAACATCCATAGAGGTAAACACCAGGTACAAGGCATGTCCGCGGCTATGGGTTGGGCCAGACTTATTCAGGGACAGCCCCATGGAGGCCATGCTTTCCACGAAGTCCCGAGCAGACCCTTGTAAGGTCGTGTCAGCATGGATGTTAAAATCCCCTAGGACAACCAAGCTAGGTGTCTCCAGGAGAACATCCGCCACGACCTGAAGCAGCTCGGGCAGGGAATCCTTGGTGCAGCGGGGAGGTCGGTACACCAAAAGGAATCCTGTACTGCCCCTATTGCCCAACTTCCAGAACATGCACTCGGAAAACCGTGTCTTCCCAATAGGATGCCTGGTGCAAACTAATGACTTCCTAAAAATCACTGCAACCCCCCTTCCCCGCCCACACGACCTGGGTTGCTGTGCGTAAGAGAAACCATGATCAAGTCATGGATGGCAGTGGTCTTATGAATCATTGACCTGGCATTGCACAGCAGCACCTTCAGGTCATGTGGGTATCCCTTGCTGATTCTAGTATCCATCCGGTCAGGACCAGACCCGGAGGCAGGGATAGTCCTCAGACAACGACTAAACCTGCCTCCTCTGTAATGACATGGTCTGGTCTTAGCGTAACTCCTCCTCCTACCCGTGATCACTGAGATCGGTTGTCCCAGTGCATCCCCCCCTGTGGAACATGCCCCAGCCATTTTGTTGGCTGGGACCTACTCCCCAGCAGCCCTGAACCCTCCCCTTAAGAACAAAATTACACCTTAAAAAAACAAATAAAACAATACAAGCAAAAAACAATAAAAATTACAAAGACATAAAATTAAACAAATTCCCAGGCCCAATAAACATCCATCCCACCACCCCCACATACAAAAATTCAAAATAAAATTTTTTAAAAACATTTTAAAAGCACTCTGCACCCATCCAGCAGAAACAGCAACTGTCCTAGTGAGGCCCGTCAGGCCCAGCCTTGGGCCAGGTGGTAAGTGGCAGGAAGGAGCAGGGCCCCCAGACACACAGGAGAGTCCTCCTGGGCAGCAGAGTGCAGCAGTCCTTATGAGGCTTCAGGCCCCGCCCCAGGCCAGATGGTGAGTGGCAGGAAGGAGCAGGGCCCTCAGACACTCACACAGGAGAGTCCATTAACATTCCAGCTTAGTAGTTGCAGTGCCATGATGTAGTGCAAACCCAGAATTTTGTCTCTCTCCTCTTTAGTTCGGAGGGTAATCAAACAGTCTCTCACCCTGTTCTTCTTCCCCCCTCTTCCAAGTCTAAAAGCACTCACGATCTTAAATTCTTCTTGCTCCAAGTCCAAATCCCAAAAGTCTGCAAATTCCTGTGTGAGAAAGTCTATCAAACTGTCCTTCTCTAATTCAGGCACGGCTCTGATCCTCAAGTTCATTTGTTTCTCCTTAAGTTCAATCATAGAAAGCATCGACCTATGGTCCTCAAGTTGCCTCTGTAGGTCTGGAACGCTCTTTGTTTCCAGTTGTGTTATCTTCACCTCTATGGCAGCTGCTTTTTCCTTAGCTTCTTCTGCAGTCTGTCGAATCAAAGTAGATTCCTGTAACAATTTCTCAATAGTTTCTGTATTAGTATTCACCTTTTGTCCCAAATTATTAATGCTTATTGTATTTTGGTCAATTTTAGTTGATGCTGCATCCACTTTTTTACTTAGCTTTTCCAATGATTCATTTATCTTACCTAATGCAAGTGCTAAAGCTTCTTCTGATGACATACCTTTTGACTTAGATTGTGTAGGTACAACCACAGATGAGGCAGAAGGGCCAGATGCTGATGCTCTTCACTGCCAATATTTCCCAGACCTTGTTGTTTTGTCTTGGAGCGACTCTACTTTTTCTTTCCCATCTGCCACAACCCTTCAACAGAAAGTCCAAGGTCAATCCCACGGCCACACAATTTATTTTGAAGTGGAAAATTTCCCTGGCCCAATTGTTATAACAATTTCAGAAACTTCCTCTAGGGGGACACAATTGCAGTCTGTACTTATTGTATTACAAAGTAACACCTTTTAAACCCCCAACTCAAGCAGAGAAAAAAAGAAGAAAGTCAGTTTCAATTTCCAGTTACTTTTCAGTTACTTTCCCTTCTTTCTAAGATCAGGAGGGGACAGCCAAAAACAATGTATCTCTCTTGCAGAGCTAGCTGTCAGAAAGTGCTCTATTCACAAGCAGTGCATTTCACAGTGCGGCAGTCTTATTGTCCATTGGCAGCCCGTTCCCAGGTTTTGAACGGTAGATTTTAATTTCCTTCCATCTCTCTTGCAGGTGCATATAGTCCAAGCCTCTCTCCCCTCTTCTCCTGCAACCAAGGGAGTTTCACTTATTTTTGATGTTGGGATTTTAGTCCTTTCCGATCAGCTTTCCAAGGCTTTAGCTTACAGCCTCTTTACTTTAGTCTATTTACAAAAGCGGAAGGCGGACTTCCTGTTTATGCCTCCCCGCTTCGGTGCCAAATTAAATCTTTTTTCTTCCCTTTTTTTCCAATTTATCCTACTCACGGGTAGTTGCTTTTGAAGTCGAATTGTCCCAGGAAAAAGTCAGCGCTCTCCGGTAACAGCTGTGCGACTTTGCTCTGTGGAAGTAGCAGTTGACTCACAGCACCGCGCCACTTGCCCCGCTTCGCTCCGGAGCCCGTAATCGGGTTTCCCCGTGAATTGGGGGGGCGCGCTAAGGGTGCCCGTCGAGTCCCACGCTCACAGGATTCACCCGCCTGTGATTTTTAAAGGGTATTATAATCTCTCCACAGCAAGCTGGAATGAGAAATCACATACCCAATGCAAGTACAATGTCTGCCCATAAAGGCCCCCCAGTTAGCAGGCAGACAACAGGAAAGAACAAGATTTAAAGTCTCTGAATCACAAGAAGCTCTTTTTCTCCCACAGAGAGAAGTTTATGCAAGAAGAAAGGGGAAGTGACTGGCATAGGCTCACTTTCTATTTTGGATGGAACAGGTAGATCTTTGCTGAATTAAGGAACATTATGTGTGTGGGCATGCCAGCTATGAGTGGCTGCTTCCTAGGTCTTGGATTTAGTCCAAAGAAATATAATTTGCTGCCTCAATAAAAGTCAAAAAGTGTGGGGTTGAGATGGTTTAATGGAGCCAAAATGGGAACACAGGAAACATCCAAGGATGGCAACAAGTCCTAGGAAGCAGCCATTCATAGCTGCTATTCCTGTCTCTATATTTCTCCAGGACCAGGGGTTTTTCCAGAAGTGAGGCTGTCCAAAATATTGTCTGCAGAACACTGAAGAGCTATGGTTTTGATTTTGGTTTGGTTGGTTTTTGTTGATGCACAGAAGCAGAAGGGTTTTCCTTTCTTCCAAAAAAGTTTAAAGCTTCATTTAAGTTTTTTAAAAAATTCAATGTTGCTCTGCATTAACAAAAAATAAAAATGAATCTCATCGTTTTTCAGACTGCATTCTACACAGCCTTATTAGAGGCCTAAAAGAGGCTGGTGAGAAGCTGCAAAGTTTTTTTTAAATATGCAAACAAACACTCAGGCACTGCATAATTATTTTAAGGTAAGGAAGAGCAAGAGGCAAACCATTTGCTTCCTCCCTTCAAAAGTATGAAACAAATCTGAGTTTTAGTAGGCCTAATAATGTATTGTCCTAATATGGAATATGGAAGGAAGTGAACCCTTTTAATTCCATCACAAAGACCCCCTGGACCCATTTATCTGTAATTTAGCAGAGTTAATCCACAATGGAGAGGCCTGTAAATTCCATCCACTTTGGCCCAAAGGGAAAAACAGCCTTTTTATATCAATATGTCAATAAAGGGAAAAGCCTTTTTATATCAATATAGTATATTTTTTAATATATTGCAACAAATGGGAAACAGATTTGTTTTGAACAGAGCTTCTTGGAACATGAAGCACAGATAAAAGCACAGAGAGCAAAGAGTGATTCGGAAACTAATCAGCACTTTTTTAAATGCACAGAAACATGGTGAATCTTGGGGTCTGGGACATCCCTGGTGAAAATGAACCCAAACCCAAAAGTCTGAACCACTCTAATGTACCAGGAAATGTATCAGTGGGCTCTTCCCAAATAGAAGCAATGGGATCGATCCAACAAAAGCTTTCCTTACTATTTCTTAGCTGTTCCCTTCTTGATTAACATAGCCTGTAGCCCAATGTCTGGCCAAACCAATATTTGCCTTCTGTATCTGATGTGAAATTCAATATACCATATTTTTTTGTGTATTGGACGAGGTTTTTTGACTCAAAAATCATTTCAAAAAACAGGTTGTCCAATACACGGATAGTGGCATGGGGTGGGGGGAGAAGAAGCACGCTGCCAGCCAGTCGGGAATGTGGCTTCCCCAGAGGGGAGTGATCTGGGGGGTGTTTCCTGCCCACAGCTGCGTGAAGGCTTTGAGCTAACTTTGAGCCATCTCCCCTCATTTTCTTAAAACTGAGTCTCTCAAAAAAAATTGGGGGGGGGGGATCTTATACATGGGGGCGTCTTATAGGCAGAAAAATACTGTATCTGCCTTTATTCAGTTAAAGCTTAAAAAATAATAATGCCCATTTACACATTTATAGGGGTTTGGCATGCTCAATTGCCTGCATAGACATTAAGCAATTAATTTAATGGCTCTAATTAAGAGGTGTTCTGCTTTCCAAAGCAGCTGTATGAAAGTGGTACAAGGCTAAACAGGTTGGCTGTGATTTGTAGGTCTGGGGGCACAATTGTCTCATAAATTGTCATCATGGTTAGGTTGACCTTGATAGGGTTGCCATGTGTCCTCTTTTTCTAAGTCACATCTTCTTTTTTCCTGGGTATGTAAAATGAGAGCCGTCAGAGCAATCCATAGTTAAAAGTAGAAGTCAGCAAAGGTGTCCTCTTTTTTGCTCTTCAAAATATGGCAACCCTACATTGAACCTTTAATACTGGAATCTCAACCACTCTGTGCTGAATAACCGTGAATAACCGCACAACCATAAACAGGTCAAAGGTGTTATAAATGGTGACAGAAAAAAGATGAGTCCACTAGTAGTAGATACATGTGTGAACCAATTCAGAACAGGGATCTGTGTGCACAGCCCAGAGGCTGGACGGCACCAATCCAGAAGGGCCTGAAAGCATGAAAGCCTATTCTGGGTAAACAATTGTCGTTTAGTCGTTTAGTTGTGTCCAACCCTTCGTAACCCCATGAAACAATAGTGAGGGCCAATCATGGGCAGGATTTGAGGCTGTAAGAGGAAAGCTGGGATGCTACAGAGACATGCAGAAGTGCAATCAAGTAGGCACTACTTTTATTTGTGCTAGTAATGAGCACATTTGGATGCAAACTCACTTTCCTGGGAGTAGGGAGAAAGAGCCTGGACTCTGAAGCTTAAAAGGTTGTTGACAGTATCCATCTATCCTGGGAAACAATGGAGGATGGTGCCTTTGGGGGTGAAGACAAACCATTGGAGAGTTTCAGCACCTCCTCTTGCAGTGTTAGGAACAAGAACAGGACAACATGCATGACTCCAGCATTGTGATCCTCTACGAGAACAAATGTGACCACCAAGCTGTAACAAAGAACTACACAACTTTCAGAAGACATCTGAAGGTAGCACTGTATTGGGAGATTTTAAATATTTCATGTTTTATTATGTTTTTATATTTGCTGTAAGCCGCCCAGAGTGTCTGGGGAAACCCAGCCAGATGGGCGAGGTACAACAACAACAACAACAACAACAACCATCACAGAATTTCCCTGCTGAGTATAGCAGGGAAAGCCTTTGCCCACATAGCTGAAAGAAATGCTTTAACAATATCCTCCAACCTTTATGTTTGCCATTATGGAACCAAGAAGAGAACAAATCCTTAGGTTGGGCGTTCCAGGCACCCTTCTGACTCTCATGAGAGGAGTGTGAGAACTGAGCAACTCCCGAATGATGAAAGCTAGGAGGAAAAAAAACAAGTGAAGGGGGCCATGATAGAGGTAGATACAATTGTTCATGGTGTAGTAAAAGTGGATTGTGCTAAATAGGGTTGCCATATTTCAAAGAGTGAAAATCTGGACAGTTTTTGACCTATTTTTATGGAAAATTGGCAAAAATGACACTGCTGACATGGGTTGCCATACATTCAGATTTTCACAGACATTTTCCCGATTTCCGCCCGGACACTACTGCCAACTGCAGTATCCCGAATACGTCCAGTAAATTCCAGACATATGGCAACCCTATAGAAGCAGGTCATCCATTGAAGCTGAATGGGTCAGGTCAGACAAAAGGAAGTTACAACTATGGAAGTATCAATGGCCACCAGCTTAGATGGCTTTCTAAGAGGATTAGATCGATTCATGGAGGATGGGGCTATCAATGGCTACAAGTAATTACAGTTGTATCTTGGAAGTCAAACGGAATCCGTTCCAGAAGTCTGTTCGACTTCCAAAATGTTCAGAAATCAAAGCGTGGCTTCTGATTGGCTGCAGGAAACTCCTGCAGCCAATCGGAAGCCCCAGAAGCCCAGTCGGATGTTTGGCTTCCGAAAATCCTTTGAAAACTGGAACACTCACTTCCGGGTTTTGATCGTTCGGGAGCCGATTTGTTCGGAAGCCAAGGCGTTTGAGATCCAAGGTACGACTGTAAGCTTCCCAAAGGACCAGAGGAACTAAGCATGGAAAAGAACAGTAGGAAAGGGCTCTTGCCCTCCTGCTCTGCTTGTGAGCTTCTGCCTTCTATGGCAACATGCTAAAATAATTCTGTGCCACCACTCTAAAACCCTCATTTTACTCTCCCTCTCAACCAACAGCTGTGCCACATCCACCACTTGTGAAAACTGATACACCCTTGAGTCCAAGTCAGCAAAAAGCATATGCATATGTTAAACATGAGCAATATAAAATACAGCAGCTGGTGAATGACCTTCGTAAGGTATGTGGTCTTCCACATGTGACAGTCCCCTCCCCCCGAGTTTCTGAACATATCAAGGCAGACCAATAGTGCAACTAGCTCCATGTTGTCTACAGAGAGCTTCAGACAGTGAATATTTCCCAGGAGATGCCATGGATTGACCTGGGATCTTCTGCATGCAAAAGATCCCACTGCTTCAGTCACTGCTTCAAGTGTGTTTTGTTCAAGGGTAGCTAATTCAACTGGGAGTGACTAACTGATCCAATGACTCCAGTCCTAATGCAGATACACAGCCAAATGGAAGGCTGCAAGCAATAGACAGCCAATTCGCAAACAGAACTCTCTGCAGGTGGGTCATACCATATCAAGTGATCCAACTTTTTTATCTCATGTCATCCAATTTTCTTAAAATTTTCTACATTTGTTGAATGATCAAAACTCAGTTTAAATCTAAAATTTTAATTTTTTAACTCATCCTGTTTGTGAGTTATGAGGGTTTGAAATTTCAAAAAATTTACAATTTTGGCTTTGCCCGGCTACACAAAAACCTTAAAAGCTCAGCCCAGAATTGAGATACAGTGGTATCTCGGGTTACAGACGCTTCAGGTTACAAACTCCGCTAACCCAGAAATACTACCTCGGGTTATGAACTTTGCTTCAGGATGAGAACAGAAATCTTGCTCCGGCGGTGCGGCGGCAGCAGGAGGCCCCATTAAGAACAGTTTCAGGTTAAGAACGGACCTCCGGAAAGAATTAAGCACTTAACCCGAGGTACCACTGTACATCAAAGCTAAAACACCAATCTCTTCAGAACTTCATGGGCTTTGATATTTCACAGGATGGACTTACTTTAAATTTTAATTGTAAGTGACAAAATTGAAAATTTTAAAAAGTGATTATTAAAATGATTTAAAAATTCCAAAACAATTGTATTTATTATTTAATATTTCTAAGAGCTATCTGCAAATATCATCTTGGGATCTCATTAGAGAGAGAGTACATACATGTCTGCCTTGTTGTTTAGTCGTGGACCAGAGCACGCCAGGCATTCCTGTCTTCCACTGCCTCCCGCAGATTGGTCAAACTCATGCTGGTAGCTTCAAGAACACTGTCCAACCATCTCGTCCTCTGTCGTCCCCTTCTCCTTGTGCCCTCAATCTTGCCCAACATTGGAGTTTTTTTCCAAAGAGTCTTCTCTTCTCATGAGGTGGCCAAAGTATTGGAGCCTCAGCTTCAGGATCTGTCCTTCCAGTGAGCACTCAGGGCTGATATCCTTCAGAATGGAGAGGTTTGATCTTCTTGCAGTCCATGGGACTCTCAAGAGTCTCCTCCAGCACCATAATTCAAAAGCATCAATTCTTCAGCGATCAGCCTTCTTTATGGTCCAGCTCTCACATCCATACATCACTACTGGGAAAACTATACGGACCTTTGTCCGTAGACAAAGAACCTTATATGGGTTCTATTTAAGATAAATGGGTTTTATTGGAGTAAAATATAGCAGAATAAACAAGATTTCAAACTATAATATCAGTTACTTCAGGTATTTATTGAGAAAATTATACAATTAAAAGGTATCTGAAAAGATTGTCAGGCTTTTCTTTTAAAAATGTGTTCCAAAGAAGAGTGATAGCTTGTTGTTGCATGACAGAAATAACAAAAAATTCTTGTTGGCACTTCATTTCATGAACTAAAACACAAATCAAACAGATGAAAAATTAAAATGTTAAATTTAAACTTAGTTTTGATCATTCAACAAAATATTAACATGATAACATGAGGTAAAAAAGTTCATCACTTGATATGGAACAATCTGGGTGGGAAACATAATGTTATTTAAAGTGAAAATATTTATAGGCTGCCTTTCTGAGCACAACTCATCCAAGGCAGCTCATAAGAAAAAGTCAATTCAGTATCCACAGTGCAAGATATGAATCTGCAAAATATTTCTACAACGGCCCCAAAGTTACCATGTCAGCACTTGATTTTTAAACTGTTTAGGCCTGTTTTCAGCAGATGCTTCCAAAGCTGCATGCAATACAAAAAACAGCAGCCATCACAACGTCATCGAGAACCAGATAAAGTTATACTACTAGTTTGCAGAGTACAAAATATCCCAGCAGAAGGCCCAGCTCAGCTTCACTAAAGTTCAGAAAGCATAAAGGGAGCCTCCCAGAAGAGGGAATTCCAGAGTTAAGGTACCACAGACCAGGGGCAAAAACTATGGTTTATTTCACCCACGTCAAAGACCCAGTTTGGCACCCCCACATGCATTTGCATACACACACACACACACACACACACACACACACACACACACATGCAATGAGCCTCAGTGGTGCCCCTCTAGAGGTGTCACCTGGGGCAAAAAATCCAGCTAGTCCCCCCCCCCCCCGCCCAATAGCTATATCTTTGCAACAGACAAGAAAGCCCCATATCCCTACTGGAGCCTTATGAGTGCCCCGGACCTTGCAGCCTGTGTAACACGGGCCCATTCAGAACTTTTAACCAATGCGTTGAAATGGGTTTATTTCTCAGATACACTTGTGGTTCTCCCTTTGCACATGTCAGAGGTAGCTCACAGTTAGCTAGCCTAAAAAGTCTGGAGTGAATGCAGAGCAGTGTATTTTCATACCTCACAACTACCATTAGATGGTGCTGTTGCTAAACCTTTACAGGAAAGAATAAGGAAGGCATTCCTAGACCTCTGGACCTAACTCAAGTAAAAGTGAAGTGGCAATGAAGTCTGCTTTAAAATTCCTCCAGCTCCACATCTTACCAGGCATTTCTGAGAAGCCTCAAACCTTTTCTAGCTAATGTTGTACATTGGCATTCCTCCTATCTGTGGCTCTTTATTTGGCATAAAAACTTTTAAAACTAAAGGAGGCATGTTTTGGGCATCTGTTCAGCAATAGCTTGAAACAGGCTTTAGATGCTTCCTCCTGCTTGCCACATTGCTCAAGGAGGAAGTATATTTCTCAACTCAGAAAGCAGAGAAAGTACAAATGTAATAGAATCTGTCAGGAAATTTGTTTTGTGATCTTCAGCCTATCCATGTATCAACAGTGGGCATGAACTTCTCTAACATTAATGTCCATGGCTGGAGACTGGGCTTACTTTGAGCTGGTAAACATCAGGACTCTCTTTGAGTAACCATCAAGAAGGATGACTGAGCATATGCAGAGTGCATTTCCCTTAACACTATACACCAGGTGTTGTCAACCTGGTCCCTACCGCCCACTAGTGGGCGTTTCAGGATTCTAGGTGGGCGGCGTGGGGTTCTACGGCACAACTGAATCCTCCTTCCATCAAGCGCTGGTGGGCGGTAAGGAAATTTTACCATCAAGAAAGATGCATTAGTGGGCAGTAGGTATAAAAAGGTTGACTATTTCTGCTGTACACATTTTCTGTGCAGTGGGTCCTGCTACTGCTTTATGCACACTATAATTCTAGATGCGGTTAGTCACTCAGGCCTCCTACAGTCATGGTCACTCCATTCAAAGGTCTGTCATGGGGATGAGGAACCTGCGGCCCTACAGTTCTCCTCATCCCTGACCACTTACTGTGCTGCCTTGGAATGATGGGAGTTGGTGTCTGGCAACACCTGAAAAGTCACAGAATCTCCCCACTGGTCAATCAGAAAGTTTTTAGCAGATTTTCAAACTTTGGGACTGGAGGGCAAGTTTCTTCCAGGTCCAGTTCTCCAGCTTTCCACACAGGTTCAACATCAAGCCCATCCCATTTAGAAACTTGTGCACTTGCAAGAATGCCATAATACTACCATTGCCTTAAGAAAAGTTATTTGATTTTCAATTACCACATGACAACTTGGTTGTGACAAAGGATTGTAATCACTTGGACACTTGGTTGCTAACTCTCCATGTGACCTCTCTTCAGCTGTATGTAAATAAATAGAATTGTAGAGTTGGAAAGGACCCCAAGGGTCATCTAGTCTAACCCCCTGCAATGCAGACCATCCAACCTCTGCTTAAAAACCTCCAAGGAAGGAGAGTCCACAACCTCCCGAGGGAGACTGTTCCACTGTTGAGCAGCTTTTACTGTCAGAAAATTCTTCCTGATTTTTAGTCGGAATCTTATTTCTTGTAACTTGAAACCACTGGTTCAGGTCCTAGACTCCAGAGCAGGAGAAAACCAGCTTGCACCATCTTCCCTGTGACAGCCCTTAAGATATTTGAAGATAGCTATCATATTGCCTCTCAGCCTCCTCTTTTCAGAGGCTTCAAGTTACAAGAAAGGAGATTCATCAGTGGGTGGACTTTTGCAGTCCAGAGACTGGGTGATCATAGTTGGATCTCCGTAAAAACCACATGCTCCTCTTTCCCAGAAAAGTCTCCCTTGTATTGCACCAGCTCCTGTCCGTATGCCAAACACACTGCATCTCCTCCTTGACTGACCTGCCTTCTTAGAAAAAAGGCACGCATTGCTAGGTTAAGAGGTTAACCATGTTGTAATCTTTAACAAGAAGTTCCTGAAGTTCATGAAACAGTTTGTGCTCTCTGAATATGCTTTACTAACCGATATAGTCTTTCTTCAATTCTCCAGGCCCTGGTAGTGTCCTGTTTGGATTATTGAAATGTATTGGACATGGGGCTGCAATGTGGATTCCAAAATGGCTCAGAAACTTCAGTTAGTTCAAAATAGGGTTGCAAGATTGGATTGAATGTTTCAATCATAATACACTGATGCATTCTTATCTGCACTGGCATTCAGGCCATTTCTGGGCTCCCTTCAAAGACCTAGTGTTGATCTTTCAAGCTCTTTGTAGCCTTGGACCAGATTAGCTGGCCTCCTCCCACACGTACATCTCCAGACCTTAAGAACGTATTCTCATCAGTCCGGCATATGGGAAATATATCAGGTGGGAACACAGGACAGGGCCTTCTCTGTAGTGGTGCCACATTATAGAAAGTTCTCCCTAGGAGTACTCTGAGTGCTGACACTTTTGAGATTTTGATGGCTGGCTGAAACCCATCTATTTGCCCATGCACTTGGAGATAATTAGTCCACGGTTGTTGGTAACTTTACCTTTATATTTTTACCTGCTCTGTTTATTTACTGTGAATATATTATTGCTGTTTTAAAGTTCTGCAAGCCTTTCTGTGAATGACAGGAAAGTTTAAAATGCTAAGAGCGTATGACAAGCCTTCTTTGATCATATCAAAGCTTCATCTGGTCCAGCAGCCAGTTTCCACAGCAGCCAATCTGATGCCTATGGGAAGAGGACAAGCAGGGCGTGATCACAACCACAACCACTCTCTCCCTGATTGGGTGCCCCAGTAACTGGTATCTAGAGTAAGGTTACCAGATTTTTTTCAAAGAAGCAGTGGACACTTTTTTTGGGGGGGGAGATAAAAAAGTTATTTTTAAAAAAAGTTTGTTTGTTTCTGTGGTCTCCTTCTGTGGTCTCTGGGGCTCCCACAGGGCTGTGGGAGAAGCTGCTGCCCCAGCTGCAAACAGGGCACGGGTGGTATGATATGTCACCCCCTCCGTATCCTTCCAGAGGGGTTTGGAGCACGCTCGGGTACGGCCTCGTCTCCCCCGGGGGTGCCCTTTCCCTGACTCCAGTAGCCCCACTCCAAGAGGACACCTTCCCTCCCTCCCTCGCACCCTCCTGTCCATTCATGCCCTCGCCGGCTGTGAGAAAAGGGGCCCGTCCCGCGCACAAGTTCTCCCGCTCCAGGGGGCGGCCTCTGGTGGCACCAGCCTGCCCGCCCACAGCCCGAGGGTTAGCCGCAGCTGGTGAGCAGAAGAGGCTGGCGTGGAGTCTGCCGCTGTAGCCTTGCTGAGCCCGCCGTGCCTGGAGATGGGAAGCGGCACTGGCTGGGGGAAGTGCGGCGGCCTGCGGGTTCTCCCAACCCTGGCGGCACGTGCTGCTCCGGCTGCCGCCCCACTTAAGTCAACAGCTGTTAGGCACCTTCAGTGGTGGGCGCCCCCCAGAATTTGGTGCCCGGGTGTACCCCTTGCACCCCCAGGTAAAGATGGCCCTATTTCCAAGCTCATCAGGGTGTATGAAGCAATATTAAAGAAGCCTTATTTGTCTTTCCACAACCTTGATTAAGAGCAGGAGCCTCTAGATTAGCTAATTTATTTCTAGGCATGCTCAAAACCTAGCACCTATAACTTCCGTGTTTGATTAAACAAGAGTGTTTGTCAAAAGAAAAAGGCAAAGGTTTAATGGGAGCCTCACACACAGTGAACTTGGAGTATGTCACCAATTGCACAATTCCAAACGTCAAACCCCATGGAGTAGAACATCGTGTTGGATTTATTCCATACTGGGCTTCCTAAAAAGAACTGCTCTCCAAAGCATTTTTAATGCTGCTGTTTCGCTTTGGCCAGTGCCATTTGGCAACTGCTATACATTATTAGTTAACCAGTTTCCTTCACCTGACCCTCATTAGGGATAATTCTCTTCCTGGTTTGTAACATGAGAATGTGGCCTGTTCACTCAGTGGGGGGGGGGGGGATGTGTTTGCAAAGTACAGCGTGAGAAACAGATAGTCTAGAGGTTTGACTGGAACTGTCTTCTTCCTATTTCTTTCCCATTAGTTGTTGTTGTTTAGTCGTTTAGTCGTGTTTGACTCTTCGTGACCCCATGGACCAGAGAACGCCAGGCACCTCTGTCCTCCACTGCCTCCCGCAGTTTGGTCAAACTCATGCTGGTAACCTCAAAAACACTATCCAACCATCTCGTCCTCTGTCGCCCCCTTCTCCTTGTGCCCTCCATCTTTCCCATTAGTACTAACAGATAAAGAGCCTTAATGGATGGAGATATATCAGCCTTGTTTGTTTTCATATTTCCATTAATCCAGGATTGGGGAATTTGTGGCCTTCCAGATGTTAGATGTTCTTGTCAGTCTCAGCCTATCAAGGATGATAGGAGCTGTAAGGTTAAGGTAAAGGTAAAGGATCCCTGGATGGTTAAGTTCAGTCGAAATCAACTATGAGGTGCAGCGCTTATCTCTGCTTTCAGGGAGCCAGCGTTTGTCCACAGACAGCTTTCCAGGTCATGTGACTAGCATGACTAAACCGCTTCTGGTGCAACGGAACACCGTGACGGAAACCAGAGCGCACGGAAACGCCATTTACCTTCCCACCGCAGTAGTACCTATTTATCAACTTAACTGGTGTGAATTTACACTGGTGTTGAACTGCTAGGTTGGCAGGAGCTGCAGTCAGACAACATCTGACTGGTCTTACTCCATTTGTACCTTGACAAATTTGGCTGGATCAACAACAGGGAGCATTTGACCCCCCAGGGCCACTGGATTTCACACCACTGAACTTTTTTGAACACTAAAGGTAAACTTCTGTTGTTGGCAGTATTCAGGTTGTGACACCACCCCACCATTAGGTTGTCAGATGGTTCCACTGCCATCATTTTGAGAGAGAAAGAAGGGGAACATCAGACTTACAAAAGGAGAAAGAGAAAAGGGAAGCAAGAAAGGAGAGGGAAAGAAAGATGGGTGGGAAGAGACAGTATAATTATAATAAAAATTAATAAAGATGACAAGCTATAAGCAGGCCCAGAGTCTGGAAAAGTCCATGTCCTCAGCACAAGCGATTCCCAATGTTAGTAGTCTCTTGTAGTAAAAACAGCAGAGAGTTTTGTGGCACCTGAAAGACGAATGCATTTATTGTGGCACATGTTTTAGTGGACTGCAGTCTGCTTCATTAGATGCCTTAAGTAACAGCTGCATATATACCTGGTTGGGACAATGGAAAAGTGTGATCAGAGGAATATGAAGTGCAGGAAAGTACCAGCATTTCAAGCACTAGGTGGCGTACATCACAGACCATCCCTTTTCTCTTGTCCTTACTTATTGGCTAACAGCTGCTGGCCTTTCACAGATGAGTCTTCAAATAGCCTTTGAGCTCTTTTAAAGCTGCTTATGATAATATCCGCTCACATATCTGACTGTTGTTCACTAATGAGCATTTCTGCCAGTATAGATTTCACTTTTGCATTAGAAATCCAATAGAAGCAAGACCTCCTTTTTTATTCACTTATTATCCAATTTTCCCCTTCAGAGACACGGTACCTTTAGCAGCTGCGTCAACTTTTAGTGTGATCAAGTGATGGAGAAAATAACTATAGTTGTTGAATTGCATTTGGATCCTGCCTTTGCTGGCTAGAGCTCAAAGTGGCTCACAAGCATCATGCAACGAGCTTTAGGGTTGGGGAATGTTGGGACTGGAATGGCTGCCATCTTAGCCCCACCCGCTACACTGTTGAAATGCTGCTGGTTGTGTGGTTGTGGTTGTTTTTTAAATGTTTTATTAACAATTTCAACATAACAGATTATCAAAACATATATTCACTATTTCCCCCTTTTTCCACACACCCCTTCAAACCTCCCCTCCCCCCCGAGACTTCCCTCAGCTCCTCTCTCTGATTTCTCAGCACATATTATTCTCTGCATGTTATAAAATTATACATATCCTTACATTATGTTATCCTTACCATGTTATCAACTAATAAATTTGTGTATGTTTATTCAAAACCTGCCAAGGAGTCCAATTCATGTTTTTGTCTTTTTAGATAAGTTATAAAAAGCTCCCATTCTTCCTTAAAGTCACAGTTGTCCTAGTCCCGCAATTTGTATGTCAATTTAGCCAGCTGTGCGTAGCTGATCAGGTTGTGTGGTTGTTAAAGGTATCCAGTCTCTGCCAGGCAACTTTTTAATAAGCTTCACATAAAAGCTCATTTCTGCTCTGGTCCAGACTCTTTTTCTCTTACTTAGTTATGGGTTTCTCTAAGCCACACATTGTTCTCTGTTTTGTCATGTCTTTAAACAGGTCTTTTCTGACAGGCTTCTGATGGGCTTCAGTGTCCAATCGATAGTACAGGGACTGGAAACCTGTCGCTCTGCAGATGCTCTTGAACTCCAGCTTCCATCAGCTCCCACAAGCTTCCTGATCAGGGATGATGGAGCTGTAGTCCAACAAAATGTGGATGGTCATAGTGACAGAACCACTGTTTGGATTTGCTTGCTCTTTGTTGACCATTCCATTTATCTTAATTCCACATAGGAGATGGATTGAAAGACTTATAAAATAAAACTCACATCTGGCTATTGTCCTCTGTGGATACAGCACAAGAAAACTTCATGCATGTGTGGGAAAGGGAAATGGGGCACATCGCTGGGATGTTTCTACTGCAGATATTTGCAGTGATATGGAATTAAAAATTATGTGGGAAACATATGCAATTAAAGATTTCTTGGGGGAACCCCTTCTGTACATTTTTCTATAGGAGGTTTCATAGTTTTAGAAGATCCACATTTATTCCAAACAAGCATTTTACAAGATGGGTTTCTTAATTTAACCATGCATTTCTATAGACCCACCTTTGGCCAGGCTGTGTCTGTGGCTCAGCAGTGGGTCTCAAGCCACAAGCTCAAGACCAATGGCCTAATTTGCACAGCAAACTTGTCGTGAGTCATATAATGGAGAGACATGCTACTCTTGAATTCCATGGTGGAAACTTGTTGGCATCCATCTGCCCTGAAAGATAGTGGCTTGTGTCTCTGTGGGCAAAGACAAACCACTGGAGAATCCTGCTGTAGCTGCCTCCTGTAACTTGTAACTCCTAACTGCTGCCTCCTGCATTGTTTTTGCTGCATTAGCAGCACCAAAGTGACCTCCCTGAGATGCAAGCCTGGGCTACACAGTCAAGAAGACCTCCCTCTCAGCCTCACTAATGGGGTCTAAAGGAAAGCAGAGCAAGACATCAGGCACCAGCTTAGCTGCAGGAGTTGCCAAAAGGAGGCGTATAAGACACCATGCAACCATCTTAGGGACTTCACTCTGGATTTGTGTAGGGTTTACTCTTTATTTTTTTTACTTTTGTACTTTTTTTTATTGTTAGCCGCCCTGAGCCTGGCTTCGGCTGGGGAGGGTGGGATATAAATAAATATTATTATTATTATTATTATTATTATTATTATTATTATTATTTAGCCTTTTCTTCTCCTGAAGATGTCCTGCAAGGCAGTAGGTACAGATTTTTCTCCCAAAGAAAAGTTTACTCCCAAAGTCTTTCTCACAGATGAGTATAGCCACAAGGCAGCAGTGGTTTAGGACCAGGGTTTTCCTTCTCCTAGATGGGCCACCTTCTCAGGTGGATGAGCCCCATCTGCCCCTCCTTTCCCTCTACAGCATGTGCCTTCTTGACCATTGGACCCACTCTTGGTCTTGCCCACTCAATCTGCTGGAGCCTGTCTTCACAAGCAGGGGACATTTCTAACTCATGGAGGATTTGAGACCCATTGGCTACCCTTACATGGTTTAACAGACCAGTCAAAGCCATTTCCTGGGATATGACCACTGTTGTGTGCTGACAGCTTTCAGGAGTCACAGGTGAGAGCTGTATGCAGGGTAGGCACCGAAGGTGGACAAACAACCCCAGAAGGAGCATGACTACCCCTCCCCTAACCCTCTATTATGAATTATACCTTATCCCAGAAAATCACACTGCCATAAAAGTCAACAGGTTGCTATGCAATATTGATTACCTCCCACAAAACAGTGATATAGCTCAATATTAAACAAGCATCATCAGAACAGTCTTATATCTAATCTCTGATCTGTCCATTTAGGTGTCATTTCTGCATGATCTTATTGCTGGCAAATAAAAGAAGTCAATAAGTGCAACAACATTTCTTAAGTGTCAGTGAGTGCAGTGTGTACTCGACACCCTAATGATTTCAACAGGGCTTGTGTGAGGAGGTCAAAAGGCTGTGCAGATAATCTTAGCAGTAATCTTTATTTGAGTAATACCATCATTCAACAGAGGCTATGAGCTCTACAATGCTGGCATTCACCTGCAGGTCTCTATCAGCAAATGTTCATGATGTGAGAGGCTGGGGAGGGTTAAGGTAAGTCACTGAAAATATGAAGAAGTGTGCATGCACATGAAACTTCATACCAATAACAAACTTAGTTGGTCTCTAAGGTGCTACTGGAAGGAATATTTTATTTTGAAAATATGAAAGCAATTTAAAATAGTCCTACAGTGAGCTTTGTCTATGTGTACAAGTTCCCAACAAGATTGGCAGGTTGGCGTGATTTTCTTTTTTAAAGGCCTTGTGGGCCAAGACTGGCTGAAGGTTCCCCACCCCTACCTTAAAGGATTGTAAAGTAGGACACCTGGGCACCCTCCCAATGGAGGGCCCTGAGGCAGAGGCCTGTAACCAAGAGTGGAAGGAAGTAGTTCTTTCTCCAAACAGTGCTGCATCCAGCAGAAGCCTAAGACATGAGCTGCAGCAGCATCTCAGAAGATAAAAGATGAGTGATCCAATTAGTACAGGAAGGCGAGGACTGCACCCCATAATTTGTTCCCTGCATGTGGCTCTCATGCAAATGCTGCCAGAAACTGATGCTATGTTTGCACGAAGTGCCCTTGCCCTGAACTTGATAGAATCAGGACCACAGTTTGTTGTCACTTACAAAGGAATCTGTTACCCTGCTAAAATATAAAAATGTGTGATGGGCTGTGCATGATTTGGAAGAGTTCAATCCACCCTGGGCTAAATTGTGTTGCTTAACAGGCAGACGCCATGAAGAATGCTGGGGATGTTCAAGGTATTGAAGCCACACAAGAATTTGCAACTACAAGAAGTTATGTTTCCTTTTAAAATGGGGTCATTAATGCCTTGAGTCACATTTTGGAGGATGCATTCCATGCCAAGGGCTAGTAGGGACAAACCTTAGCACTAAGGGAAAGGCTGCAGCTCCTTGAAAGAGCACCTGCTGTGCATGCAGAAGTTAGGGCGGGGAGAGCTTCTTGCCTGAAACTCTGCAGAGCTGCGGCCAGTCAGTGCAGACAATACAATGGGCAGCTTCTTATGTTCTTATATAATTATCCTTCCCTTTATGCACCTACAGTTCTACAAGAGACAGGCAATTTAAATTAGTAGGGGCACCATTCTTCAGCAGGTAAGGTGGCTGAGTTTAAGTGCACGGCTCTTCATTGCTGCCAGTAAATGTGACCGTAGAAGTGCTATACCAGGGGTCAGCAAACTTTTTCAACAGGGGGCCGGTCCACTGTCCCTCAGCCTTGTGGACGGCTGGACTATATGTTGGGTAAAAAAATGAACGAATTCCTTTGCCCCACAAATAACCCAGAGATGCATTTTAAATAAAAGCAGACATTCTACTCGTGTGGGCTGGATTTAGAAGGCGATTGGGCCGGATCCAGCCCCTGGGCCTTAGTTTGCCTACCCATGTACTATACAGTACAACCTACTGTATCACCATAAACATGAAATAGGTGTTGTACTAATGGGATTAAGAGTTGAGCTGGGTGATTTCAAGGTCCCTTCCATACCAGCTATTTCTATAGATGAGAGACTGAAATCACTGCTCAAGGAAAATGACTTATAAAATGTTCAAGTCTTTGGTTAAGTAAATACACTGTAGTCTGCTGGGAATCCCTTTGTTATGTAAGCTTGGGGCAATATGTTACCATAAACTGAATAGCTGGAGGTGCATCTGGAGGGCCATGGGGGCAAAAGAGGGCATGTTTTTCTCCCCTCTTCTCTGGCTGCACGTGATGTCACCAGGCTCTCTGTGACACCAAGTCAAAGAGAGAGAGAGGTTTAGTCTTTGGAAGCTAACAGCATTTGGGGGCCCTAGAAACCTGTTGGGGAAGCAATGAACTTTGGAAAATCTGTTGGAATCAAGCTGTATCTCTGTTTATGCTCAGCCTATACTACAAGTATATAAACCACATTATCACAAAACACCGAAGTCTCCAGTGGCTTAATTCCCAAAGAAGCTGAATATGGGTGCTGCCTGTGTGGTTGACCTTCCTACAATGCTGAGAAGAGGGTATAGAATATAGTGTGTGTGTGCAACAAGTTTTACTAGATTTATTCCACTAAATAAACTTCAGTGTGGACTTTCTCAAAGTAATCAGGGACATTATTTTATGACCATTTACAAGTTACATATAAGAATGAGTCACAAGCTCAGTGAGTTCACTCTTATCAGCAAGCTAGAAAAAAATATATGCTCTTCTGATAAAAGAAGTTCCCAGTACAAATCTCAAGGTAATTTCTTTTTTATTTCATACAAAATAAGACAGTTGGATTCTTTTCAATCAGCACCCTAACAACCTTTCATTATTGTTTAGCTATCATGTTAGAAGGAGATGGCCAGGCTGACCTAAACAGCAAAGATATACCATGAAGCTTCATTTTCAGTCTAGCACTTATTTTTTCCAGCAATGCAGAATGTCATTACTACAAAAATGAAGATTAAAGGCCCAACTGACTGGTGGCGGTTGAACACCAAAGCAACTTGAGGTCAGAACTATATACAATTGCCAGTTAATTGCAGTGCAGGGATGCAGCAGGGACTCACCGGATGGAGTGGAGGTGGGTCACTGTTGCTTACCAGAGCAAGAGGAGCAAAGCAGCAAGGAAGTCAGTGCAGTGCAAACACACGGCAGGAGTCCCAGATTGGCTCTGCGAGTGCATTTGCAACACACTGACCTGCCTGCCACCCACCCCCCACTTCCTGAAAGCAACAGTGACACACATCCTGGAAACCTTTCATGGTAGCTCTGCCCACCTGGTGAGCTGCTTCTGCTTGGCCGTTTTCAGAGAGGGTTACTTAGCCCTTCCACATCCATTGATTCTTTACAGAATCCTCCCCTCAAGACTTTCCTCCCTAGCTGAGCTTATTTTACAGTGCCAAGGGAGGAGCGACACTGCAGTGGGATCCCAGCAACCAGGCTGGGTCTGGTCTATTCTGATCTATTCCTCAAACCTGGTGACCAAGCAAGCAGGAACTTGAGCAGGAGCAATATCTAGCTGGCATGGAAGCAGGACCCACAGCGGAAGCATATTGATGCGGGGGGGGGGGCACCAAAGCCAAGCTGAAGGAGAAGCCAGCAGCAGGAAATAGACTAGAAACCAGAGCCAAGTAATGCTGACCAACGCAGAAAAAGCTATTACAATATCTCCCACTCTTTACAGAAGAGGCCGAGGGATTTATGTCTCAACAACTTGGCCCTCCTTTGTCAAGTTACAATGTATGCCTGGTTCCTCTTTGGCTTTTCTCTTGAGTAGACCCCTGAGGGTGAAACCTACTGGCAGCTGGGTCTGGGTTTTCCACTACCATCTCTGCTCCTGGGCCTCAAGGGTAATGGGAGAGTCTTGGGTCAAGGCAGGGGCTGAGGCAGTGTGTGAGAATGCTAGCAAAACTGAGTAGCTCTTCAAAATCCTGCACTGTGCAAGGGTTTTCCAGAGGGTTCCACACCTCCTCCTTCCTAGGGTCATTTCTAATGCTCAATTTCTCTTGCAACCCACCCTCAACCTGAGCTCCATGTTTTGCAGGCAGCATATGGGCTTTAATACTGCCCCACCCATTTGCCGTCTGGCCCAGAGCTCCTCTCCTGAGTTTCCTTTGCTTTCCCAATGGCTCATCTCCCAGGCTATTATTAGTAGTAGTAATAATAATAATAATAATATACCGTCCTATACCCAGAGGTCTCAGGGAGATTAAATTACCTCATCAGGAAACTGGCTGTGCTTATATTTTAACATTTGCTGGATCCAGAGATTCAGGAGGCTTGATTAAATTCTAGCACTTACTGGACCCAGGAATTTAGGGGAGTCTGGCACCTGCAAACTCATAACAATATGATAGCTGCAGCTATTTAACAAATTAGGTTATTACTATTTAGTTGCTGTGTCATGTTTTGTTGTTATTGACGTTCATGCTGCAAAGGAACCATGCCTTCAATTCTGACTCTACAGATTTGAGGACTTTCATCCACTCGAGTCACTGAAGGTTCAGCTCTCCTGAATATATTTACTGCTGTTGTTGGGCAACTGGTACATTCCATTCTCCTTGTCAAGTTCATAGGGGCGGACCCTGCATCACAAATGACAACAGTGAAGTTGGCACAAGTAGAACTGGAACGAGGTTGATTTATAATGAGTTTTATGGTGTGACTGGTGGTTGGGTGGTATCTTTTCATTCAGTGGCCTTGATGCCTTTGTGCATTCCTTCCTGTGTGCTTTCCAGGTAGCGTGTGCAATGATGGCCACAGGAACAAGATCCCACTTCCAACATTTTTATTAACTGTCTTAGGAGCAAGCTCTACTGGGAAATCATCAAGAGGCTGCAGGCTTTGAATTCAGCTGTGGGTGCCTCCAGACTGCCACTATTTTGCAGGAGTGTTTCAAGCAAGTACTGTACTGTGAATTTTGGTTTGTGTAATCAAAGGGGATTTAAGTGCTCAGTTGCATGGGCATAGCCGGGGAGGGGGGCAGGGGACAGCTGCCCCCTAAAATCAAATAAATAAATAAAAATATTTAACTAACAGCTCGGTTCTACCCCTCCCCTTCAACATCAAGCCTGGCTATGGTCATGTTCGGTTGCCCTTGTGCAACAAATCCACTTTAGAAATGAAATGGACTTTGGGACAGTTTGGAAAGTGATGTGGCAATGCATTGAAAAATATGGGAGAAATGAATGTGCAAATGAAGAGAGCTGCTCATTGTTGTATAGCCTCCCTGAAAACAAATCAAAACAAATGCTCAATAAAGACCGGGTATAGTATGACCTCTGTGTAAGCTCTGCATATAAAGATCAGGATGAATGCTCCATAAGTAGAGTTGCTTAGAGGAGCTCAGTGTCTTCCTATAGCTAAAATGTGACCAAACTGCTAGCAAATTACAACTGTGGAATGAATACTAGCAGGATTATACACACCCTTTGCTGCTAATGTGTTAAAAGCTTCCTGCACTTAAGGCACAGATAGGACACTAACAAATTGTTTGGTTTGGCCCAAGGAGTCTTCCATTTCTGTTCCAGTCACTGGCCATTAGCATCCTAGGCAGGAAAGGTTTGTGAGTTTATGCTGGCAGCAGAAGAGTACAGGAAGCATTTATTGTCAGTTCCTGAGCAGTGTTTTGATTATAAATTAATCTCTTGAGATATTACGGCAGCTGCAAATGGTTAATGAGTATCATAATACTACCTGCTTCTTTTCCTTGTCCAAAGGCCAATTGGGTCCCTGAGCCTATAAAACTCTGACGGAGCGCTGGAGCAGACCTACCCAACACTTGAGACTGAGGCGATCTGCAAAGATGTCCAAGAACATCTTCTCATTTCTCCGCTTGCTTGTGCTCTTGCTGGGCTTTGCCTTCATCTGCCTAGGAGCCTATTGCTTCTCTACAAGTGCCTCTGCTTGCAAGTGCAATAGTTTGCCTATTGCCTACTTCCTATTACCCTTGGGTTTCTTTTTTCTCATCTCTGGGATTTTCTGGAGCACTTATCATGAAGCTAGTAAGCACAAGGGCTTATTTCACAGCCTTATGCATGGAAGTCCCAGACTTCAAGAGACACAGATTAGTACCATAGACAGGTATGTTCCATGTATTGCATTCCAACGATTGGCCTTTGATTCCTTTCGACTTCTCATGAAATATTTTACAGCACTGCCTATGGTATACTCCTCTTCAGTTTGCTCTGTTAAACTTATCTGGTCCTTGACCTTCTTCTTTCCGTGTTATGTTCAATTATATCATTGAGTAGTTCACTGTTTCTTATTATGTAGCCCATCCTACATGATTGTGTCTTCATCATTTGCACTGGTTCTTGTCCCGGCCCACCAATATTTCTTCTTTGGCTTCCCTTTCTATCTAACCCACTTTACACATGCTTTTCCAATGTCACATTTCAAATGTTTCCAGACTAGTTTCCATTCTTCTATTTTTCACATGTCATATATATGTTTCATATGTTTTTATATAAAAATTGTGTTTGAGAGGTAAGCTTACACCTCCTGCCATCAGGCATTTCTTCTTCAAAAATGTCAGTTTTGCCATGTATGTTCTGCTTTTAGTTTTTAGCTTGTATCTACCTTCCTCTGTTATCTGGATTCCTGGTTACTTAATTCTTTTGCATTTACTCAAAACACACACATACACACACTGCAACAAGTAGTTTTCTACTTGCCATTTAAAAATCTTTATTTTATTGTCATTTATTTTTAGGCTGCAAAACTGAATTCTTAAGTATGTTCTGCAGCTTTCCTTCTGTCTCTGCTATTACTGCCATATGCACCAAATTCATTTCCTTCTCATTACTTTGAACCCTGAGTCTGCTAGTGCAGTATTTTATTAATTGTATGTCCACAAGTCTGTCCTTCCTATAGCTTCCTATATAAGTGTATATAGATGGCAATATGAAGTGACTCCATGGGCTATAGTGTCTGGAATATTTGCCACCACATATAGTGCTCTGTTATGCAAAGTCCTGAGTGCTGGTATGTAGGAAGACCAAATCCTGTTCTCTGCACAGACCAAAATCACTGGATGGCTGTGGCTGGGTGGACTCTAGCTAGCTAGAGATGGTTATGAGCATTAAAAAGACCCCCACATTGTGCTCCTTGGGAAAAGGGTAGCATATGCTTGCTTAGTCTCTCTAGATCAGGAACATGCTGCACTGCATGGAGCTGAGCTCTTTGTTTTAGTGGTGTTCAACAAAGGCTAAAGTTGCTCACTTTTATCTGCTCAAGCTGCTTTTGAGATTTCTGGGTAAGAGTCTCTGCCATTCCGAGAGTGAAGACCGATGCACTTAATTAAGTTGGCCTCCAGCCTGGCAGAGTTTGTTAGTGGGTCATGGATACAAATGTCACTTCCTGTTCTGTTGTGGTAACGGGACCATAAACAATAGGCAAAGCAGAAGCTCTATAAAAAGGACGTGGCACATGCCATGGTCTAGATAACCATGAAGATTGAACACTTCAAAAGAGCTTGCTTGGGCAGAATGTGCATCTTCTGTTCACAAAGAGGGGCAGAAGAAAGGGACAGATCAACTGAGCAAATGTAAGGATCACCATTCCTTGGTCAAGCTTTATCACACTGTCATAAGAATATATTATTACTGGACACCCCAATCTTTGCAGTTCACAAGATTCCACGTGTATTGCCACTTAACCAGGGTTTCTGTTTCCTTCTTAAAATTAAGGCACATATTTACAGCCTAAAGTCGTCAACGGAGGGGGTGCAGAACATTACATTTCAAGCTTGAGTCCAGACCAGAGGCCAGCCTGGCTCTTTGGTCTCTCAGTGCAGCTTCTCCCAGCCAACATGCATGGAGTTCTCCCCACTGTCTGCTTCTTCTCTCCAGAAATCATTAGACCTGTCACCCTGGGTTTCAAAATCTAGGGGTTTGGGAGGTGGTCCCCCCACAACTGCTAACATATCAGAGCTCTGAAGGCCTACAACACAAAACTTCCCACCCAATTCCTTCCTCCTCAGCCCCCACTCCTCTTCACTTTAGATCCTTTTGGTGCCTGACTGAGGTTCTTGAAAATGGTGTTAAGGGGTCCTACCTGTCTAGATTTTGAGTAAATCAGAGAATGTGGTGAGCAGATATGGGCCGCAGGTGGTTGCAGACTATTCTTTTTATAAACAGTGAATAGAGACTGTCAGGATTTCAAGACAGAACCATTTTAAGCAGTGTGTGGTTTTTTGTCTCGGCTGTTTTTTGTGCAGGCCTGACTTCTACCCACCATCATACGAAGATAGCACTGATCCTGAAAAGCAGACTTTTGCACTGCCCATCTGCCCCCAGGAGCAAGTCAAGGACATGTACAACATACCTCCACCTCTTTACACAGAGAGCAGCCTGGAATTCCTGGAGGAAGCCAGCCCTCAGGAACAGTGGCCGCCTTCGTATGAAGTCTCCGTGCGGCAGGCTGCAGAACATAACTTGACCACGCATGAAGAGCCTTGGTGCACATCCGTGTCACAGGCCAGCTGCTGAGGGAACAGCCTGCCAGAGGACGTGAGGCGGAGATAAGCTGTGCCTGCTATTTTGGGAGAGCGGCTGGGGTTAATGCACAGGATGCAAAGTGTAGTCGAAGTGAAGAGAGGCAAGCACTGTTCTATGCAATGGAGTGAAGACAGTAACTGCAGGAACTTACAGAAAGCCTGGGTAAAGTTGCTAAAGTTTTGAAGAATGTTGCTGAGTCCAGTCCAGTATTGCTGGCTAGCTGCAATAACTGGGTATGTTTGTTTACATTGTTGTAGCTTTATTCTGCCTATGCTAGGGTCAGGCCTTGCTGTCATTTCTTATCCTGTAAAGATCAACAACAGTAGCAGGAGGAAGTGCCCGTCAGAGAGAGGGGCCTTCTCAAAGGAATGACAAAAGAAACCCCCAGGCAAAGCACTGTTGAATGAGGCATGCACTCTCTCACACACAGAGAGAAATAAGCTCTGCTGCTGCTTTGGGGAAAGGGCATTTGTATGAAGAAGTCAACCAGCAGTTTCCAATTATGCAATTTTCCTACACCTGTTTATCCAGTGCAACTGCCTCTCAGAAATGGGCGAGGCGGCAGAGGGGCTCCCTAAGCAGAGTTGACAGCACATGGATTTAAATGGCCAGTTGGAGAATGAAGGCCATGGACACTTGCACTGTGAGAGAAATTGCATTCATGCCCTCTAGGTCCATATGCAGTATTTTAAATCACATTTCTTTTTTTGCATCTCCTGTGGAGTTTTGACATCAACTTAATAGAAAACAATCATTGCTAACTTTGGAGGATGATCAATAATCCACAGTTAGCTTTTGTTATTTTACCATGATGTACTGTTACTGAGGTAACTGGTTTACATAATGTTTAATATTGCATTGCATTTTTGTTTTTCTTACAATAAATTTTGTACTTGAAAACTCTTCAAAGAAAAGTGGCATTTGTTTGATTGTTGCAAACAATAATTTGCTGTCTCATGGACAGCCAAAAACCACGAGACAATGATTGAAAAAGTAGTCCAAAATATTTATTTCTGCACGGAAGTTTAAATTTACTATCCAAAGTATGTACACAGTTCCTCTTACACCATTTCCTTATAAGTCACTTAACCCTGTGATTGCTCTAAAGTTACTGCAGTGGGAAGCATGCATACTACATACCATTTTAGACAAAGGAGCTTCCTCATGGTCTGCTAGAATTTTATTGCAGGATTAGATTTCACCTCCAGTTACCAACCACATTCCTTCTGAGCATGCTCAGTAATTCGAAACCTTATATGGTACGATTATTTATAATTCTACTTCATGAGGAAAGGAAGTTTAGCACAATAAAGAAATTTTGCAAAGCCCTTTAGTGGAATGTCTTCATAGGCATTCCTGTATCTTCCAAAACTACATGCAACAAGGCAAAATGTACAGGGAACCAATAGCTTGTCAATGTTTCAAAAAATTCCCAAGCAGAATAATGCAGGTAGAATTCTTACTTTGGAGGCTTTCCCTTGAGTTCCAACATTGAAAGCATTGTATAATATTTGGATTAAATATAAAGATTTGTTGGAGAACAAAACTCCAAGGTGGCTGTCACCAATGGAGGCAAAGGGATTGAAAAAACTTAACATGGAGTCTAAATGGCCAAAATATTGTGAAATCCTAGAACAGGAGGGTGACAAGTGGAAATTGCAGAGTTTTGAGAATCTAAAAGATAAAGTGCGAGATTGGCTTCACTATTATCAAATAATGGAGGTTTACAAGCTGGATAGGAAAATTGGTTTCCAGGTGGAGAAGTCAAAATTGGAAACAGAATTGCTAGAATCCAATACTAAGAATTTGTCAAAAATGTATAACTTGCTGTTGAAATGGAATACGCAAGATGAAATGGTCAAATCAGCTATGATTAAGTGGGCGCAAGATATTGGTCATAACATCATGTTTGTGGACTGGGAAAGGTTGTGTACCACCGGTATGAAATTTACGGCATGTAATGCCTTGAGAGAGAATATTCTGAAAATGATATATAGGTGGTACATGACCCCAGTCAAGCTTGCAAAAATTTACCACTTATCAGATAATAAATGTTGGAAATGTAAAGAAAATGAAGGTACATTCTTTCACCTCTGGTGGACATGCCCAAGGATCAAGGCTTTCTGGGAAATGATATATAATGAAATGAAAAAGGTATTTAAATATACCTTCTTGAAGAAACCAGAGGCCTTTCTCCTGGGTATGGTTAGCCATGTGGTGTTAAAGAAGGATAGAACTTTGTTTTTGTATGCCACAACAGCAGCAAGGATCCTTATTGCAAAGTATTGGAAGACACCAGATCTACCCACTTTGGAAGAATGGCAGATGAAAATGACAGACTATATGGGACTGGCGGAGATGACGGGCAGAATCCGCGACCAGGAGAAGGAGACAGTGGAAGAAGATTGGAAGAAATTTAAAGACTATCTTAATAAATACTATAAGATTAATGAATGCTAGATAGACAGGGGTTTAAAAATAATGTGGTTTTCAGAGACCTTGACTAAGAAAAGGAATGGAATTAGTAAAAAACTCCTGGGAAATAAGGGAATGGATCTGCTGATTGGATAATGAAATTAGAATACAAAACGGGGAGGTATGAGGAAGTCAGGGAAAATAGGTTGAGAAAATAAGATTTGAAATTATACCTGTTGTTTTGTTTTTGTCTGTTTGTTTTGTTTTTATTGTTGTTGTCTGTATTGGTATTTGTATGTTTTTATTGGAAATTTTAATAAATATCATTTAAAAAAAAAGAATTCCAACATCATTACACAAGGTCCCTAGTTCAAGGAGTACAAATTAATAAATAGGGTTGTAAGACTGTAAAAACTTGACAAAGATAGGTCTATGGCTAGCAGTTGATAGACTGTGCAATAATAACCTTAAAAAACCCTGATGTACATGGAAATGCAAACCTAGGGCTCATCCAGGCTTCCTTTTGTGCCGATTTTCTAGGCACAAGTCCGGCCTTTAAATCTCTGTGTTGGAGTGTTGGTATATTTTGGTCCTGCCACTTTCCCCTGGAAAACCTATGTTTTACCGCTGAATTGGAACAAGCAGCAAACAGCGGTTCCGCTTATAAGAGCAAACCTGTGCCTGGAAGGCATGATGCAAAAGGAAGTTGGATGAGCCTGCAGGGTGTAATACAAAAGGTCCCTGGCTCAGTGGGACAGAAAATGGTTTGGATGCATGAGGCCCAAGTAGCCAGCGCAGGAGCTCTGCATCTGTGTGCTCTTAAGCACAGGGCTCTTTTTTTAAAGTGCCCCTTTGCCACTTACTATGGGGCTTTAAGGACGCAGGTGGCGCTGTGGGTTAAAGCCTCAGCGCCTAGGACTTGCCGATTGAAAGGTCGGTGGTTCGAATCCCTGCGGCGGGGTGCGCTCCCGTCGTTCGGTCCCAGCGCCTGCCAACCTAGCAGTTCGAAAGCACCTCCGGGTGCAAGTAGATAAATAGGGACCGCTTACTAGCGGGAAGGTAAACGGCGTTTCCGTGTGCAGCTCTGGCTTGCCAGAGCAGTGATGTCACGCTGGCCACGTGACCCGGAAGTGTCTCCAGACAGCGCTGGCCCCTGGCCTCTTAAGTGAGATGGGCGCACAACCCCAGAGTCTGTCAAGACTGGCCCGTACGGGCACGGGTACCTTTACCTTTACCTTTATGGGGCTTTAAGTTAGCAGTGTTTACACAGACTCAGTGTAATAATGCTGGGCTAGAAGGACAACAATCTGCTTCAATAGAAGGCAGTTTGCCATGTTCCTAGATTCGTCTCATAAGTTCCTATAGCAGTGAGCAGTCAGGTTATCCTTGTGACAGCACTGTAAATTAAGAGTGAAAGCAACTTAGTAAATGCAATGCTCCAGAAATCCATGAGCAAATCCCCCAAACCTCTTATACCATATGAACATTTAAATTCCTTTACACACTAGGAAGCAGCTAAAATGTGATATTGAGCAGACCTGTTGTCCATTGCCCAGGCCTGGCGGGTCCAGTAGAAGCTATGGCTTTAGCAGTGAAGCTGCTCAGACTGGGAGCTTATATAGGAGCTGGAGGCTCTACTCCACCTTTCTTGTCTTTTAGCCAGGCCCTGATCCAAGCAAGTGTCTCCATGTGCTTCACTTTCCTCCTAAGCAACTAAGCTAGGCACGGTGATGGCTCTGAAGTTCCTGTCTGGCTCACTATCCCCTCTGCTCCTACGGCACTTGGGAGATGGATGTGTGTGTCTGAGTCGATATATAGAGGGCCATTGTTACAGCACAGCAAATAAACAACTTGCTACAGAATGATGAGCTATGGATGTACAAGTACTATACAGACAGGAACCATAACACGTTTTTAGATTTACAAAAGAAGATGTTTAATAATACTGCAATAAAACACTGTGCTTTTAGAAGTGAGAAAACAATCAGTGCTTCATTTACTTAGGCACAGCTAAAAAAACCCTGTGCTGCATTAGGCCAAGCTGTGTCTTATTATCAGCAATTTCATGCAAGGCAAAAATATGGCATTTCACTTTATTCAATGTCATAGTAAGTTTTGACAAATATCAGAATAAACCAAATCCCTTTCTGAAAGCACAAGATCACTCAGATTGCACTAAAAAGGAACATTTGGCAATTGCAATTAATATTACTAGGCTACTAAAATATCACAAAGTCATCTCAACAAATGACAAGCAAAGAAAAGCATTCAAAGGAGTCACATGCACAAATAGTTCTTATCATTTCAGTGTCGTGTGCCATGGCTGGAGCCTTCATGTTCTTCCGTAGCCACAAGAACAATTTGGTGTACCCAAACATTCTTTCCTCTGCTGCATCTCTTCCATGATATGTCATGCTATGACCCTCTGATAAAGCATGTGGTCCGCTTTCAGACAGCTAAGTGAATTAGAGAAGTGCCTGAACTAAGTTCCGGAGAGTTCTTCCTGAAAAAGCCCTGCTTAGAACTATGCATCACTTCCTTCATTTCATTTTGTGCTGGCATTTAAGGAAATCACATAAGCATGAAACATGAGGATGTTGTACCAGGACTTCAACATTTCGCTAATGTATCTTATCTTCCCAGAATTGTTCTTCCCCTAATCTCAGAGGATTAACCCCACCATATTTCCAATATCTGAGGGCATATGACCCCTTTAAAAAGTTAGTTTTCTCAAGTTCAAAACAGTATGTTGGAAAAGTCTCTGAGTGTTCAGCTATTATGCACTTCTATAACCAGAGAGTACAGTGGTACCTCGGGTAACAAACACTTCGGGTTACAGACTCGGCTAACCCGGAAGTAGTACCTCAGGTTAAGAACTTTGCCTCAGCATGAGAACAAAAATCGTGTGCCACCGGTGTGGTGGTGGTGGTGAGAGGCCCAATTAGCTAAAGTGGTACCTCAGGTTAAGAATGGTTTCAGGTTAAGAATGGACCTCCGGAACGAATTAAGTTTGCAACCAGAGGTACCATTGTAATGCCAATTTAGTCCCAGAACTCTGTTAAATCAGCATGTGATAACTGAACACTCCAGGGAGAGACAGTCTTCTGAATGTGCAGCATGGCTTTTTAAAGGGATCCCATGACTCTTCCAGCGTAGTAAAGTCAAACTCTGCCAATTACTCAAACGCAAAGAAGTGGAACACAAATTCATCTTGGGAGACAGTATCCGAATATTTTGAATCCAACTTATAATAGCTCATTTATTTAAAAGTGGGGGGGGGGGGGAGCGTGCCAGCAGTCTTTTCAAAATGTGTAAAATCTAATGACAGACAAGGGTCTCTGCCAAGACAGCTGCAGTGGCTAAATACTAAAGAAGGAGGCCTCCTTCAGGATTGTTTAGTAACCGTAACATAGTTGGTATATCCTTTGAAAGAAGGGAGGTTGGGAAGGGGGCTGGGTGGGAAAGGGGAACTTTCATTCATCAAAGTGTTGGCTGGATGTCTATTTTCTTCCTTCACATTTTAAATTCAAAAGTCTCAATTGCACAATAGTAGATGCAATAGTAGATGCCAGGTTTCAAATAGTGTATAAAACAGTGCTTGTTATTCATGATAAATCAGGGAAATAAAGTACAGTGGTACCTCGGGTTACATACGCTTCAGGTTACAGACGCTTCAGGTTACAGACTCCGCTAACCCAGAAACAATACCTCGGGTTAAGAACTTTGCTTCAGGATGAGAACAGAAACCTTGTGGTGGCGGCAGCAGTGGGTGCTTCAGGTTAAGAACAGTTTCAGGTTAAGAACAGACCTCTGGAATGAATTAAGTACCAGAGGTACCACTGTGTCTGCTTAAAGCTGCAATACAGCCCTAAGGATACATGCAGAGGGTTGGGCTACACATGCCAGTAAGGATTAGAACAGCCCCATGTGCAGCTCCTGCATATATGGCATTGCTTGCACACATTAATTGACACACCTCTTTGTGTGGTGCATCTTGGGTACTGAGTCTTCCAGTCAGCTCCAGTGACTGACAGCCTTGTTTCTAGTTCAAAATAGTGAACTGCCCCTTCCCAAACTGTGTTTGGAAAACAACTCCTTTTGCTTCTGAGCCTTTTCAAAGCATGACAGAACATTTCCACACTTACCATGAGTACTTTCTTTTTGAATTAAAGCTGAGGATTCTCAAAAAGCTAGATTGCAGCCTGCTCCTGCTTTGCAAATACTTTGCAAATGCAGAAAACGAGATTTTTCTGCCACACTGGTATTTTGCAATAACTGAGTCTTGATATAAAATGAACTTTTCTCTTTGGTTATTTATGAGTACAATAAGATGCTGAAGCCATAGCACAGAAGCAAATGCACTGCTGTCTTAGTGATCAGCACTGAATTTTGCTCCCTCCCACCTCCCTCAAACCCTTCAAATAATATAAGGCAAAAAAATGAATATGATTTGACAAGTCTTCTTTCTCCCTTCCCCTCTTAATTTTGGCCCGGGGTTAGCGATCTTTCCTTGGTTCAGGTGATGACGGTAGGACCCTTACGACCTGTCCTCTCATGAATCTGGGATATTTTCAGCGCAATTGCTATGAGAGGACTCAGTACAGCCTAAAGAAAAAAAGAAAAAAGAAAAATGGCTTAAAGGAAGACATAATAATGAATTTACACTTTTAAAAAGCCTTTCTGTTAATATATTTTTTAATCAGTGGTGGCTCATATGCTAACACTGCAATCCAAATCCTCATTGTAATGCAATGGTGTGTGAGAGTTGGGCTTCCACCCACACTGTTGCTCGCCACCGGAGGATTTTTCTGTTCCACTAGGGTGCTCTGGATGGACTAGCTAGCCTGGGATCTGCAGATGCAGAGCCAGCCTCCCTACCATCCTGTGACAACATCAGGTCTGATTTGGGCTGATTGCTACTCTAGCTGCAGGCTTGCACAGCAAGTGCTTGCAGTTTCCAAATCAGCCAGCAGGGCTGTGCATACAACATGGGCCTATCAGTTTGGATTACAGCATAAAAAAGCAGGAAGTTCATGGACATACAAAGTGTGTTTACATAAAATTACAGTAACACACAGCTCCACAAGGGCAGACATGCATTTGTAATGCCAAATATTACAAATTTCCCCTACCAGATAAAGAGTCCATTTACTCCATCACACTTGCAAGTTACCTAGGATTCAATCCTATATCCACATAGGATTGTTGGTGAAAAGCAAATGCATTTCCTTCTCTTGAGTTTGTCGTTAATGTATGCATTATTTTAAACCACATGAGGGCACTGTTTGTCTAGCAATCTAGCCAGTACTTGTGTGGAAAGCATGGCCTCCATGGGGCTGTCCCTGAATAAATTTGGCCCAACTCATAGCCGCGGACATGCCTTAAACTTGGTGTTTACCTCTACTGATGTTGGTGATCTGACATTAACTAAAAGTGAAACAAAATAAGTGCTGGTCAGATCACTTCCTGGTGCAACTGGACTTCTCCGCAACCCTTCCCCTCTGCAGGGAGGTGGGACCGATTCGCACGGTCTGCCCCCGCTACTTAATGGATCCAATTGGCTTCCAGAGAGTGGTAGGGGATTGTCAGGGGTTCAGAAGGAGAGACACAGGAGGGGGAGGAAATGGAGAGTGAGGAGGAGGAGTACAAGGGGGGCGCAGGCAGTGACAGTGGCCAGAGTTATTCCACAAGCCTCTCTAGCGAATCGGAGGACTCACAGAAGGGAGCGCCGGTGGCCAGAGCGAGGGGGGTTCCAGGGGGGAAGCCCCAGGAGGAAGGGGCCAGCGGGGAGTCCCTAAGCAGCAGTTGGAAATCAGGACCAGCTTCTCCACCAGAGCGCAGTGGGGAGGGGGAGTCCCAGGAGTCGGGACCAGTGTCCTCACCACCAGAGGGAGGAGAGGAGTCAGGTTTGACAACGCCCACATCAGGAAGCGGGGAAACGGTCAGAAGGAAAGTCACCGGCTGGGCGCGCGCGCCAAGTTCAAATGTACAGGAGCGCGGCACAGCGGGGAGCCCGGGAAGGGAGCCAGGTCCTAAAGCCCGCCGGAGGGAGGGACAAGACTCAGGGGGCTCAGCGTCAGAGGAGTCCAGGAAGGAGGAAACCCCAGAGGGCAGAAGGACCCAGCGAAGGAAAGAACAGCGTAAGAGGTGGAGCCGGGCTAGAATCTTAAACTGGTGTGGGTGGAGCAGTGAGTCAGAGGGGACTTAGCCGGTCTAGCATCAAGACGTGGGTCTGCGCGCCCAGAGCTTTGAAATGGAAACTAAACTTCAATAAAGACTTTTGTACATTATATCCACCGGGCGTTGGTCCTCTGTGAGCTGGGATCTAGAGGCAGACCTGACAGTAAGTCCCCTCTCAACTACACCAATTTTATCACCTCGTGACGTGCGGGAGAGCAGTGAGGGGTGAAGATTGGTACTTCGCGAGCTCACGAATACCTGAAAAATGACTACCGAAGAGAAGGTAGCAAGTTTGCAAAACGCCGTGACGCAGCTGAACGCAGAGATTTTGGCGTCCAGAAAGAAGGAACAGGAAGCAGCTGCTGCCTGCCAGGATCTGCGAACCAGGTTAGAAGTGCTGACTGCACAAAGGCTACCGGCCGCCAGACCAGAGGGGATTGGGCTGGGGAACAGAGGAGGGAGCCTTGTGTCGCATTTCGATGGGAACCTGCAGCAGTATCCTAACTTCAGAGCAGATGTAGTATATGCACTGCAACTGCTGGAGAAAGACTTTAGAAGAGAGGAAGAGAAAGTGGGATTTATAGTATCGCATTTGCGGGGAGAGGCTAAATCCTGGCTGCGCAATCTCTGGAGAGATAAGGATCCAGCCCTCCAAAATGCGGTTGCCTTCCTTAAAGTGATGGATGCGTGTTTTTTGTCTGAGATTGATGTGGATATCGCCAGGAAAGAGATTCACGGACTAAGACAAGGCAGAGCCACTGTAAGGCAGTATCATTCACGCTTTTTTGCATTGGTGAATGTACTGAGCTGGGAGAGAGAATCGTCTGCCGTCAGAGACCTGTTCTGGGAGGGGCTGAACGGAGCTGTGAAAGACGAAATTGCAAGGGGAGAGAGACCCCAAACCACCAAAGACGTTGTGGAGAGGGCACTCACGATTGGGGTTAGGCTGGAAGGACGCCCTTGGGACAAGGAGGAAGGGCATTGGGGACGCACGCCAGCGAGAGGACCGCCCCCCTTTCCCAAGGAAGCGGCGCATGCTCGATCCATGCCTCCGCTGGGAGGGGGAGAGGAGCCGATGGAGATAGGTGGTGCTAAGGCTCAGTCCACAGCCGGAGCCCTAACGCCGGGAGCAGTCAAAATGAAGCCTCCTAGAGGGACCAGGAAGTGCTACATCTGCGACAGTGCTCAGCACATGGCGAAAGAGTGTCCCCAGCGGTTTCACAAGCACACTGCAGCCGCAGCGATAGTAACAGAAGCAGTTCAGCAGAGTGAATCACAGCAGGAAAACTCCACTGTCTGGCTGGAAATGGAGTCACTGGGGGCCAGCCAGACAAGTCAGTGAAGCAATCCCCAGTAATGTTACAGCCCACAGACCCCCTCCCACCCAAACCAGTAGTGCAGCTCCCCGCATCCCTTCAACTTCCCAATGGGCTCACTGTGGAAATCCCCATTACCATTGACTCTGGGAGCAATGCAGATTTTATAGGCATGGAGTTCATCCAGCAACATGGCATAACCCTTCTGCCAGCGACGGTACCTCTGAACGTCGTCACGGTGGACGGCAGGGAGCTACTGGGAGGGCAAGTGCTACAGCAGACGCCGCCAATGGTGATGCACATTGGTAATCACCGCGAAGTCATCAGCTTCAACGTCACCCGCCTGTCAGACACGCCCATAGTGTTGGGAATGAGTTGGCTGGATAGGCACAGCCCGGCATTAGCTTGGTACCAGCGGCAACTGACCTTCGGCTCCTCCTACTGCGCAGAACACTACATCCTGGCTGACTTGGACGATGAGGGGCACGAGGATGGACCACAGCTGAACTTGGGCATGTTGCAAGCGGTACCTAACAAGTACAAAGAGTTTTTGGAGGTCTTCTGCGAGAAGGAAGCGGACAAGCTGCCTCCCCACAGACCCTACGACTGCAAGATTGACCTCCTGCCGGGGGCGACGCTCCCGACGGGGAAACTGTATTCCATGTCTGAGGATGAATTGCAGGAGCTCAGGGAGTTCATAGATCACAACTTGAAGCGGGGATTCATCCGAGAGTCCAAGGCGGTGGGGGGCAGCCCTGTATTCTTTGTAAAGAAGCGGGACACGCCCCAAAAGAGGCTTGTAGTTGATTACCGCGTCTTAAATGCGAAAACTAAGCCCTCAGCCTTCCCTATGCCCAAGATCGATGACCTGCTGGCGACGGTGCGGAAGGGGCGCATTTTTACCAAGTTGGATCTGCGCGGAGCGTACAATCTCATTCGCGTGCGGGAAGGTGACGAGTGGAAAACGACCATGTTTACGCCGCTGGGCACCTATGAATATAGAGTTATGCCTTTTGGATTACAAAATGGCTCCCACTGTTTTCAAGCATTCATGCATCATGTCTTGGCGGGTCTTCTCTACAAGAAGTGCGTCTGCTTCCTGGACGACATCCTCATCTTCTCGGAGTCGCCGGAGGCTCACGAGAGAGATGTCAGGGAAGTCCTGCAGCGGCTGCGGGAGCACCGGCTTTACGCCAAGCTGGAGAAGTGCCAGTTCGACAAGACGGAGGTGGACTTCCTGGGCTACAAACTGTCCGACAAGGGACTCGCCATGGACAGTACCAAGGTACGTGCAGTGCTGGACTGGAAGAGCCCACGCAATCGAAAGGAAGTCCAGAGGTTTGTCGGCTTTGCCAACTTTTATCGCAAGTTCATCAAAGGTTTCGCCATGCAGACAGCGGCCATCACTGACACCCTAAGTTCCAAGAAGAAGAAGTTCATCTGGACGGAGCAGGCAGAGCAGTCCTTTCAGAAGCTCAAGCACCTCTTTGCATCCGAGGAACACCTGCTACACGTGAACCCCAGCAGGCCCATGAGAGTGGAGACGGACGCGTCAGACAGGGCCGTGGGGGCCGTCCTGTTGCAGCAAGACCACCAGGGGGACTGGAGGCCGTGCGCTTTCTACTCCAGGAAACTCAGCAAGTCGGAGCAGAACTACACCATCTGGGATAGGGAGTTACTGGCCATACATGCAGCCTTCAAGGCGTGGCGGCATTTCCTCGTCGGGGCCAAACACACGGTGCAGGTCCGTACAGACCATAAGAACTTGGAGTACTGGCGCACGGCGAGGTTCCTGAACCAGAGACACATCCGCTGGGCGGAGTTCTTTGCAGATTTCGACTTCAGAATAGAATACATCCCTGGAAACAACAACATCATGGCGGACGCGCTGTCCAGGAAACCGCAGTATCTCGAAGAAGAGGCGCCGGCGGCGGCCAAGCATATTTTCGCACCAAAGGCGTGGGCATGCGCGTCAGCCACGGTGGACCTGGACGCGGTGCGTCGCGCGCTGCAGACGGACTCATTCGCGCGAGCCAAGATGGAGGAGGTGCGTAGCGGCACGGCGAGGGACGACAACTTCCAAATACGCGACGGCCTGCTCATCCGCAAAGGAGCCCTCTACGTGCCGGGAGACAACCTCCGCGCGAGGGTCCTGCAACAGCTGCACGACGCGCCCAGCGCGGGACACTTCGGCAAGGAGAAGACGGTGGACCTAGTAGCCAGAGACTTTTGGTGGCCCAAGATGAGGGGGGATGTCGCGGAATACGTCAAAGGGCCAAACCAGTACACTAGCCGCCGGCGGGCCTGTTGGAACCGCTACAGACACCGTTTGAACCGTGGGAGAGGGTGGCCCTGGACTTTGTCACGGATCTGCCCAGCTCGAGAGGCAAGACGGCAGTACTCGTGGTAGTAGACTTGTTCACCAAGTTGGCCCACTTCATTCCTTGCGCGAAGGTGGCCACAGCTGAGCAGACCGCCAAGCTGTTTATAGACCACGTGTTCAAGGTGCACGGCCTACCACGGTCCATCCTGTCCGACAGGGGGCGCCAGTTCATATCCAACTTCTGGCAAAAGCTGATGGGTTTCCTGAACGTCAAGGTCAGCCTGGCGTCGGCGCGACACCCGCAGACTAACGGACAGGCGGAGAGAGTCAACGCCATCATGCAGCAGTACCTGAGATGCTACGCGAACCAGCAGCCCTCGACCTGGGTGGACTATCTACCGTTGGCCGAGTTTGCCTACAACAACACGAAGCACGGGTCCACGGGGGTGACACCGTTTTTCGCCAACAATGGGCGGCATCCCAGAACCTTCCCGGATTTGGAGAAAGTGAGGGAGGGGGAGCCGCAGGGAGCAGAGGCCGTGGCAGCAGAGTTGCAGGAGATCCACGAGCAGCTCAAGAGGCAGTTAGAGATGGCGAAACAGGCTTACAAAGTGCAGGCAGACCGACACAGGAGGGTTGGGGAAGACATCCGGGTAGGAGACTGGGTCTGGTTAGCAGCCCAGGCAGTTCCGGCCAGATCGTTGGCCAAGAAGAAGCTCGGGCACAAGCAGCTAGGGCCTTACCAAGTAGAGGCGCAGATCAACCCAGTGGCCTTCCGGTTAACACTCCCGGAGGGGTCCAGAATGCACCCGGTCTTTCATAGATCAGTGCTCACACCCTACAAAGAGCCCCACAGGTTTCAGGCACCAGGGACAGCACCAGACCCGCTCAGGGAAGCACCCAGAAAAGGAGGGTCGCCGAGAGCGGGGACGCTTAATGAAGCCACAGAGATTTTAGACTCAAGGTGGGGGGAGGACGGGATTGAATATCTTCTCGCCACAGAGGACACCCCGGCCAGCGCCAACAGGTGGGTGCCGGATTACGCATTGGAGGAGCAGTTGCTCAAGGAAGAATTCCATACACTTTTCCCGCACAAGCCTATGCCGGCGGGCTTTTTCGATGATTGTCTGTTCACACCCACACTCTCGGCCAGCACTTTCCGGGGTTTCTCGTCAGCGGAGGACTCGGCTCCGGGAGGCAGCTCCCCAGAGGGCTCGCTCTCAGGTTTTGGCACGGGGGGATCTTATTGGTGGGAGGACCAACCCGAAGTGGGCTGGCGCAGAGACATGCCGGAGGGACCCTGGGAAGTGTCGTCACCTCAGGTGACAGGGGGAGAAGGGGTTTTGAGTGATTTGGGGGCGGCCTCAGATTTCGAACACACCGCCCAGGAGATGGAAGCGGAGGGAATCGCAGTCGACGGGCCCATGGAGGACTTTCCGGACTTATCACGATGGCTGCACGCCTCGGGGGACGAACTGTATCCTGAACTCACCCCGACAACTCTAGAGCGCCCGGAACCCGCACCTGAAGAGGGGGAGGGGGGAAGGGGGGCTTCGAGGGGGGGATGGATGTCAGGGGTTCAGAAGGAGAGACACAGGAGGGGGAGCAAATGGAGAGTGAGGAGGAGGAGTATGAGGGGGCGCAGGCAGTGACAGTGGCCAGAGTTATTCCACAAGCCTCTCTAGCGAATCGAAGGACTCACAGAAGGGAGCGCCGGTGGCCAGAGCGAGGGGGGTTCCAGGGGGGAAGCCCCAGGAGGAAGGGGCCAGCTGGGAGTCCCTAAGCAGCAGTTGGAAATCAGGACCAGCTTCTCCACCAGAGCGCAGTGGGGAGGGGGAGTCCCAGGAGTCGGGACCAGTGTCCTCACCACCAGAGGGAGGAGAGGAGTCAGGTTTGACAACGCCCACATCAGGAAGCGGGGAAACGGTCAGAAGGAAAGTCACCGGCTGGGCGCGCGCGCCAAGTTCAAATGTACAGGAGCGCGGCACAGCGGGGAGCCCGGGAAGGGAGCCAGGTCCTAAAGCCCGCCGGAGGGAGGGACAAGACTCAGGGGGCTCAGCGTCAGAGGAGTCCAGGAAGGAGGAAACCCCAGAGGGCAGAAGGACCCAGCGAAGGAAAGAACAGCGTAAGAGGTGGAGCCGGGCTAGAATCTTAAACTGGTGTGGGTGGAGCAGTGAGTCAGAGGGGACTTAGCCGGTCTAGCGTCAAGACGTGGGTCTGCGCGCCCAGAGCTTTGAAATGGAAACTAAACTTCAATAAAGACTTTTGTACATTATATCCACCGGGCGTTGGTCCTCTGTGAGCTGGGATCTAGAGGCAGACCTGACAGGGATGTTTTATCCCAAGTTGATGGCCTTTCAGCTGATTCCCTGGTGGCCCGCTGGAATGTGAGTTAACCAGGGCTATTGACTGTCTGGCTCCGAAGCGCCTTCTCCGATTGCATGGAGGCCGGACAGCCCCGAGGTTTTCCCGGAGCTGAGGGCGATGAAACAATCAATGAGACGGCTAGAGCGCTGGTGGTGGAAAACTCACTCTGAATCAGACCAGACACAGAGCTCAACGTCGAGCCTACCAAGTGGCAATGGCGACGGCAAAGAGGGCCTTCCTCGCCGCCTCTATTGCATCTGCAGAAAACAGCAGCAGGAGACTTTTTCAGGTGGTTTGCAATCTATTGGAACCACCTGCACCACCAGGGCCTGGTAGGGAGCCCAATATCTCCTGCAATGCTTTTGCAAAGTTTTTTGCAGATAAAGGTGCTCAGATTCAGAAGGAGGTAGACTCCACCATGGGAGCAGGGCCAGGGCAGGAGAGTACTAGAGTTCTGTCTAGTCTTGTTACATGGGATCAATTCCAATCTGTTACCTCTGAGGATGTGGACAGGCTGCTTGGAGAAGTGAAACCGACCACCTGTCTCCTTGATCCTAGCCCATCCTGGCTGATAAAAGCGAGCCGGGAAGGGCTGGGCAATGGGCTCTGCGGGGTGGTGAATGCTTCCCTCTGTGAGGGAGCCTTCCCAGACCCGCTGAAAGAGGCGATCATTAAACCGCTTCTTAAAAAAAATCTTTAGACAAGATGCCTGTTATTTTCTCCCTCCCTCCCACTCATCTCAAAAATAGTTCCTCCATGAATAAAGCCTCTGAACTCCAGAAACTGTAAGTAATTATTCTAGTCTAATTCACTTAAGATGCAAGGTCTGCTGAAAAGGATCACACTGCTAAGAGTGTTTCAGCAATTCCAATCCATGTAATTTAGCAATCTAAAGTGTTCCGCCTTTCTCTGGCTTGTGCTCAAAGTGTAGATACAGATCTGAGCTACCAGGGTTTTTGTAATTCATGTTAAAATCAGGAAAGGATTTTCAGTAGCAAAAAGCCAATGAGAGCAGGTGTATGGCACCACATATAGAGCCTGAACTACAGCTAGCTACATTATTTGTTTGGGCTCTATTTGTGACCCGGAATGCTCTCTATGTTTTGTTCTGCCAGAAACACAGCTCTTGTGTATAATATAGGAGAAGGTTTGGGTATCATATCAAAATGCCAAGTTGGCCCCAGATGAACAGCAAGCTGGGATGTAACTTGAGGACACAAATGTGGGAGGTGCGAAAAAGGCAGGCAGTCCTTATGCGATGTCAATTATGCTAGCAAGGAATTGAATGGAATCAAGTTGAGGATATCATGCCAGCAACACCTTATTGGTTTGCTTTTCAAAGGTTTTGTGCAATTGGGCAGGGTCCCTCCACTACCAACAACACATACCACTTTATCTGCCAAGTACTTTTATGATCAACATGCAGAACACAGGCTTGTAAAACAACTAACCATATTTTGTCCTCCGGTGGAAAAAGGGTTCAATTTTTTTGAATAGTAGAACAAATTGTGGGAATTCTCCTATGCAAATACACAAACTATATGGTCTCCAGGGATGATTAAATGGAAAACAACAACAACAGTAATATCCAAGCTTTGCCATTGCTAGTTTTTTAATTCCTACATTTGCAAGCTCTACTGGGGATGAGAAGACTTTATAGCATGAGCCAGTTGTGATTACTTGAAGTACCATCTGTAAGACATTAAGTGTTTGTCTCCTCTCCTTTGATATCACTCTTTCTCACGAAATCCAACAGTAATACACCCAACAGAGCAACCCTATTAATTCAATGCCACAATTATGATAGGATTTCATTCCCACTCTGTGGAGCTGGGATCTGCTGCCAGCCAGCTGAACTTTGTATGTGGACTATTAGCCTTAGAGTTCTCTCTTAGTTAAGTAGAAAAGAAACACAGCTGCAGCTGTATAATATTGGCCAGAGACACTCCATCTTGTCACAAATCAGAAGCGGGCAGCTTACACACCGGCCTACACACAACTGTGAAAAATATCAAGAAAAGTGCTACAGTAAGTTTATATTTTGATTTATGGTGTTTTATGTGGCAATTGCTTCAGGGTGGTTTGTTCATAAATGAAAGGTCTCATAACTGAAATGAACTTCAAAAGAAATACATGGCTAAAGAGTTTCAAGTATCAATTTCATATGGCACTGACTTATGGCTGCTTATGGCAACTTTCAAAACCTTGATCCCTTAGAAACCTTTCAAACCAAGTTTTATCATTCCCTACTAGAGATCCCTTCTTACATGTCTAATATAGCTGTCCACTTGGAGGTCGGTCAAATCCCTGTTAGTGCTTGTATATGGATCCTGAAGATCCATTACTGGATAAAACTCTTCTTTCCTGTCAGGCTGGCATCCTTAACCCTATCAATCACTATCAATCAAAATGGAAAACTATATTTTATGAAAAGCTAAAAGGCTTGGAGTTTTCATCACAGGCACTGATAGCCACAGGTTACGAGAGAGCCAGAGCAACAATTCGCCAATGAATCTGGATGTAGAATTTCAGTGTCATAGAATCATAGAGTTGGAAGAGACCACAACCCCCTGCCAAGCAGGAAACACCATCAGAGCACTCCTGACATATGTCATATGAGTGAAATGAATAAGCACTCAGCAATCAAAGACAATGGTTTTGCCCCAGAAATTTATCTGTCAAAATTACAAATATCTAAATATAGACTGTCGTTCACCCTCACTAGATTCAACATGCTGCCATCTGTCTTATTGTAGGGGAGATATGTAGGTAAATCATATGCGGAGCGAGTCTGCCCCTGTGGCCTGATAGAGGTGGAAACCATATCTCATGTCTTGCTATGATGTCAATTTTATGAGGATATTCGCTTGGTCTTTCTGTTATACAGAAGATTCCAAGTGGGTCTGAACCTCAATGCTTAAAATCCCTCATAGAGGATAGGGACCTAAAGATCACGCTAAAGGTGGCCAGATTTTGCGCAACTGCCATAAAACTCAGGGAAGAAGCTGTGCTATTACAAAGACTAAGGCCTCAGATACAAACTCTAGATAATATTTTAGATTAAGACCTAAACCACATTTCTAATGGCTGTCATATTCGTATTGTTTATTGTCATAAAGGTAAAGGGGCCCCTGCCCCCTGGTCCAGTTGTGGCTGACTCTGGGGTTGCGGCGCTCATCTCACTTTATTGGCCGAGGGAGCCGGCATCCAGCTTCCGGGTCATGTGGCCAGCATCACTAAGCCACTTCTGGCAAACCAGAGCAGCGCACAGAAACACCATTTACCTTCCCGCCAGAGTGGTACCTATTTATCTACTTGCACTTTGACGTGCTTTCAAACTGCTAGGTTGGCAGGAGCAGGGACTGAGCAATGGGAGCTCACCCAGTTGCGGGGATTCGAACCGGGACCTTCTGATCAGCAAGTCCTAGGCTCTGTGGTTTAACCCACAGCGCCACCCGCATCCTTGTTTATTGTCATACTTGGTTGTTAATTCAAACTTAATTCTATTGTGTTTTATGTTCGCTTAGCACGGTATGTGCATCTGGTCTGGGACTGTAATAAATTTCATTCATTCATTCATATGGCTCACGTCATAGAAAGATGGAGGACAGGTTGTTTTCATTTATAAATGCCATTCTTAATCTGAATGGATTAGCTTCAAGTGAAACAACCCTAAATCAGACCTTGGAAAAATCTTGATAGATGCTGAGCTCCAAAAAAATACAACGCTTTGTCTTTTGGCTTAACTTGCTTCCTTAGGCACTGTGGTCTTTGAGAACTAAAAACACTTGGGTCTAACAAATGCCTATGCAGCTCTCTCAAATATATCAGGGGCCCCATAAAATCCCAGGAAGGGGTGGATATCTGGTGGGCATTTGGACCCAAAGGATCAGGAATGCCGTCTTAACTATGGACTCCTTGGGAGGGAAATCATAGGGAGAGATTGCTTGCTGTGTAAATATTGTTGCATATGGAATGTAAAGAGACACCACATTCCAGGGCGGGTAGCACTTTAAAATTGGGGTGGTCAGCTGCAAGTAGAACCCTTGCAAATGAATGCCTTGGGCAGCCCATTCAGGCAGCAAACTTACAGGCTTCAGGATGTCTATTCAGGCACCATAAGGAATGCTGTGGGAAAGCTAGTGTGATTTTATAGCACTGACATTTTATTAAAGAAAATCCTCTTAGTCTATTAATTGTATACATTCTAGTTTATTACATTTGTAGAAATGTGCTTATATTAAAAAAACAATGGTTCTAAAGAGAATATCATACGTTGTTTTTAGATTCACACACACACACACAAGTACTGCAGAAGACCCCATCTTGCTTCCAGTGTGGGAGAGAAGGGGCTGCAGAAGTGGTCGCCTTTCTTTCTCCCCTCTTGCTTTTCATCAAAGATGACACAAACTGCCACAGTTCTTCCAACCTTTTGTAAAAAATGTTTTTAATAAAAAACCCAAACCCACTACCTGATTACCATATTGGCCTGACTATAAAAGTCAACTTGGGGGAGAGGACGGGGGGCTATGCGCGGGGGGGGGGGGCATCGCTGCTTTGCCACGCTCCTAGCACTGTTTGCCCCATGCTCCTGGCTACATACTGGATTTTTGTAAGGTCGTGAATATAAGCCTCAATTTAATTTTTCACGGATGGAATTTGGAAAAAAAGTGTGGCTTATATTTGGGCCAATACGGTAATTGTAGGTAATTAAATAACTGACTAAACAAAGTCCAAATCTTTAGTAAGGTAGCAACATATCCAAACAAAGTCTTTCTGGGGAAACAACTTTTATCAACACATGCTCTGCTGGTTTTACTGGACGGTGCATCTATTTAGACCCATGAATATATTTTACAGTTTGTAAATTAATACTGAAAAAGTCAAAGTACAATAATATACAGCTAAAAATAGTTCAGATAGAGATTCAAAGATACATGCTAATCACTTTATTATCCTGTTCTCCTTTACATCAAGATCAAATCAGGCCCAGTGTGACACAACTAAATTTAGCATAGTTGTGGTTTGGCTTGATAAAGACATATAATGAAATTATGACAGTGCATTCAAGTCCAAGGTCCTGTTCATACCTCAGTTGTGGCTAGTAAATGACCCTAGGACATGGAGGGGCTCAGTCTCCGCTATTTAGCAGGCTCCAGACCTGTAGCTTTCAATCCATTATAAAGAGACCTTTCAAACTTACATATAGAATCACGACCAAAATCTAGCACAGAATGAGATACAGTCATGAACAGATTTCAGTGGTGTTAATGATGCTTGTGCTGGACTATAGCCTAGGACTTCAGATTTGCTGAAGAATGAGCAAGAGACTTATTTTCAAAGTAACACAAAAATTACTGAAAAGCAACGAAACTACTCAATTAACTGAGGTTCTACCCCCCCCCCAAGGAGAAACCTGCCCCCCAATGTCCTCTTTTGGGGGGTATATTTCCCCAGCATTCCCCAAAGAAGCTCAACAAACGGGGGTGGGGGTGGGGTGTGTTGATCTCTTTAGAAAAGCTCAACGTTTTGGCTGCTCCCCCAATATATATCACAGTTCTTAATCGGCCACATATGGTTGGTAAACCTTTAAACAAGAAGTCAGATCCAATCTAGCAGAAGCTAGAGTCAGAGCTATTGATCCAGGAACAAAGATTAATTCTGTGTCAGATAGGGTTGCACTCTACAGGACCTAACTCTGACCATGGATGTGTGAATGATGGTTGTGTGCAGGTGGGTCTTTGCCTCACTTAGGCTGGTAAATCAACTCCATTAATTCCTACAGAGCACATTTCATCCTGTAGTAACTCCCTTATGACTCCTCCCTTACAAAATCTTGGCAGATGGGAAAAGTCTTTCTTCTTAGAATCGCCTTCATCCTATAACTAGTTTTAATAGTAGGGGAAGATGCTTTTATGTCACTGTGATGTGTCAATTTTATTCATTGTTTTGTTTTCTGGTGTTGTTTTCATAGATTTTGCTTTTATAGACTGTTTTGTATTTTGCTATTCTTTGCAGCTTAGTTTTTGTTTTGTTAGCTGAAGTCTTAATGTTTTATTCCTATTTTTAAAATCCTTTATTATCTTCCAGCAACTCAGGACCTTCAGACCTGTACAACATAGTCTGAACAAAGCTTTTTAATAATGATGATGATGATGATGATGTTTTAGTCTTTTAACAATATTGGGAGTCTCCTTGGACAAGTAAAGAAAGACAGAGCATTTGTGTTTATTTTTTAAAATAAAAATGAACACAAAAATAAATAATTGATGGAACTGGATTGCAGAATTGTTGTGATGGCCAACAGCTTAGATGGCTATAAAGGGGATTTACTAGATCCATGGAGAACAAAATTATCAGTGCATGCTCCACTTGCAATGGCCAGAAAATTCAAAAACAACACCCAAGGCTATTGAAATCATTACACATACATTCATGATTTGAATTTAAGCTACACTAATTCTGTCTATTTCTAACATAGACTGAATTTTATCTTTAGTGAGTTTCACAACTATTTTTGAGATTTGCTTGCTACACAGATAACACAATTACCTTTGCATTTTGACCAGGTTTCATTTATCTCAGAGAATGATTATTTCCCCTCTTTTGATGGAAGTGAACTTGTGCACACTTTATTAATGAAACCATTAAAACTAATAATTCCATAATGTGCTAGAAAGGATCAGTGTTCCCACTGTCATTGATAAACTAGTATAATTTGTCTTTCTTTTTAAACTGCTGCTTAAGCAAGTAAGAGGTAATGGAAAAAAGGGTGATATAAGGAAGCTACACTTTAGAATTAAAGCAAATTAATCCAGAATTCTGAATGCAACACAGTATCTGGCTGTTTCTACCAAATGCCACAGAGACTGTATATTTCAGCTTTATTAACTGCATCTGAATACAGTTAAGAGTGCTACTCTGTAGAAGCTTCATAATAGTCTTTGTACATAATTTAAATTTACAGGAAAGTGTTCTATAGTCTCTGAAATTCTTGGCAGAGTTAAATATTTAGGGAAACTGAGGTCTCCAGACATTTAATGTAAAGCAATAGCTCTAGAATTTAGAGAAACCTAACTGATCAGACCTTTCAAATAGGAGACTTGAAGGCATTCTACGTAATGTTCACAAAATGTAGACAAGCATGTTTTTTGATAAGGCTACCTTTTTATTTTTTGAAAAACATAAACTGGGGATGGTGTTGTGCATTTAAACAGAGTAATTACATAGGAATTTGTAAAGTGGCATAGAGATATAGTGCTACGGGAAAACGTGCTGCTTGAATTTCTACATGCAAGGTGCTACATTAAAGGCACAGGAGAAGGGCCATTTAACAGTGCTGGAAACTCTTGCAGTGTGTAGACCTTAGAATGAGTCTCTGTTGGATATAGGTCTTGAAAGAAGAAACAAGCATAGTTGTTAACCTATGTAAGATAGAGAGAAAACAGGACACCATAAAATAACTATCTCACTGTCCCATTTTTCACTTGTCTCCTGTTAATCCTGCTTTCATCAATTAACATGGAAATGTCCTTTAACTGGCCCAGCCTCTTAAACAAGAGTTCTTTCCCTAGTCTTAATTAGATGGGTGAAAATGTCTCAAATATTTCAGTGTTTCACGTTGGCAGAACATTTCCTATTGTTTTCTTGTTCATCTCACAGTCCTTTGGAAAATAAATCATTTGAAAAAGAATTGACTCTGTTGCCAGAGGTTTGTTAGACAGGAAATATGTCCAGATTTGTGTGTGTGTTTTACAGGCTGCAAAGTTATCACAAATGCACTACAGGTCTCCTCAGGTATGTCTGGAGGGAAAAGCAGTAGTTAGTCCTGTCTCTTCCCATGACACATTTCCATTTGAGTTAAATGGTGTCCACGCTGAAAGCAATTCTACTTATCAGCACTACCGACATGTTTAATCCCAAGTTATGACAATTTACTGTTTTAGCAAAACCTGCACCAAGCAGAGTCAAGGTCAGGGTGGTGCAGCAGCAATTATGTGTAGTCTATTATATTACTTGCATATGTAGTCCCTCTAGATCAGGATAACAAATCTGTGACCCTCCAGTGTTGCTGGACTACAACTTCCATCATCTAGGAATGCAGGCTAGGGATGGCGGGGGCTGGGAACCCAACAATTTGGCTGGGAGCCATAGTTTGTGAATTGGGAGAATGATGACTTAAATTCTTTTGGTGCTGGGTTCCATTCTGCTGTCCTCCTTTTGCCAGAGCAGAAGGTGCATGTGGGAGAATGGGCCTCAGCTGCACTGAACCACCATCACTGTTCATGCATACGGTCTGCTAGCAACTCGGGTGGCCAAGTGAAAAAGAGGAAAGGGCTCCATTGTGAAGTGGCAATTTAAGAAAGTGCAGCTCAATTTCCACTTCTACACAAGTATTTTAAGCGCAGTAGCTGTCTTTAATCTGGACACCCTACTGACAACCTGGATCTTAACCACACACCAAGACACCACACCATCTCTGCTAAGCTGGGGTTAAGAACTATGCTCTCTTGAAAAGAAATACAACCGCAGGTTTGAGCCACATGCTAGTTCTGCAAAGACTTCATCTTGTATTCAGTCCAAGTGTAATGGTGGGGGCTCTCTCCAATGTTACATGTGAAATCTTTACAGGACCGAACTTTTGAACTGCTGGAATTGTGAAAGGAAATGCCCTAGAAAAACATGTGTAACTATGCAGTGCACTTTTGAAATAAACATTAGAATACTCTAAAATTAGAGAAATCCTGTGCATTGAAAAACTATGGCAAAATATTTAGTTTTATCATGCAAACTGAAGGCAATGCCATATAAGTGTTTCCACAATACGTTGACTAAAACTTTCCCCATTTTGCCTGAGAATATGAGATGGTCGTGAACGACAAAAAAGGTTTAATGTACACCCTAAGCTTTCCTACTGGCAGGGATAAAAAAGGACTTTCCACCCTCTATTCAGCAGGAATTGGACTTCTGGAATGTGCAGGCATCCCACTCAATCCCATAGAAACCAATGAATTCTGTGCCTCAATTAAATGGCTATTGAGAAGCACCAGAAGCAGCAGCATCGGGAATAACACCATAAATACATTAAATACATCAAAGTTTTTTTAAAAAAATGATAATTTCATATTGATAACAAATTAACAAATCTTTCCAAATTCAAAAAACAAAAAACAATACATCCAATTATATAGTCCAAATTAATTTCAATAGCGACTTCCCGTGTTCTGTATTTCAAGAGCTAATATCCATCCTTTATTTTCTCCTGATATTGCTCATCTCCTCCAACAGTCGGTGGTATAACTGACTCTCTCTCTCTCTCTCTCTCTCTCTCTCTCTCTCTCTCTCTCTCGTTTTATTTTACCAAATATTGTTCTCAGTCTTAATATTTTAAAAACACAAGTCCTGTTTTGATTACCCCTCCTTTTTTCCTGCTGATTCTTGCTCTAAGGAGGCTCTGGGCTTTCATCCAGGGTTGAAGTTAATTGGTGACATCTTTAATCTTTCTAAGCATGCTGATGTTTCATATATACTGTAGGGATGTACTTGGCAATCAGTACATAATACAAAGATTATTTCAGATTTCCTCATAAAAACCCACACCGGCTCTCCAGGGCCCTCGGACAGCTGGCAGGCATCCAGAGTCTATCGCTGCACTCTCTTCAAGCTATATGTAACAATATTCCATGCAAGCAAATGCATCTTTTGTAAAGTACACCCCCTTCATAGTTTTTGTAGTACAAATACAAAATATCTCTGACCTCCCTTCGTTAAAGGAGACTGTTACTTTCATTCTTCTAACTGTGTCATAGTCGCCACCACCATCTTCCTCAGCCTAAGCGATCATATCTGATCTTGCTCTGCCAATTTTTTGATTGGGGCTTTCCGCCGAGGACTGTGATTCCGATACATCCAATTAATTTTACGCCTCCTGTGTTTCCTTTGAGTAATTATTTCTTTCTTGACGAGGTTCGCCAAATCATGAAATAGCAGCTATAATGAATACAAAAGTGCGGCAGCCGCTCACCTCATTCATCAAGACGACAAGAAAGGAGTCTTTTTGAAGTCTGGAACTTGGCCTCCAACAATTGTGTAGTTTAGCAGATTTTTCTTTTAACTCTTTCCTGCCAGAACTTACCTGTTTTCCCCCCCAAATCTTTTAATTTTTAAGAAAGAGGGACACCTGGCTGATGAGACTGACTTTGGAGAGTTGCCATATTCATGTCTGGACATCACCCAGCATCCCCCTGCCTCCACATCTTGTTGCGGAGCGCAAATAATGGACGGTCTGTGGGTGGTCAGGGTTAATTACCCTCATTTAACCCTGAATTACTGGCATGACTGGCTGTCTGATCTCTTGGGAGGCCACCATATCTCATTGTCGGAAGCCGGAAGTGCCTCCATCAAAGTTTAGACCCCACATACAAAATAACTCCTTTGTGCCCCCCCCCCATTTTTGCACCCACCAGTTATGGCAGTAAAGGAGAAATTCCACCAACAATGCAGATACATATTTCCTCCCCTTGTTTTAGTCCCTCTGTCAATAAATAAAACTTTAAAAAGAATTTCCAGCTAGGTTTGGTAGCACTTTTTCTCCTTGCCTTTCCCTCCCCAGCTTCCCTCCCCAGCTTCTTATTTGTTTTTTATTTTTGACCCTGTTATACAAGTGCTCTGCAGGAACCCATGGCTTGTCAGTGCCTGCATTATCCCATCATAACCTTCCCCCAGAAATCTCTGTACCATTTGGAGTTCAGAAAGACACAAGGAACTTAGCCTTGCCCATAGTTATACACCAGGAGTCACAATGTTATTCTCTAACACTTAGCCTTTAAATATCAAGCTGCAGGGGTGATATATATGGTGATATAAATCATAAACCATAGACATATGATGATTTATGTTTGTAGAAAACAAACTGCAATTTGATATCTAAAGGTTCCAGGCACTGTAAATTTTAGAGAATAACATTGTGACTCCAGTGTCCTGGTGCAAAGGACAATTTTCCAGTTCACAGCAGACACTTAAAAAAGAGCTCCCTTCCACTGGGGATGCTTAAGAAATTAGAGTTCTCTGAATTTCAGTGCGAAACTGACCTAATCTGTATATTAGAATATAAAGATCCTTTGGATTTTACTTCTCTGAATTTTGTGATACAGTTCTCAATAGAAAAAAAGGATACCATAATGCAAATATGTTTAGCAATGTGCATATTGAGATAAAATATGTATTTAAATTTTTATTTTGTGATAGAAAACATACTTAAATACAAATTTTCATGTTGGTTTATTGTTTTTATATAAAGCACTGTCTTAGTGAGCAGATTCAAAAAGAATCTACTTTCGACCTGTTTCACGCTCCAGGCTCCTCTCTCTTTTTAATGCTGCTGCCTCCCTTGCCTCTCTATGGACTCATTCATACTGTTCTCTAATGTGGATAGTTTTGTGTACCTTCATGAATTCTCCATTGTCTACATGATGTTCTCCTTTAAATCACTTTCCCCTCCCCTCAATCCAGATTTTCTCGTATCAGATATATTCCAAAAAGAAGGGCTTGTGATAAAATCTGGATGGAGGGAGGGGAAAGTGTGGGAGGCAGCAATTTGAAAGAAAAGGTCCTAGAATCAGAGAATCATAGAGTTGGAAGAGACCACAAGGGCCATCGAGTCCAACACCCTGCCAAGCAGGAAACACCATCAGAGCACTCCTGACATATGGTTGTCAAGCCTCTGCTTAAAGACCTCCAAAGAAGGAGACTCCACCACACTCCTTGGCAGCAAATTCCACTGTTGAACAGCTCTTACTGTCAGGAAGTTCTTCCTAATGTTTAGGTGGAATCTTCTTTCTTGTAGTTTGGAACCATTGCTCCGTGTCCGCTTCTCTGGAGCAGCAGAAAACAACCTTTCTCCCTCCTCTATGTGACATCCTTTTATATATTTGAACATGGCTATCATATCACCCCTTAACCTCCTCTTCTCCAGGCTAAACATGCCCAGCTCCCTTAGCTGTTCCTCATAAGGCATCGTTTCCAGGCCTTTGACCATTTTGGTTGTCCTCCTCTGGACACGTTCCAGTTTGTCAGTGTCCTTCTTGAACTGTGGTGCCCAGAACTGGACACGGTACTCCAGGTGAGGTCTGACCAGAGCAGAATACAGTGGCACTATTACTTCCCTTGATCTAGATGCTATACTCCTATTGATGCAGCCCAGAATTGCATTGGCTTTTTTAGCTGCCACGTCACACTGTTGGCTCACGTCAAGTTTGTGGTCAACCAAGACTCCTAGATCCTTTTCACATGTACTGCTCTCAAGCCAGGTGTCACCCATCTTGTATTTGTGCCTCTCATTTTTTTTGCCCAAGTGCAATACTTTACATTTCTCCCTGTTAAAATTAATCTTGTTTGTTTTGGCCCAGTTCTATAATCTGTCAAGGTTGTTTTGAAGTGTGATTCTGTCCTCTGGGGTGTTAGCCACCCCTCCCAGTTTGGTGTCATCTGCAAATTTGATCAGGTTGCCCTTGAGTCCATCATCCAAGTCATTGATAAAGATGTTGAATAAGACTGGGCCCAAGACAGAACCCTGTGGCACCCCACTAGTCACTCGTCTCCAGGATGAAGAGGAACCATTGATGAGCACCCTTTGGGTTCGGTCAGTCAGCCAGTTACAAATCCACTGAGTGGTAGCATAGTCAAGACCACATTTTACCAGCGTCTTTACAAGAATATCATGGGGCACCTTGTCAAATGCCTTGCTGAAATCAAGGTAGGCTACATCCACTGCATTCCCTTCATTTACCAGGGTTCTAATTCTGTCAAAAAACGAGATCAGGTTAGTCTGACATGACTTATTTTTTAGAAATCCATGCTGACTATTGGTGATCACAGCATTCCTTTCTAGGTGCTCACAGACTGTTTGCTTAATGATCTGCTCCAGAATCTTCCCTGGTATTGATGTCAGACTGACTGGGCGGTAATTATTTGGGTCCTCTCTTTTCCCCTTTTTGAAAATAGGGACAACATTTGCCCTCCTCCAGTCTGCCGGGACTTCGCCTGTTCTCCAGGAATTCTCAAAGATGACTGCCAGTGGTTCTGAGATCACATCTGCCAGTTCTTTTAATACTCTTGGATGCAGTTCATCTGGCCCTGGAGACTTGAATACATCTAAACTAGCCAATTATTCTTGTACTATCTCCTTAGTTATTCTGGGCTGTGTTTCCTCTGCTGAATCATTTGCTCCAAATTCTTCAGGTCGGGCATTGTTTTCTTTATTGGAGAAGATTGAGGCAAAGAAGGCATTGAGGAGTTCAGCCCTTTCTGTGTCCCCTGTTTGCATTTCACCATCTTCTCCTCTGAGTGACCCCACTGTTTCTTTGTTCTTCCTTTTGCTACAAACATACCCATAAAAGCCTTTTTTGTTGCTTTTAACCTCTCTAGCAAGCCTGAGTTCATTCCGTGCTTTAGCTTTTCTGACTTTGTGTCTACACTTGCTGGCTATTTGTTTGAATTCCTCTTTGGTGGTTTCCCCCCTTTTCCATTTTTTGTACACCTCTTTTTTAATCTTAACTCAGTTAAAAGTTCTTTAGATAGCCACCCTGGCTTCTTTAGGCACCTTCCATGTTTCCGTCTCCTTGGTATTGCCTGAAGTTGTGCTTTTACTATCTCCCTCTTAACAAACTCCCTGCTTTCTTTTAACACAGTTTCTTTCAGTAATCAGCATTCTATGCTAACTAGCATTTTTATAGTTTTTTAAAGCATCTGATCGATTTCTTAGTATCTACATTAAGAGCAAAGGTGTAAATCATGATAGCTATTCTGCAGATAAGGATAAGCCCAAATTTCAGGTGCTACACTGCCCTCTCATCGCCTGAGAACGATATTCTTGTAAAGTTTCTCACCAGTTGACAAAACTGTAAAGCAAGTTTGATCTTGCAGATGTTGGCTGCACTCTGCTGAAATGCTCCCTCCTCTTTAGAACAGAGCAGATTTTGTTTATAAATACAAGAGGACTCTCAAAGCTGCTTCACATTTCTTCCTTACAAGGAATACAGAACTTGCTTGGACTTTGGTATTCATGTTTCCCAACTGTAATATTATTGTGGCGAATCACTGGGATGCATTAGCTAAGTTATTCTGCAGACAAATTGGCTTGACAGAAAATTATTTTTAAAATGTTGAATTTTAATTTAGATTTGCATGCTAGCAAAGAAGAATAGAAAGGGGAAGCAGCTAAGCTTCTCATCAGCACATAAATCTTGACATATTTGTATTTCCTTCCTTTCTACCATGGAAACATGTCACAAATGAAGACGCTAATTAACATCAACTTGTGTAAAGTGCACATAGATGTAATTTTACATGACTTAAGTTCTATAAGCAAAAAGCAAATGTTTGTAATAGTAAAGATTTTTGCTATGCTTGCCTGCCCACCCCCTGCAGCCTCAGCACAGCTCGGCCAGCCTGCCCACCAGTGCCGCAGGCTCCTCCGCAAGACAAGGTGCTGGGCCGGGTATGAGGCAGACACCTGAGCTCAGGCAACCTGAGTGTGCCAGCCACATGGCTAGTCCTCAGCACACCTGGGCAGCAAAGGAGCTTCTGGGTCACTGGGTGGTGGGGCAGGGTCTGTAAAAAAGGACCCCCCTCCTGCAAGACAAGTTAGTTTGGGGTAGTCAGTAGGGCTGGGAGATATTTACTCGAATCTAATGTGCACCTTTTTTGCTTTGTGAAAATTAGAGTGTGCATTAGATTTGATGGCACATTAGATTCAAATAAATATGGTACTTTGCATGCTGAATGTCCCTGGTTCCTGGGCATTTCTACTTTAAAAAGGATCAAGTTGCGGGCAATGTGAAAGACATCTGCTACAAATTCTGGAGACCCACTGCCATTCAGGGTCATAGCTGTCAACTTTTCCCTTTTCTTGCGAGGAATCCTATTCGGAATAAGGGAATTTCCCTTTAAAAAAGGGAAACGTTGACAGCTATGTTCAGAGTAGCCAATCTGGTATATGTGGTCTGACCTGTTATTAGGCTACTTCCTATGCCCCTTTGTTGTCTGTGTGAAGCAGTGTCCTCAATCTTGGTAATTTTCACAATGCCAACATAAATCACAAAACTGGGATTTCATTTTGGCAAGTGCATAAAGGAATGGTTTCACAGAAATGGAACTGTCACATGGATCTGTCAGTATATGGGTATGCTTTAAGCAGCAACAATGCTCCTATTTGCATGTACAAATGGAATTTGAGAACTTCTACATTTCAGGTGTGGTCGTGCTATCTGATCTCCAGGAACAGCTCATCCACATCGGTGGTCCTCTTCACAGCCAATGCAAACTGTATGCAGATGTCACAGGCAATACAGTGGAAAGTCCAACCCATCTGATTTCCTTCGGGGCCTCCTCTCACCTACAAGGCATGCAATTTTTAGGAAAAGAAATCTCCAACTGCACTTACCTGTGGTTCTTTGTCGTGTTTGTTGGGGTCCTTTTCATAGCTTTCTGCATAGATCCTGAGAGTGGCTCGCACATGACTAGAAGCACTTAATCTGAAGATGAGTCTGGATGCATCCGAGAAAATTATCCTTAGCCCCTATTAAAAGTAAATACAGTTTATAGATGGTGCAAACAGAATTTTTGAGAACATTCTGTCAACTAACAGCTGCTTCAAAGGAATATTCATTAATCTTATAGCTGCCAAGATTTGTACAGTGGCTAACTAGAAAAAGAGAACAACTCCACTCTAATAAGTTCAACAAAACATGGAATATAACTACTTTATCTAAACTAATATATCACAGCAGAATGAAAAAAGAACAAGAGTGAAACACATGCATAGATTTTGTGGTGTTCTGGAATGATAAATTTCAGTATGCATATTCCCAGCTGTACAGTTATTTTGCTTTATTGTAATTTGTCTATTCTTTTTATATTAATTAGCTTAAGTTATAGGGGAGGGATAAGAATACTTAAACTTTCTTATATTTAGTCATTTAACATAATTCTATACTAAGTCAGAATATACTGCACTAATTTGCAACTTATGCAATTGAAAACTATCCATGTGCTAACTACAGCTTCAGTTGCTGTTAATAGCATTTTTATTTACATGTACAAATTACTTGGTTGGATCCAGAGTTAAGACTGTCTGGGCTGATGGAAGTAGTTTTCTTTGTTCCCTCCCCATTACAGCAGACTCTCCCCCCCTGAATATACTCCTCTGAGAGTCAGAAAACTGTTGACTAGGATGTGCTATAATGCATGGAGCTGGGGAAGTGATTCATGAAAACTGGGTGCAGACAGCTTCTTGAAAAAGAGCTCTGTTTGCCGTGAAACGCGCCTTCATCCAATTTGGGGGCGGTCTTCCCTTCATACCACATATCTTTATTTGCCTTTCATACCTGTCTTTTGGTCACAGTCCCATCAACGGGATCCACATATTCAAAGCTGGTTGCTTTTTGCACACTGTAGACATTGCTTCCAACAGCAAATTGTTGATTACTGAAAGATTTGTCAGTGATCAAAGCCTCCAGGTCTCTCATTATGAAATATGCTGTCCTGGGATCCAGAGCTTCATAATCAAATCTTGAATTGAAGGAATTAAAAGAATAGCAAAAACATGTGGCATGGCAACATATTAAAAACCTGTGTCTCCATGGCAAGTGTCAGTCTACACCAAATGCTTAATACTAACAGCAAACTCACCCTTCAAGTGTGATTATAGAGAAAATAGCAGCATTCATGCACAAGAGGAAGGTTTGTAGAAGTGCGGAATTGTTAAAGAAAAAAGGGGAGAGGAGCTGGGAGGCATGCTCAGTTGGCATGAAATGCTGACGTGTGCTTGCCCTGCACCTAGGGAGCCTGCATCTGAGCGGTTTCCCGCTTGTCCCGTGCTTTCTAGGCAGGATCCAAACAGTTTTGCCTTTCCCCTGGAAATTTAGTGCTAAATCAGAACCAAAAGGCCCTCTGCGGAAAACCCCACTGCCATTGGTTTTGATTCAGCACTAATGCACAAGTTTCCGTGGGGGAAGTGGCAGGGCAAACAGAAGTGTGGATAAGCCCTCACTGTGGAAAGGGGGAAATGAAAAACAGGGGTTGCATGGAGGGGGAAAGAGGGGACTCAGATAGGGTGTGGCTGGCTGGCATCCTGACCAGGAGAACTACACACTGCAGCATTTTGTTGCAGGTCCTACTTGTAAGGTTTAATGGAGAATAAGTTGACAGGAAAAATGAAACCAATGTTCTACAAATCTATGAAAATGCATAAAGAAAGTTGCTAAGGCATAAGGTCACTTCTTGACACACAAGCCTTGAGGAGGCTCTTTGCCACCTCCCAAACTCTGCCCAGCACTAGAGCCTCCAAGCCTCTGAGCAAGAGGCTAAAGACAGACCTCTGGCTCTAGAGCCTTGGGTTTATTCATTGTAGTTTCACAGCTGGGCCCACCCACTCAGTGTGCCTTCACACTTTCCATAAATTTCCACAGGGAGGTTGAAAGCACCATGCTTTCATCCACATTAACCAAGTACAGTTTGGACAAATGACTTTATTCCTTGTTTTACATGTTAATTTCTGGCATAATCTCATTGGCTGGAAAATTATATCTGAAATGGAGACAATTTTAACTTCCTTGTATGACTGGGGACAGCAAGTTATCAGCTTATTAGAGTTATGGGGGGGTGTATTAGAGGGATACCTAAGCGACCTCGGAGGGCAAAATATTATCAGGAGCTGATGGTGGTTCTGGTGCTGGCCACAATCTCTTTACACAATAAGTGCCTAAAGAGTTCTACAATTTTTGCTAACGACTGCAAGTACCATATTTTTCGCCCTATAGGATGCACCAGCCCATAGGATGCACCTAATTTTGGGGGGGGGAACAAAGGGGGGGAATTATTTCCCCCCCAGGCACGGGGCTGGGGCGGGGGAAGCCCGAACTTCCCCTGACCCCAGAACATGCAGCTCTCCGGAAGCCGTGGGAGCCCAGGCCAGGCTCCCACGGCTTGCGGAGAGCTGAGCGAAGCTACGCCTGGGCGCGCTGTGCCTCCCGCTGTCCCCCAAGCTTGTGGGGCTGGCGGCAGGGAGAGGCGGGCTTCAGCAGGTCGGGAGACAGCAGGAAAGGCACGCTGCGCCTCCCCGCTGTCCCCCGAGCTTGTGGGGCTGGTGGTGGGGCTCTCCTGAAGCCTGGAGAGCAAGAGGGGTCGGTGCACACCAAAGCCTGCATTCGCTCCATAGGACGCACACACATTTCCCCTTCATTTTTGGAGGGGGAAAAGTGTGTCCTATAGGGCGAAAAATACGGTAACTCTTTTGTTCTGCCACAGCTCCTATAATTAGAATTATGGAAGCATTTCTTAAACATTGCTTTCCCAAAGGCACAAGATGACTTATTAATAAAATTTCTAGTTTTATAAACATACCATTCACATTAAAACAGTTTGTTTGGCCTTGCTTTTTTTGAAGGCATTGTTACCCTATCCATTTCCAAAAAAGATTCTAAACCAAACTCCATGCCTTGGCTGTAATCTACAAAAGAATTCATGCTGAATCCATGCCTGCCTGCAGGAGTTTTACAATGGCCCCACTTTCTCCTTACCAAAACACAAATCAGCACTGCATATATTTGTAGTAGATTTAAGTTGTGGGTTGTAGTTTGACAATAATCACCTCTACATATGAATGATTACTTTTATAATTTATAATTTGTTAAGAGTATACAGTCCTACAGGCACTGTACTCTCTACAAACACACACACAAAATTCATTGCATTATGCAACTGACTCTTCTATAGATCAGCCATTCTCACCTACAGTAGTAGTGGCGGCCAAATTTTGCCCAGTGCTCTCGGACAATCTCTTCCACACTCTGTTTTCGAGCTGCTATGATTGACAGCCAAATTAGGACAGCCCAAAGTCCATCCTTCTCTCGAATGTGGTCAGATCCTAAGAGAAAAATATTAAAAAAAATACACTGCATGTTAAAATATAATGCTGAAGATGGAAAACAAAGGTTCTGGTGTATAGTAGCTGTTAATTCACTTTATAAGGGGGATTAGAGTCTTGGCTCTGTTCCCTGGAAAAGATCTATACTATTGTTAAGTAAAAAGGGCCGGGTGGTGCTGTGGGTTAAACCACAGAGCCTAGGACTTGCCGATCAGAAGGTCGGCGGTTCGAATCCCCACGATGGGGTGAGCTCCCGTTGCTCGGTCCCTGCTCCTGCCAACCTAGCAGTTCGAAAGCATGTCAAAGTGCAAGTAGATAACTTCCCTCCGGCGGGAAGGTAAACGGCGTTTCCGTGTGCTGCTCTGGTTCGCCAGAAGCGGCTTAGTCATGCTCCCTCAGCCAGTAAAGCGAGATGAGCACCGCAACCCCAGAGTCGGTCACGACTGGACCCAATGGTCAGGGGTCCCTTTACCCTTCACCTATTGTTAAGTATAATACCTTAGGCCAAGAAGTTAAATCAAAATGGCACATCTGTACAGCCTCTGTTATTTTCCAGTTGTGTTCCTATTGTTCAGGTCATTTTTGTTTTTTTAAAAAACAACCCAACTTGATCCAAAGTTGTTTGATAAGAAGGCAACAACCTTTTAGGATGGATTCAGAAACATCAAACAGAGGGTACAAATTAATAGATATGTTTATCACTGTGTTCTAGAAAACTTGCTCACTATTTTGTGACATTTTGGTTGATCCTAATAAATGTACAGTATTGCCTGACTGTGGAATTAAGAATTACTGTTAGGTAAGAATTGCTGTTACTGTTAGGTAAGAATTACTGTTCTTAATTACTGGAATTAAGAATTACTGTTAGGTAAGAATTACTGTAGGGACACGGGTGGCGCTGTGGGTAAAACCTCAGCGCCTAGGACTTGCCGATCGCATGGTCGGCGGTTCGAATCCCCGTGGCGGGGTGCGCTCCAGTCGTTCAGTCCCAGCGCCTGCCAACCTAGCAGTTCGAAAGCACCCCCGGGTGCAAGTAGATAAATAGGGACCGCTTTCTAGCGGGAAGGTAAACCGTGTTTCCGTGTGCTGCGCTGGCTTGCCAGATGCAGCTTGTCACGCTGGCCACGTGACCCGGAAGTGTCTTCGGACAGCGCTGGCCCCCGGCCTCTTAAGTGAGATGGGCGCACAACCCTAGAGTCGGACACGACTGGCCCGTGTGGGCAGGGGTACCTTTACCTTTACCTTTAAGAATTACTGTTAGGTAACAGAGGTCTTGTTTCAGAAAAAGCTTTGATGTATTTGTAATCCACCCAGATGGAGGAAAATTCTGTTCATGGTAGTCAAATTCCTCAAAACACAAGAGTGCATGAAAAATTAACATATAATATGCAAAGATCTCACACAATTGGAAATGAAGGAACAATGCAGAGAATTCGCATTTGTTATGAAAAATCAGAATGCAAACACTAAGTTCTTGAACTGATAATTCTTTTTTCTATACTTCTGTGCAATGTCATTTATTCCTGAGGTTTCTGCTGCTGCTTTCATGCTCATAATCTACTGTTCTGTCTTTCATCACTTTTTGCATCATCCTGTATCATCTCTATTTCTCTGTTGTATATCTTACCAATGTCTTATGTTGAATGTATCAAAGGCAAAACGCTGGATTTCCCACCAAAATTCTCCGGTCCTCCCCTTTCTTTCACAGTTGAAGCAGCTTCCTCTGTGCCATTCAGAGGTGTTTACAACTCTTTGATTCCTTCCACTGCCAGATGAATAATGCCTCTTCAGTATCAAAATGGCAGCAACTTTCTGTTTTGGGGGATGACAATTTGTGTGGCAATGTCTGATGCCCTGACCCCTATTTAGTGGCTCTTGAGAATACCTGAGTGTGTCCCTGATCTAGAGTACTGTGTTAGCCTGCCATAGATACCTCCCTTTTCAACCAGACTCCTTCTCATGCCTTCCTCTTGGCCCCCAGGCTCGGCATCCCTCCTCTCACATGCCTGGAGAAATCCTCAATTATGAGTTGCTGGGTTATTCAAAATATATCACTAGTTTATAAGAAGCATGGCTCCATTTCTCTCTCCTTATTTAGGACTTCTTCATATTCAATTTACTGCACAAGGACCTGTCTGCTGTTTGCATAAGCTTGGAGATGAAGTAAAAAAATATTCCAGTTGCTGCCGAGGATTAGCTCAAACATATAAATCATGTGCACAGCTTTCTTAACAGTGATTAACAGTTTGCTGATGAAACTTTGGGCAGTGATGGCTGTTGCTGCACCTTCTTTTTCAAAGCCCAAGTCATTGCTCGTAATGTCCACGACTTACTAAATTCATCTGACAAACTCCGTTCTGCTGCTACAAAAAAAGAATAAGTTCCAATAGCATGGGTTGACCTCCAAGATCTGCTGCCAGAAAGCAAGCCTGAGAACACAGCCAAGTGGCACATCCTCCCCACCCAAAAAAACCCCAGTTGTCCTTTTACAGCAGAAAGGGTACTTTCATTTACCAGGCTGAAGTCTCCTTTTTATTATAAATCTAGGCTTTACATTTCTGAAAGTTTACAGTTTACATGTTATTACTAAGGAAAACAAGCTGACATTGTTGTTTGGATACAGCTTTACAGGACATTTAATCATGTTGTTGTTGTTTAGTCGTGTCCGACTCTTCGTGACCCTATGGACCAGAGCATGCCAGGCACTCCTGTCTTCCACTGCCTCCCGCAATTTGGTCAAACTCATGCTGGTAGCTTCGAGAACACTGTCCAACCATCTTGTCCTCTGTCGTCCCCCTCTCCTTGTGCCCTCCATCATTCCCAACATCAGGGTCTTTTCCAAGGAGTCTTCTCTTCTCATGAGGTGGCCAAAGTATTGGAGCTTCAGCTTCAGGATCTGTCCTTCCAGTGAGCACTCAGGGCTGATTTCCTTCAGAATGGATAGGTTTGATCTTCTTGCAGTCCACGGGACTCTCAAGAGTCTCCTCCAGCACCATAATTCAAAAGCATCAATTCTTCAGCGATCAGCCTTCTTAATGGTCCAGCTCTCACTTCCATACATCACTACTGGGAAAACCATAGCTTTTACTATACGGACCTTTGTTGGCAAGGTGATGTCTCTACTTTTTAAGATGCTGTCTAGGTTTGTCATTGCTTTTCTCCCAAGAAGGAGGCGTCTTTTAATTTCATGACTGCTGTCACCATCTGCAGTGATCATGGAGCCCAAGAAAGTAAAATCTCTCACTGCCTCCATTTCTTCCCCTTCTATTTGCCAGGAGGTGATGGGCCCAGTGGCCTTGATCTTCGTTTTTTTGATGTTGAGCTTCAGACCATATTTTGCGCTCTCCTCTTTCACCCTCATTAAAAGGTTCTTTAATTCCTCCTCACTTTCTGCCATCAAGGTTGTGTCATTTGCATATCTAGGGTTGTTGACATTTCTTCCGACAATCTTAATTCCAGCTTGGGATTCATCCAGCCCAGCCTTTTGCATGATGAATTCTGCATATAAGTTAAATAAGCAGGGAGACAAAATACAACCTTGTCGTACTCCTTTCCCAATTTTGAACCAATCAGTTGTTCCATATCCAGTTCTAACTCTAGCTTCTTGTCCCACACAGAGATTTCTCAGGAGAAAGGTGAGGTGATCAGGCACTCCCATTTCTTTAAGAACTTGCCATAGTTTGCTGTGGTCGACACAGTCAAAGGCTTTTGCATAATCAATGAAGCAAAAGTAGATGTCTTTCTGGAACTCTCTAGCTTTCTCCATAATCCAGCGCATGTTTGCAATTTGGACTCTGGTTCCTCTGCCTCTTCTAAATCCAGCTTGCACTTCTGGGAGTTCTCAGTCCACATACTGCTTGAGCCTACCTTGTAGAATTTTAAGCATAACCTTGCTAGCGTGTGAAATGAGTGCAATAGTGCGGTAGTTGGAGCATTCTTTGGCACTGCCCTTCTTTGGGATTGGGATGTAGACTGATCTTCTCCAATCCTCTGGCCACAGCTGAGTTTTCCAAACTTGCTGGCATATTGAGTGTAGCACCTTAACAGCATCATCTTTTAAAATTTTAAATAGTTCAGCTGGAATACCATCACTTCCACTGGCCTTGTTATTAGCAGTGCTTTCTAAGGCCTATTTGACTTCACTCTCCAGGATGTCTAGCTTCTCTGAGTTATTCAAGCCCCTTCGCCACGGCAAGGCAGTGATCCATGAAGGGGACATTTAATTATAGAGAAAGGCAAATCACTTTTGGGGCAATTAGAAAGTTTAGACCAGCATGGCATGAAACTGCCACAGTCTGCCTCTATTGTCCAATGTGGGTAAAGAATTTATTACTGATATTTGGATCAGTTGCCAAATATAAGGAAATGTTGGGGAAACCAGATGCTAACATAGAAGAGAAAAAGCTCATATTGCTACAACAAGTAATCATGGGAGGGGAAAGCCCCACCTTAAATTTATACATTACTGCTCATCTCAATCTCTAAAGTGTTCTTTATATAACCTAGCATATGTTTACAGTTCAGTACACATACTTATATGTAAACTACTTGGATATTTTTAATTAAGTGCTAATATAAAATTTTACTAACTAAATAACTATTGACAGCTACTTAAAAATAACAAAAGCTGTCCTCTCCTATTGCAATAAGAAAAGCTTCTACACAGCTTGTGTTTCCTGTGGTAAAGGTAAAGGACCCCTGACCGTTAGGTCCAGTAGCAGACGACTCTGGGGTTGCACGCTCATCTCGCTCTATAGGCCGAGGGAGTCAGCGTTTGTCTGTAGACAGCTTCCAGGTCATGTGGCCAGCATGACTAAGCCGCTTCTGGTGAAACAGAGCAGCACACGAAAACGCCGTTTACCTTCCCGCCGGAGTATTTATCTACTAGCACTTTGATGTGCTTACCACGTTTCCTGTGGTAGCTGAGGTTTACTTTCTCTGGTGTGATGAGAGAGAACAAACCTTACAACCTCCCTGAGATGTAAACACACAGACAGATGGAAAGCCCTTCTTTCTTATTGGCTTGACTACGAAGCAACCCACTCAATATGGGGAAATACTCTCAAATACAGAACTGAGAATGCAGAATCAGCAGGGGCCAACCCCGAGACACAGGGTGATATTAAACATTAGTCATACTCTGAGTAAACCCAATGAAATCAATTGAGTTAAAATTTTAGTGGGTCGACTCTTTACTTGGCTATCACCCAAGGATTCCAAGCAGAAACATAGTTAAAACATGTTAAGCATATTATACACTACAATACCATCAGTTTGAGACTTTGACTTTCATCTTGCTACTGTGACTAATGCAAAGCCAAATACTATCATAAGAATATATGTAAAGGCTTCAACCCAGCAGTCTTATGAATGCAGCAGCCTTATGAACAGGTCTCATCTGAACTAAAAAAATATTTTCTGGAAACAAACAACAAAACATACACACTGATTTTACGGAAGTGTGGGCATGCTTAATAAGGGAGGAAATGGGTGCTTTTAAATTCATATGTAATTTTTTTTTTTCATTGCATGTTAATGCTGGTAAACAAAGCATTAAAAAATAAATGACTGAAAGACCAAGGCTAGATTTCAGGCATTTTTGGTGTTATAGGATGGGAATGGCAAGCTGGTTACCCATAACAGTTAGCGAGAAGCATATCAGTGAATTTATATGGGCTATCTCTTTCAGTTTGTACTTCTGAAAATATCTAAAAGCTTGAGTTTTTCAAGGGCATTTGACAGATTCCTGATCAATTACGCAATAGAATGGATTTTTTTTTCAGATTATGGACTAATGTAAGCCTTCACAATTTTTAGCCACAAAGATGAAGTAGCCCATTTACTATGTATTTTTTCCAATACAGGCAGGAAACTACAAAGTTTAAATGAGACCCTAGAGGACCCTAGAGGGAACGCAGTGGATGTAGCCTACCTTGATTTCAGCAAGGCATTTGACAAGGTGCCCCATGATATTCTTGTAAAGAAGCTGGTAAAATGCGGTCTTGACTATGCTACCACTCAGTGGATTTGTAACTGGCTGACTGACCGAACCCAAAGGGTGCTCATCAATGGTTCCTCTTCATCCTGGAGAAGAGTGACTAGTGGGGTGCCACAGGGTTCTGTCTTGGGCCTGGTCTTATTCAACATCTTTATCAATGACTTGGATGATGGACTCAAGGGCATCCTGATCAAATTTGCAGATGACACCAAACTGGGAGGGGTGGCTAACACCCCAGAGGACAGAATCACACTTCAAAACAACCTTGACAGATTATAGAACTGGGCCAAAACAAACAAGATGAATTTTAAAAGGGAGAAATGTAAAGTATTGCACTTGGGCAAAAAAAATGAGAGGCACAAATACAAGATGGGTGACACCTGGCTTGAGAGCAGTACATGTGAAAAGAATCTAGGAGTCTTGGTTGACCACAAACTTGACGTGAGCCAATAGTGTGATGCGGCAGCTAAAAAAGCCAATGCAATTCTGGGCTGCATCAATAGGAGTATAGCATCTAGATCAAGGGAAGTAATAGTGCCCCTGTAATATATAAAATATATAATATATAAAAGGATGTCACATGGAGGAGGGAGAAAGGTTGTTTTCTGCTGCTCCAGAGAAGCGGACACGGAGCAATGGATCCAAACTACAAGAAAGAAGATTCCACCTAAACATTAGGAAGAACTTCCTGACAGTAAGAGCTGCTCGACAGTGGAATTTGCTGCCAAGGAGTGTGGTGGAGTCTCCTTCTTTGGAGGTCTTCAGGCAGAGGCTTGACAACCATATGTCAGGAGTGCTCTGATGGTGTTTCCTGCTTGGCAGGGGGTTGGACTCGATGGCCCTTGTGGTCTCTTCCAACTCTATGATTCTATGATTCTAGGACCACCACAGGTGGTTGCTAAGAAGCATTTGGTTTGGTTGTCACAATGCAGGTTTAGATTAAAATGTACAATCCTCAATAAACCATAATGGAATTACATTTGATAGTTTTGCTTCACAGAACATATGTTGTCTCACCAGTGCCAAAGCTTTCTTCTCCACAAAGCGAGCATCGACCAGAATCCATCAAATTTGAGAAGAACCTCCAGCCTGCTGGTGTTTCATACACGGGGACTTTCATTGATTTTGCCACCCTAAAAAGACATCAGATAACACCACATCATCATGATGGTCCAGTGGTTTGCATGCATAGATGCCAACTTATTCTATCAAGGTGAGGTGTTTGATCTACTCCCACATACCATGCCCTATTATGGATTATAGTTTTGTTAGCAAATCCCAGACTAAGGTTGAAATCTGATGTATGTGAACTTACATGGAAGTAATACCCATTGTACTCAGTGGGAAATTTTGACACATGTGCATGATTTATAATACTCAAATCAACAACTACATTCTACATTCTGGCAGCCATAAACGGTCATACAAAATCACAACATTCAGATTTTAGAATCACATATTTTATTTTCAGCTACTGACATCAAAGGTATTTAAACTCATCTGCAGAACCTAATGTGTAGCTTTAAATCTATTATTATAAATTATTCCATTTACTTTGGCCATTTTATGTTTCCATTATCATAAACTAAAATTCTAAGTTAAGAATGGCATTATTGAGAATTCAGCACTCTTTATCCAAAGAGTCTACTGAATGGGATAGAGTTGTGTTTGCACTACAGATAGCAGGCAAAATCCACTGACATAAAAGCAAATGATTACTATTTGGCACTTCTAAAGGACACCAGGTAAAAATATTGAAGCTACTGAATGAAGGAATAATATGACATGAGAAATTTAAAATCAAGTTACATAAAAAAGACATATGGAGGAGATAAAACACTGAACATTTGAACACGGAGGTACAGTATATGTTACGATTAGGAAGACAAGTCCTTCTTCAAAGCTATTGGTACAGAAAATGGTGACTATGTGGGATACAGGCAAATCTGTCCAACTGTGGTTTACGAAGCCATGGTTCAGCACTGTGGGTGCTCCTCAGTCCTCCAGTGACATGCTGGATTCAGCACAAAGATCCTTGCTTGTATTAAGTGAGTATTCCCTGCTGTGTCCGAATCAGGGAACTCTGCCAGACCTAAGAATGTACTATGAAGCCGCCTGTCTCACTTGGTTAAAGGAAAGGTGCACACTCAAAAATCCAGAACTGTTGGACCTGGAGGGGTACAAAAACAGGTTTGGCTGGCATGCATACCTGGGCTACGGAAAGGTTAAAGTTCATAAGAATTTTTTGAATCAAGTCATCAGGAATTCCCTCTACATCGTTTGGGAAAAATATAAGGACCTTCTCGAGCCTAAGGTGCCATGATGGATCTCCCCAACTGAAGCTCTTGCCATTAAAAGGAAAAACACAAACAGAAATTGGCCTGTCTATAAATCATTATTAATAGAGGAAGAGAACCAGTTTAAATTAATAAATTTCAAAGAGTTAAGAGATCAAGGCTCAGACTGGTTCCAATATTATCAATTATTTGAAACCTTCAAATGTGATAAAAAAGAGGATTTTTGACGGAGACTTCCAGATTTGAATCAGATCTAGTAAATTCTAAAACTAAAACCCTCTCCAAAACATACTGACTCAAAAATTTGTCGAAAAAGCAAAAAAGACCTTGATGGATTATTTTGAAATAAACAGTCAAGGGCAAACAAAGTTACAGATGGTCTGGGATGCAAGTAAGGCTGTAATGAAAGGACTCTTTATACAACAAAACTCATTTAAAAGGAAACTGAGAGAGAAAAAAGAAAAAAAGAAATATTAGAGGAAATTATGAAAAAGGAGAAACAGCTGCTAAATAAGGCAAATAAAGAGGCAGTAAAACAGTCAATCAAAACATTACAAACCCAATATTCAATTATTATAAACGAGGAAATTAGCTGGAAAATAAAAGGAGTAAAACAAAAATATTTTGAGCACACAAATAAATTGGGGAAATTGATAGACTGGCAGTTGAAAAAAGTGATCAAAGGAACTCCATAAATAAAATTAACATAAATGGCAGAATTACAGACAAGCTGAAATAAGAGAAGGGTTTGTTAAATATTTTTCTGAGCTGTATAGACAAGGGAAAGGAAAAAACATTTAAGATAGAAGAGTACATCAGAAGTAGCAATATGTCATATTTAAAAGAAGAACAAAGGAACATTCTTAATTTCCAGATAACAATGCAATAATTACTTGAGGCAATAAAAAGCTCTAAAAATGGCAAGTCTCCAGGCCCGGATGGTTTTACGGCAAAATATTACAAGAAATTAAATGAACAATTAGCGAACCCACTGAAAGATGTTATGAATGAAATACTGAACACAGGCGAAATCTCAGAAACATGGAAACAGGCCTATATAACAGTAATTCCAAAACAAGACACAGATTTGCTGCAAATTAAAAATTATAGGCCTATCTCCTTGTTAAATAATGATTACAAATTGTTTGCAAATATTCTAGCTAATAGATTAAAAAAAAACATTAAATCAATATATACATCAAGATCAAGCCGGGTTTTTACCAGGAAGACAAATGAAGGATAATATAAGGAATATTTTGAATATAATAGAATATTTGGAGGCTAAAAATGAAAAGAAAGTGGCAATGATGTTTATAGATGCTGAAAAAGCCTTTGATAATGTTTCTTGGAAGTTCTGACAAAGCCGTTAGAACAAATCAGAAGTGGTTCTAAGTTTTTAAAAGGAATAACAGCAATCTATTCAGAACAAAAAGCCAAACTAATTATAAATCTGGTGTTAACGGATGATTGTAAGATCCAAAAAGGAACGAGACAAGGATGCCCATTATCACCATTATTGTTTATCCTGGCCCTGGAAGTACATAAGAGCAGATAAAGAGATCACAGGTGTAAAAAAACTGGGAAAAGTGAATTCAAGTTAAAAGCATATGTAGATGACCTAGTGATAACAGTGGAAGAACCTAAAACTTCACTCCCTAAAGTAATAGAAAAAATTTGGGGAAGTGGCAGAATTTAAGCTAAATAGGAATAAAACTAAATTATTAGTTAAAAACATGAAGGAAAGACAGAGGCGGGTTTGCCCTCCCAGGCCTTAAATTGTATTATGAATCTGCTTGTTTGGTATGGATCAGGGACTGGATGAGATTGGATAAGCAAGAGGCATTAGAACTAGAAGGACATGACAACAGATTCTGCTGGCACGCATACTTATGGTACGAGAAAGGGAAGGTTCATAGAAGTTTTCACAACCAAATAATTAGGAAATCACTAATGAGAGTATAGGAGAGATACAAAGACTTATTGGAACAAAAGACCCCGTGGTGGCTTTCACCACATGAAGCATTACTGCTCAAACCACTTGGAAAGAAAGGAAAATGGCTCACATATGTTGATTTATTAAAGGACCATGATGGAAAATGGAAATTAAGAGATTATGATGAGATTAAAGGCCATTTTCAGAGTTGGTTGCATTATCGACAACTATATGAAGCACATAAAGACGATAGCAAGAAAGGATTCAGTTATATAAGATCTAGGTTTCAAACGGACGTGATTGAAGGGAAATTACTGAAGGCCGCATACAGCATACTAATGGGAGACAAAAGGTGAAGAGGTAAAATCAGTTATGATTAAATGGGCACAAGATGTAGGTCACAACATTATGATGGAAGATTGGGAAAAATTATGGAAAACTGATTTAAAATTTACAGATTGTTCCTTATTGAAAGAGAATTACATGAAGATGATGTATAGATGGTGCACAACACCAGTGCAGTTAGGGAAAATGTACAGAACTCGTTCAAATATATGTTGGAAGTGTAAGGAAAAGGAAGGGACATTTTAGCATATGTGGTGGGATTAATGTAATTAAAATTAAAAAATATGTAATGTAATTTTTAAAATTGGGAAATGATATACAATGAATTGAAGAAAATGTTCCATTTAACATTTGTTAAAAAACCCGAAGCATTTTTGTTGGGGATTGTAGGGAAAGACCTGCCAAAAAAGCTGAAAAACATCTTCATGTATGTGACAATGGCTGCGAGAGTTCTGGTAGCACAAGGATGGAAGAAGAAGAAGAAGAGTTTGGATTTGATACCCCGCTTTATCACTCCCCTTCAGCAGTCTCAAAGTGGCTCACATTCTCCTTTCCCTTCCTCCCCCACAACAAACACTCTGTGAGGTGAGTGGGGCTGAGAGACTTCAGAGAAGTGTGACTGGCCCAAGGTCACCCAGCAGCTGCAGGTGGAGGAGCGGAGACGCGAACCCGGTTCCCCAGATTACGTGACTACCGCTCTTAACCACTGCTCGATACCACGCACCAGAACATAACACGCACATAGTTTTTAGAGGAAGAAAACAAGAAAAAAAATATTCTAAACGAAATAGTGGATATATGATTTTTGTGGTTCATGCTGTGGCCACAGGCATGTGATCTGACAGTGAGTTTGGAGTAGCCCAATGCAAAAATCCTGAGGATCCATGTGGATCCATGCTTTGCAATCACGGAGGAGGGAAGGAAGGGGAACCATGGATCCTCTGCTCACGACTGCAGCAGATCCCCCCCGCCACCCGCAGGCATTCGCTCCATAACACGCACAGACATTTCCCCTTACTTTCTAGGAGGAAAAAAGTGAGTGTTATGGTGCAAAAAATACGGTATCTAAAGACGCAACAAAGTGAACTGGACTCCTTCGCAGGTTTTGAATAAACATTCACAAACTGTTTATTGATAATATTCAGCTAAATACTTTGAGGATCTATACAACTTTGTAACATGCAGGAAACAGCAGTCCAAAGGGGGAGGGGGAGGGAGGAAAAATGGGGGGGGGGGACAAGGATGATATGTTTTTGGATAATATGTCTTGTTTTAATTTTGAATAAAAAAACTTTTAAAAAACCCCAAAAAACAAAACATACCGACTCCTCCTTGATTGGGAAGTCAAGGAGGAGGAAGTTAAGTCCACAATGATCACATGGGCCCAAGACTTTGGTTACAAAATAGAGATGAGCCAATAGGAACACCTATGGAAAGTAAATTGGAACTTTATGGCATGCTATACGTTAAGGGAAAACCTTCAAATGATGTTATACTGCTGATATTTAACCCCTTCTAAACTCTCCACGGGACGCAGGTGGCGCTGTGGGTTAAAGCCTCAGCGCCTAGGACTTGCCGATCGAAAGGTCGGCGGTTCGAATCCCTGCGGCGGGGTGCGCTCCCGTTGCTCGGTCCCAGCGCCTGCCAACCTAGCAGTTCGAAAGCACCTCCGGGTGCAAGTAGATAAATAGGGACCGCTTACCAGCGGGAAGGTAAACGGCGTTTCCGTGTGCGGCTCTGGCTCGCCAGAGCAGCGATGTCACGCTGGCCACGTGACCCGGAAGTGTCTCCGGACAGCGCTGGCCCCTGGCCTCTTGAGTGAGATGGGCGCACAACCCCAGAGTCTGTCAAGACTGGCCCGTACGGGCAGGGGTACCTTTACCTTTACCTTTAAACTCTCCAAAATGTACAAAAGTGTCCCTAACACAAGTTAGAGATGCGGAGAATCAGGTAGAACCACGCTACATATGTGGTCTGTTTGTAAAATCCCCATCAGATCAGAATGGTTACTAAAATTGGTAGAATATGCTAAACTAGATAATCTCTTTGAAAGATTAAAGATAAGCAAAAACAGGAGTTAATCGATAACTGGAAACCTCTAAAGAGTTACTTAAAAAATACGGTAAGTGTTGCAATCTGAACTCGGTAGCAGCTTTTGAATAAGCTCTGTAAATAAAGGTTAAATGGGTTTACACTTATACACACACACACACACACACACACACACTAATATTTTATTATGATTTTGCTGATAAATTTAGGTTTATCAGAGCAAAAAGGTGCTGAGAAGGATAGGAAGTCAAATATATGAAGATATATATTTCTTTATTGGTATTTTTTATTTTGATGAGCTTGATTTACAGACTATGACTTTGATATATGGATGTAACTACGGTAAATAAAGCATAATAATAACAAAAATAAAAAGGAGTCAGGGAACTCTGGCTGAACATAAACTAGAATATTTGCAGTGAAGTCAGAACACAAGAGGAGGAGAGGACGAAAGACGTGAGGAGGCATGCATGGCCCAAGTGCTTATCTACAGCTTCATAAGCCATGGATTATGAAGCCTTAGGCAATCATCCCAATATGGTCACTGGCTTCTCCTTGATCTTCCTGTGCTGAACTGCTTGTGGCAATGATCCAAGCTTTTATTTTGGTTCCGTTTAGATGTTAAATTCCAAAGTTTATGAAACTGAATGTAAATGGGAAAATCTCCATAGAGATTTCCAGGCAAAGGCGGAATCTAAAGGTGAGATTAGGTTTTGTAACTACATCCACTCAAGTTAGGAAGATCATTTAAAAGAAGTCAAAATGTGCTCCGAGAAAAAGAAAGTTACACATTTTCATTGCAACATCCAAATATATCCCAGGAATGATCCAGTCCAAGCTAAGTATGTTTAAAACTTCCCCACTGATTTCATTGGCAAAGAGTTAATCAAGACTCCCATTGAAATAACTTGAGTTTATTTTCTTTTAATTTTCTTCCCATTACACACAATTGTCTGAGTTTTGCAAAATGTGTTACACACCCTGTGATTCAGGAAGTTCTCAAGAGTTAGCCAAGAATTGTAAGTCTCAATATCCTTTTTCTCCCTAAACAAAAGATATATGTAGAGACATTTCCCCCCCCCCCAAATGATTATCTCCAAATCTTATATGTTGTTTTTGCAACATAGCTAGAGCACACAATAGACCAAAATAAATCTTATGTTGATCAAAGAGAGTTGGTTTTAAAAATAATAACTGAGAAAGCATATCTTTCTCAGTTTTGCCTTTCCCATCTTCCAGGTGTCAGCTGCATATTTAAAAAAAAACTTATGTTGACATGGGAGAGGAGAGCCAGAAACCTCTGCAAAATATACGCCAGTACTTCACTGGCACACATTTTACTCTTGGGGCACTTAGGGCTGGAAGGCACCACATGACTGGCTAAGTGATTTGTAGACAGCTATGGAGGTGATGGTACAGGATTCAGAATATCTTGGGCTTGGAGTGAAATAAACAAGCATCAACAACATTGTTCCAGAACATGTCCCTGGTTCACTCAAAACTGATCTAGTTCTTCTATATGTTTGATATTGGCAATGAGCAACCAGACCCGAGCCCACCTGCCCAGTGGCTGGTGCGCCAAGAGCAGGCCAGGGCCAGAGGGAGGCTGCACAAGGAGGAATTTTGGTTTTTATTCAAAACCTCCTCTCTCTCTTTTTGAGGAGGGCCACTGCCGCCACAGCCATCATTGTTATTTTTATTTTTAATCTTAATTCCCTTTCCTTAATTTTAAAAAATATTTCTTAATAACACATTTTTTCCTTCCCCCCCAATTTTTTTACCTTAAGTTTTTCTGTTAAGAATTAAAATGGCGGCGCCCAGAAGAGAGCCCTGAACCAACACAAGGCCACTTCCTGGGATTGCCGCTTCACCCCTGACTTTCTGTTCTTTTTTCTGTTCTTTATTTTTCTCTTTATGTTTGGGGAGCCTTCCCCCCCCCCCCCGTCGCCGCCGCCATCCTATTACTATCACCATCCTCTTTTAAAACAAAACATTTTCTCCTTATTATTGTCATTGCTATTTTCCCATTCCTCACCCTTTTTTCTTTTTTCTTTTTCTCTCCCTCCCCCCTTCTTTGCCTTTTTCTCTTTAAAGGGAATACACCCACCCACACACACACACCCATTATTTCCCCCCTCTCAGAGGGGTTTTCTACATTTTTTTTTATTTTACTTTTTACTTTGAACATTTGAGATAGATAGCTACACACACACACACACACACACACACACACAATTTTCAGGCACCACGGCCTCAACATCTTCACATTTTTCTTTTCCTTTTTCCTTTCTTTTTCCTTTTTGTTTTTTGCTTTCTCTTTCTTTCTTTCCTCTTAAATGTCCTACCCCATCCATCCCCCTCCCTCCTCTCCTTCTCCCAACAAATAATAATAATAGCAATAATAAAAATCACAGACCTACGCACATATATCTCCCCAATCACTTTCAATAGTAACCCCCCCCCCCACACTTTGTGGCCATCTATCTCATACTATAACTTGGACCACCACTGCAATTTTTTTTATCATTACTAATACTATTCTTTCCCTTTTTCTATCCCTCTTTCTTTCTCTCTCCTTTCTCTCGCCTTTATATTTTACTCTAATTTCCCCTCCCTTTTTTGTTTTTTCTCTCTCCTTCTCCTTTTTCTTCCTCTTCCGCTTTCCCTTTTGCCTTTGTTTTGTTTTGTTCTGTTCCTAAACACAACCTTGCCAGTCTTAATTTGTAACTCTCTACTACGAATCCCTAATCCCCTTTCCCACCCTTAACTGGACCCCACTCCCCCCCCCATTGTGCGCATGAGTGTGTAGGTGTGTATGCACAGGGATATCCACAATAACCCCCTCCTCCCTCTGGCCCCACTCCCTCTGTCTCTTGCATCTCTGCCCCTTAACACTTTTATGTCAACTGTTTGTCTGTTGGTCTACTTGACTGTCTGTTTGTCTGCCCCCTGCTTTGCCAACACCGCCGAGGAACCACAGAAACTCCAGAGATGCCCTGAAAACACAGTCCAGATGCTAAAAAATGGCCGCCTAATCCAGACGTTCTGTAAAAGCCACCAGTCAACAACGCCTGTTCAGCTCAGCAACCCAACAACACCCAGGAACCACCACCACCACAACTCCTAATTATAGATAGATAGTTTATTACGGCCATAGGCCCATATTCAATACATCATACAGCAAAACAGGTATAACAAAATAAAATTAATAAATTAAAATACGTTTAAATCAAGTACATCTCAAACCGTGAATTTCTAAATTCCATTAAAATAAGAACAATATAGCGCTTAAAATATCAATTTATCAGTATAAATCAATATTATTTAGGCAAAATCAATAATCATAGAGTAATCCATTTTCCCCCTTATAAGCTAATACTGTTATCAGAAATCTGGCAACAGAAAGGGACCTACTTGGATCAGAATCTTGCAGTAAATGTATTAGCTGTGTTTCCAAGGAGTCACCTGAGATTTCCAATAATAAAGGGGACAAAAATCTGATCCGAGAAACTAAATGTAGTGAACAACAGAATAGTATATGTTGTAAGGATTCTATAGATCTATTATCACATACACACACCGCTGAGATCTGACCATTGGAAAATCTATTATTCAAGACATTGGAAGGAAAGGCGTTAAATCTTGCCTTAATAAAGGCATATCTTTGGGCCGCTACAGACAAAGAAGTCAAATAAGATGGTATCTGCTGAGAGGGCACTATGTCAAGATTTAATGGTGAGCAAGTGCCACTACCCAAAATGGTGTTTTGTTGTAGGTCAATCTCCTCAAGTTTTTGAGTGAGGTTTTTTTTTGCTGTGGCTAGGTCCAGTTCCAATAATTCTGATGGAGACAATCCATAGGTCACTACTTTAGAATGGATCTCTTTTGCCCATAGGACGGGAAAATCATCTCTCCAAAGGCATTGGATCAGATACAGATTCGGGAGCCTATGCCTTAAGGACAACCAGTAACAAAGGCTGCGCCTCCAAAGAGTATTTTCTAAAGATGTAGTTTTTAATTCTAAGCGAATAGCTGCGTTACTAACGCACTGTGGAAGTTTTAGCAGTTGTCTTAGGAACTGATTTTGGATTACCTCCAAGGGCATCAACTTTACTGCGGTCCCTCATAAAGGAACAGCATATGCCAATGTTGCAATTACTTTAGCTTTGAATACTTTCAGGGCAGATGGAACATGAAGAGCCCCGTCCAAAAAGAAAAAGCGCAAAAGCGCAAAGGATAGGGCCTTGGCCTTGTTTAAATATGTGCAATATGTGCCTTCCAACCCAGATTATATTGGAGAAAAACTCCCAGGTATTGAAATTTATAGACCTGTTCAATAGGTTTTCCATCTAATTGCCACTTATAGGATTTCCGACTTTTTGAGAAAATTAGTAAGGGATTTATAGTAAGCGAATTGGTTTTACAGTATGAAACAAAAAAATTTAATGCTCTCCTGAGGCCAATTCTTGAGAATGATAAAATCACAGCATCATCAGCATAGAGTAATAATGGGCAACGATAGTTTGCGAGATGAGGGGCATGGATGATTTCCTGAGATTCAGCCAATGGTATCCTCATGTCACTAATGAATAAATTAAAAAGAAAAGGAGCTAGGATACATCCTTGCCGGACTCCTCTGTTGATGGGCACAGAGTTTGTGAGATCGCCGGCTGGGGTTATTCTCACCCTAGCAGCCGACCCCTCATGCAGCTGGATTATTAACCATAAAAGTCTTCTATCAATTCCCCATCGGGTCAACTTTTCCCAGAGTAACCTTCTGGGGATGCTGTCAAATGCAGCCTTAAGGTCGATAAAAGCCGCACAAAGTTGGCCTCGGTTTGAAGAGGAATATTTTCGGGCTAGATGGTGCAAGACTAAAACATGGTCCGTAGTTGACTGGTTCGGTCTGAATCCTGCTTGCTCGGGGCCTATCAGTTTCTTTTCTTCAGCCCATTGGGTAAGTCTATTCAGCAGAAAACGTGCGTATATCTTTCCAACTATTGACAGTAGACTAATATTCCTATAATTCTCCAGATCGTCTGGGGAGTCTTTTTTATATATTAGAATTATAATAGCGTCCTTCCATATTTTTGGCACCCTTCCAGTTGCATTAATAGCATCGAAAGTAACAGCCAGGATTTTTGCCCACCAGTCAGAATGTAGTTTTATGGCTTCCGCCGGAACCGAATCTGGCCCAGGGGCTTTGCCGATTTTAAGTTTAGAGATTAAATTCAAGATTTCATCGGGGTCAGTAGGAGACCAGATGGGGAGATGATCAAATACATCATCAAGAGTGTTGGTATTGGGTTCTGGTGATGCAAAATATTTCCTTAAAAAGGATTCCCAGACCGGGGCAGGAATTATTGTTAAGGCGTATCTCCTTGATCTTCTATTAACCAATTGCCAAAATTGCCGTGAGCTACATGAACTAGAGGCGACTATAAGCGCCTGCCAGCGATTTTGTTGCTACTCTTGCTTAGCCATTCTCTGGGCTTGCTTATATGCTGTTAACTCCTAATTATAACACACACCACTCCAAGAGGACACCAAGCAGATCTCAAACCAGGGTCATCAGGGAGATTGAGACAGCACCAACCAGGGAGATGGTGAACAGCACTGAGACACAACACTCCCCCAAAATGACAACAACCCAACAACAAAACCTGAGGGAAATGGAACTGAGACTAGCAGAACAATACAATACAAATCTTTATTACAGTCACAGACCAGCATAAAAGGGTGCAATACAGACATCTAAAATCTGAAACTTGTTTTGTAAAGCTAAAAGGTACTAAAACAGAAGGTGAATATAAAAGTCTATAAGAATTTAAAAGAAGCTAAAAGAATCCAAAAGAAGGGTCAGGAATATTGGGCGGGTGTGGAAGAGCACAAAAGGTTGATATATAAAGGCTTTAACTATCATTTACAGAGCACTCTGATATGTTCATTAATGACATGAGAGAACTTGGTATCCTTATTTCTGTAACATTATTATTATTTATAAAACCCAATAAAAAACCTTTTAAAAAACCTAATGCTAATCTAGGCTGCATCAGCAGAAGTATAGTGTCAAGATTAAGGGAAGTTCAGTTTGGTTTGGCTTATTGTGTTTTAGCAAACAGCCATTACATGGGAAGTAATAGTACCACTCTATTCTGTCCTGGTCAGACCACATCTGAAATACAATGTCTAGTTCTGGGTGTCATGATTTAAGAAGGGTGTTGATAAGCTGGAATGTGTGCAGAGGAGGCAACTAAGGGTCTGGAAACCAAGCTTTATGAGGAACGGCTGAAGGAACTGGACATGTTTAATCTGGAAAAGAGAATACTGAGAGGAGAATTGATAGCCATCTTCAAATATCTGAAGGGCTGTCACATGGAAGATGAAGCAAACTGGTTTTCTTCTGCTCTGGAGCCTAGGACCTGAACCAATGGTTTCAAGTTACAAGAAATAAGATTCCAACTTCTGACAGCAAGCGCTGTTCAGTAGTGCAATGTTCAACCCTTCACTGGGGGTTTTAAAGCAGAGTTTGGATGGCTATCTGTCCTGGATGCTTTCGTTGAAATTCCTGCATTGCAGGGGGTTGGGTTCCTTCCAACTCTATGATTCTATGATACCACATTGTACTTGCTATCATTGTCTCTTCCATTGCACCATGTGGGAGGAAGTTAAGCGTGATTTAAGTCATACTGTTTCTTTCTGCAAAGCTGGGCTAGCTGGTGCATTCGCCTGCCCCATGTCTTTTCCTGGTACACATGAGAAACAAATCTGAATAAATACTCTCTAAAGACACCAGGGTCCTATAAAGCATGTCTACAAAAATTTCCAACATTAAACATTGCCATTTTTTGTAAGCACAAAACCACTAACTTGTTTTAGTAGATTATTTATATGAGGGGGACATTAAACTTGCTTTCTCCCTCTGCTTCAATGCTACTTCAAAAGTTTATACTGCTTATATATACACAAAGATTCACACACAACATTCGCAGCAGATTATGTTCCAACCTCTTCTTGCTGAATGGAACAAAGTGTTTGATTCACTCTTATAAGATGCTTGGAATGTACTGTGTATGTACTAGGTAATCTACCAAGAACACTTATCTTTACTGTCAGCGTTACAGAGAAATGCAGTGAGTTCCTGTCTGTAGCTTTGCTTGCATGATAATGACATATATTTCTAGGCTGCAGGAGCCCATACATAGAGTAGCCCTAAAAAGCCAGCAGGCATAAAGACTATAACTTGGAAATAATTTCTATTTAATGTAAATAGGGGTGGGCAGTTGGGGCTGCATGGCAGCATTTAGTAGAGCTAGAGCCAATGATGGTCAGACAAAAGTGTTTCAGATCAACTAATCCAGAATAAAGACCACCGTGCTTCAACTTTCACCATTGCTGGATGTGAAGGCGATCTGGCTGCGACATCTGTCACCCCATTGATCACCAGGGTTGATTTGACTGATCTGGCTGGCCAGGCAGGTGTCCCCTTCCTCCCTCATCACTCCATGTGCGTCCCTCCCGAAGCTGTGCACTCAGTGGAAGAGGACGACCATCCCAGATAAAAGGAGTGCACCGTTCTTCGGTCAATGGTATACGATAGCTGTGCTCCCCTGCTAGAACCTCCAAACAAACTTTCACCATTGCTACTAAAGATTGGAATTCCCAGTGCTATGCCGTCTACTTAGAAGTAATCCCACTGGGTTTGATGAAGTTACTCTCAAATAAGCAGTGCTTTTTCAGGGGGGCTCAGGGGTACACATACCCCTAAATATTTTGTGAATCTAAGTTTGGCCTCATTCAGGGCCAGTATTTCAGTATGAGTAGGAAATTGAGAGTACTGTACCCCTAAACAGTTTTTAAGGGGGGAAAGCACTGCAAATAAGTATGCAGAGGATTTTTATTTATTTTTGTGTAACAGAATACAGCTGGAAAGCAAGTGAAAGTAATTCCTTTCTAATTTTAGTGTGCTATACTTATATGTGGTACAGCTATCTACATGTACACATGCACACCAGAAATCTACCAACTTTTTCCCAGACAGCTGGCAGAAAAACATCATTCCTTCAATCCATACAACTAGATTTTTCTCTCTTCTCCCGCACAATATCAAATGATTTTTTTCACATAGAATACTGCCTTTCCAATTACTCTTGAAACCACACAAAAAAAGGAAACTACTTTAAAAAGCCCCAGCAGGGGTGGGGTGGGGAAGGAGCAGGAAGTAAGGAACTTTGATAGAATGGGGAAACGAGGCAACTGAATGAGGTTCCAGGGATCATCAAAAAAAGCTTGTGGTCCACTTATGGTGTTATTAAACAGTAGCAAAACTTGTTATATGAGCCCAAGGAAATTTTAGTATTGATATTTTCCTTGAACAACATCTCCCATATCAGTGCATGGCAAACTGCTTCTGAAACTGAGTGGCATTTCAAAAGCAGTTTCTGATAGTGGGGCTCAACTCAGCAGCAACCGGGCTCAAGGAGAGGCATGAAGCAGGAGCTTTGCCCTCCTTGTACTGGCAGCTCCAGCACTTGCTGGGAGAGGGCAATGGCAAAGTCAGGGGAGCACACCTAAGGAGTGCCAGTGCCAGCGAGTGACAGCACCCATGCCAGGAGGAGGGCGCTGCCACCCAACCACCTCTCATGCATCACTACTGAAACTCAGCTGCTTAAAGAAGTAAAACATTCCAGTAGGATAGGAGAAGCCTCCTGTATTTACAGGGCAATTTTATGCATGCTTATTCAGAAACAAGTCTGTGCCTTTTTTAAAAAAAATAGTATTGCAGTATAGGATTATTTGGCTCTCCTTTGAAGGAAGTCCAAATGTGTATTCTTATTTAAATAGCAAATACAGTGGTACCTCAGGTTACATACACTTCAGGTTACAGACTCCACTAACCCAGAAATAGTACCTCGGGTTAAGAACTTTACTTCAGGATGAGAACAGAAATCATGCTCCGGCGGCGCAGCGGTAGCGGGAGGCCCCATTAGCTAAAGTAGTGCTTCAGGTTCAGAACAGTTTCAGGTACCAGTGTATATGTGAAATTCCAATGTAGGCTGCATGGTATGTGTGTTTTAAAAAACTGACACCAACAACTACACAATAATACTAACTCCTCTTAAAGCAGAAGAAGTCAAAATATTGTATAAAAATCTGCTGCATCTTTTAAGTTCAGAGAAACTAAAATGAAAATATACTTAAAAAGAAAAGTTTTTTTATTTCAATACTTCCATTCTTCGCTCCAGTATTTCTTGACCCCAATAAAGGTATACATCCAGCAGGCAGGTTGGTTGTCAACAGTTATCCCCAATGCCTATGCCAAAACGTTTACATCTGTAATCAAGAAAGTTGTGGCCTGGTTAGATCCAAAGTCCTGTTGTCCTGTCTATCTGGGAGTCAGATAAAGCGGAGAGGTGGTACGCAGCCCATGCAACATGGAAGATTCAAGGGTGTGTAAGCTTCTTCATACTTTCTTCATCTTCATAAAGTCATCGCAAATGTCTATGGTAGCAGCACAGAACTATGCTGGGTGGATGACCACAAGACATCAGGTATGTCTTATGGGAATAAGCCTGGAATTAAATGGAGATTCATAGCCAATGTCCATGCACAGGACTGCAGTCTTAGTCTATTACATCTAGTAGAATCCTTCAAGGGAAGCAATCATGAACATTTCCTTCTCTCTGCCCCAAGCATCCTCTCTCTATAGTGTCTTAAACCACCAGGAATCTGTGAGCAATAGTTCAAGCAGCATTTCACTCTGCAATCCCGCTGATCATACCTAGAATTTCTGAATTAAGAGAAGAACTTTCAGATTTATTTTCCCTCTCTGTTCTAAGTGCTGGATTCTCATGTCTGTACTTCTCATTTGACCCTATTAACACTGTAACAGTGGCAAGTTTAGGCTTCTGGATATCTTCACTCTGAATGTACTGTGTTCCCTTAAAAGGTATAAAGTTTATACACTCAGAGGAGAACCAAACAACTGCCAACCCCCCATAAATGGTCAAGTGTTACAGCTGTTACTTCCATCGTCTCAAATTTATGAACTGAAAAAGCACTGGGATCTTAGGCCTTCGCAAACAGGACCGATAACTGGAAGCACTGAGCTGAGGAAGCGTACAACAGGAATGAAGCAAAAGAGGCAATCTAATCCAGCCCCTTTGCCAAATGACAGGAAATTACAGAGTAAACAGTCTTGAATAGTGTGCGCAAGCAAGTGACCCCACAGGCCAACTTGTGGGAACTCAGCTTGACCTTGTTCACATACCCACTGCCTACATTTCCAAAAGAGCTCCACTTGGAGAAACCTTGCCATCAGTCTTATGGAAAACTGGATTTTGACTGAAAAATTCAGGATGACCTCTAAGACCAAGAAGAACAGCTAAGCTCAAAAAGATATCAGAAAGTAATTGACAGCATGGACCAAACTGACCAAGGGCTTCTAAGAGAACATTTTGAACAAGACTGCAAACCAGGAGTAACAGTAGAAAATCATAAGGAAAAGAGAGCTTTGCTGGAAGAAGGTACAGTGGTACCTTGGGTTACATACGCTTCAGGTTACATACGCTTCAGGTTACAGACTCTGCTAACCCAGAAATAGTGCTTCAGGTTAAGAACTTTGCTTCAGGATTAGAACAGAAATCGTGCTCCGGCGGCGCGGCAGCAGCAGGAGGCCCCATTAGCTAAAGTGGTGCTTCAGGATAAGAACAGTTTCAGGTTAAGTACAGACCTCTGGAACAAATTAAGTACTTAACCTGAGGTACCACTGTATACAATGCAGCAGCTGGTGCATCTCATTGTCTTCTGAAGTACATCCTTGATCTGGTGCCTTCCCTTGATGCAAATGACTATTTTTGGATTCCAGATTTATTGGCTTATTGTTGGTAAAATTCCAGGTTCACTAATGTCACAATATAAATCACTTCATTCTTTAATCCTGACTTGCAGCACAATTCGATTCAGGTTTACTCAGAAGTAACTTCCATACGATACGATACGATACGATACGATAATTGTCACCATCCCATACAGAACAACGAAATTGAAAAAATCTACATCAGACATTAAAAACCCAACAAGCCTGCTATCCCAGCTATCCCAACCTGGTTAGCCCCCTAAAAACTCTGATACCCCATAATTAAATACAATACACTCCTTTGGAGACTGCCTTACACTGTGTTTAAAACCAAAATCGCATTGGAATAGAAACTGTTTCTCAGGCAGCTAGTCCTAGTCTTTATAACCCTGTACAGTGGTGCCCCGCAAGACGAACGCCTCGCAAGACTGAAAACCCGCTAGACGAAAGGGTTTTCCGTTTTGGAGGCGCTTCGCAAAACAAATTTCCCTATGGGCTTGCTTCGCAAGACGAAAATGTCTTGCGAGTTCCTGCGGGTTTTTCCCCCCTTCCCCCCCTTTCCCTAAGCCGCTAAGCCGCTTATCAGCTGATCCGCTGATAAGCCGCTTATCAGCTGATCGCTAAAAGCCGCTAAACCGCTAATAGCGCTAATTCGCTAAGCTGTCAATGGGCTTGCTTCGCAAGATGAAAAAACCGCTATACGAAGAGCCTCACGGAACGGATTAATTTCGTCTTGCGAGGCACCACTGTACCTTCTTCCAGAAGGCAGAAACTGAAAGAGATCATTCCCGGGGTGCGCACTGTCCTGCACTTTCTCTGCAGCTTTCTTGTGGCACCTGGAAGACAAGCTAAGCTCTAGGCAACCAAGTTAGTTGGCCCCCTCTTTGTCCCTGTTGGTTCACTCTTGATATACAATGTTAGGGAGAAGGGAGGATAATAAATCTAAATAAAATCATCATCACCACCCACCACCATCTTGGTTGACTTGGTTAGCTGAGAGATGGAATTAACTGTGGAGAGAGTGTTTGGATCAGAAGAAAGATAAAGAACCAAACTGGATGCAACAGCTCTGCATACCAAAACATGGGATTGTCCCAATCATGTGGTAAGGGGTGGTTGTCTGCCCACCTCACGCCTCTCTCCAGGCTATGAAATAAAAGCAGCTAGGCAGAGGAACCATGGTATTCTATTAAATTAGTTCCTGGAATAATAAAACTCACTTTATTTCAATGGAGCCCCTAAAGTTGTGGGAAATTACTCCTGTGCCTAAAGAGCATTCATATAGTATCTCCTTATTCCCCATTTAGGTCAGGAAGTTCCTGTGTATCAGTAGAATCCCATCCCGCCAAAAAACCACCCCAAAACAAAGAGTGTGTCTGTGTGTGTGTGTGTATCTAACACCGAGACCTAGATGTCTTGAGCTGAAAAGAATATGGAAAAAGATAATTATTTCAAATAATAAATAGATTTGTTGTTTAGTCATTTAGCCGTGTCCGCCTCTTCATGACCCCATGAAGTTGGCATGTGCCCCTCTGGATTTTAGCACAATTGTTTACTAAGGAAATAAAAGATTCTCAGGGACCATCTTCAGTACAACCACCAGTTTAGAACATTTCTTTCAAACATCTCAATTTAAGGAAACCAATATCACCAAATGGCAGTTTGGTGACTTAAAATAATTTGTAGGAGGACCACAGAATTCATAGGGAGCACAGGATTGTTGGGTAGGGCTCCCACTCAGGCCTCAGATGGAGGGGAAAGAGTTAAGCAATAATTGTCTTTCCTCTCTCTTCCTCTACAGCTCAGTTTCCAGGCACTCACCCAAATTCTGAGGGGAATCCTCTGTGGCCTGGCTGCAGCCCTTACAATCCCAGTCAACACCCACTTCCTGTCCCCCTGCAGCTGTTAGAAGTTGTGGAAATGGTTTTTTTAATTATTATTTTAATTGCATTAATTTAACCAGGGCTTTTTTCACTCAGAACTTGTTGGTACTCAATTCTAGCACCTCTCAGGTGGGCACGATTGCCATTATAAGAGAACAAAGGAGGTTTCATGGTGAGTTCCGGCACCTCTTTTTCTAGATAAATAGCATTGGATTAATCATAAACATATGTATAAACTAACACATAACCATACAAACAACAACAGAACTATACACGGAACATATCCAGTATAAAGAACAAATTACAAAGATGCGGTTACTTACATACAGCAAGATTTTACGATGAGTTTATATAGCCTAACCACAATGAGGAGGGAGTCATGTAAAGAGTACTTATATGACTCTCTCTATTTATATAATAAAAAAATGTATGTCCAATCTGTCCGATTTAGCTTTCCCCAGACTATATGTCTGACCAGACCTTCAGATAAAGCAATGTTCCATTCATTAGGAAGCCATGCCTCCCTCATGTTGTGCAAAGTTTGAGAGAGTAAAATAATTATTCTTGAAAAAATAAAATCATTTTAACTCGTCACCTGAAATAAATGAGGGTATTTGTACTAACTGAGCATCTCTGAGAAGGATATTCCATAACTGGAGTAAAGGTAAAGGACACCTGAACGGTTAGGTCCAGTGAAAGGCGACTATGGGGTGCAGTGCTCACCTCAGCTTTCAGGCCAGGGAGCTGGCATTTGTCTGCAGACAGCTTTTCCAGGTCATGTGGCTGCAGTGGTACCTATTTATCTACTTGCACTGGTATGCTTTCAAACTGCTAGGCTGGCAGGAGCTGGGATAGAGCAACGACGTGCAGATTCCAACTGCCGACCTTGCAATCGGCAAGCCCAAGAGGCTGAGTGGTTTAGACCACAGCGCCACTCATGTCCCTTTATAACTTTATAACTGAAGTGCACATCAGTGAAGACTTTATCCTTAGTCCAACCATTGAAGGCAGAGGCACTTCGAACAGGGCCTCAGACAATGAACTCAATGAACAGGATAGTTTCAGATAGCTGCTATCAGATGGTATCTCACCAGTCTTTTTTTAAAAAAGCTTCCCTGAGTGCCCATTATCTTCCATGTCTAATTTGAAGTGCCGATGCTTTCCTTTAAAATCCTAAAACAGGGGTAGTCAACACGGTACCCCTTCAGAGATTGCTTTTTACAAGGCTCACAACATCCTAAGCTGTCTAAGCTGTCTAAGCTGCCTGGGGCTGATAGGAGTTTTTGTTCAGCAATGTCTGAAGGTTAGTGCCATCCAGGAGCTTTCAGCTGTCCTTTTCTCCCTTCCTTAGTGAGGGTGGCAGAGCCTCCATTTTCAGCAAATGAGAGCAGCTTTAAACAAGCCCCACCAGACAGCAGGCTGCATAGGACCACAAGGGGCTTGTCACATATCTCACTCTTTCCCTCGTGTTTGCATGCATCCTCCCCACGACTGTGTTCTTTTCTCTGTCCATCATGGGTTCAATACATGAATGAACACTTCCTTCAAATTCACAACTGTGCAAGGGTAGAAAGCATTGCCAGGGGGTTTCCTCTGTGAGTCTGTAATGAGGCAAAGTCATATCTATCAGGCAGTCAGAATCAGAACTGCCCTGAACTGGTTGGCATATAGACCATGGCACACATGGCACAGGCAGATTGCAACCGGCCTCAGCAGAGAGTGTGGGATTTGGGGACCACAGTTCCAGTCAGGACTCAAAGAAAGAGAAGGTGCCCCAGGTTTTCAAAAGAACCCAGGTTTTCCTTTCTCTTCAATTGTTCAGCTACCAGCCAAGCTCCAAGGGAATCAACCAAACATGCTGCATCTCAATTAACATCAATTTCCTGTTTCCTCCTCTCAGGGCTGTCTTTACCCGGGTGTGCAAGGGGTGCGGAGCACCCAGGCACCAAATTCTGGGGGTGCCAGGCGCCTATTGCTGAAGCCGCCTAAGTTCTTAACTTTTTCAGCAGGGGGCAGTTCACTGTCCCTCAGACCTTGTGGGAGACCAGACTATATTTTGAAAATATATGCCCTACAAATAACCCAGAGGTACATTTTAAATAAAAGCACACATTTTACTAATGTAGAAACACCAGGCAGGCCCCACAAATAAACCAGAGAGGCATTTTGAATAAAAGGACACATTCTACTCATGTGAAAAGACGCTGATTCCCGGACCATGCACGGGTCGGATTTAGAAGGCTATTGGGCTGGATCCGGCCCCTGGGCCTTAGTTTGCCTACCCATGCTCTTAACTACCTGACATGAAATAATAAATAATTTTAATCAAGCTAGAAAAACAAAATACATTGGGGCTGTGATGGCCTGGGAGTCCGATGCAGAGGCTGAACCGGAGGAACCCCAGCCTGCACAGGAGTCCCTGCCTTCAGGGCCGGCTGAGCTGGGGCAGGGCCTTGGATATGAAGCACCTGCACCTGTGCCGGATCCTCAGGAGCAGGAACCAGGTGAATCCACTCTGGCTCCAGAGGTGATTGAGGTCACAGTGCCTACAGGTGCTCCTCCAGCCCTGTCAGGGGAAGGCAAGTCTCCCCCTGGGTCCAGTAACCCTCCAGCCTCTCCTGAGCTGCAGAGGCTCAGGGCAAAGAGGCGGAGGGAACTGGTTTCTCCCAGGAGGAGTGCTCGCCTTAAGGCCAGGAGAGGCGGGTCTCCTGGGCAGTGGCGTAGTGTGGGTTGTCAGCACCCGGGGCAAGGCAAGTAATTTGCGTCCCCTAACCCATGGATTTGCGCCCCCTAACCCGTGGATTTGCGCCCCCTAACCCTAACCCCCAGATGTTGCGCCCGGTGTGGCCAGCCCCCCCTGCACCCCCACGCTACGCCACTGCTCCTGGGGGCCAGGACCGCCCCTGGCCTCAGAGAAGATAAAGGCCAGTCAGCCCGGTCCCAGGTTGCGGGAGCAACGTCGTTGAAGAGCTGTTTTGGCCAGCACCCAGACCTGCACCTTCAGAGTTCCTGTCCTTGCCCGGCTCCTCGCTTCAGACCCTGCTCCGCCCTTGGAGGACAATCTACAGACCCTCGACCCAGGACCCTGACCTTGCCTCTTGGTAACCTGTCCCCCCCGGACCAGCACAGGGGCTCTGCTACAGCCTGCGCCCGAGGCTCTTCAGTGACAATGGAGGCGGCTCTATCTCCAGTGCCGCCGCCACCACCACTACCACCTTGGAGACTGAGCAACAGTCATCTCTGCTGCCGCCCATGGCGGAGCCCCGGCTCAGCCGCCACTGTGCGGAGCCCTGGCTGGGGGAGGACAAGAGGAGCACGGGGAAAAGCAGCGGCGGTGGCAGAAGTGGCAGCATCTGAAGGCAGAAAGGTGGTGGCGGGAAGGTGCTCGTGGTGGAGCTGAACAGGCTGCTGCTGCTCCTGCAGAACAGAACAGGCAACGGGGCGGCTCCTGCGGAGGACAAGGGGCGGCAGTCGTTGCCACCCCTCACAGCTGTGGCAGCACATCAGGGCAAGCCCAAGTCAGGCTCAGCGGCGAAGCAGGAGCCGCTGGCGCTGCAGAGACCTTGGGAGAGCGGGAGGCGGAGAAGGCGGCGAGGTGAGTGAGGAAGCATCAACCAGGCGCTCAAGGAGCAGAAAGGGGGATACAAGCAGATGCACCGCCTGCTGCTGCTGGGTACGTAGCGCCCCCGCCCTGCCTTGCCTCGGCACACAGGTTGGGCTGCAGCGGCCTCTAGGGGTGGCCCCATGGGAGTAGTGGAGGGGGGCTGCCCCGTAGCAGAGGGCGCTCTTCATAAACCAAGGTATGCCTGCCTCACCTTGAGCGTTTCTTCTCCTAGGAACTCTTCTCCCACCTCTTCCTCTATAAAAACATCTCAGCCTCTCCCCTCCCTGACCTGCAGAGCCCGCCTGTGGAAAGGGGTGGCTCCTTTGCCCACTCGTCCAACAGACAGACTCTTTAGGCTGACGAAGGGCCATGCTGTAACCCCTCCCCTGGCGCCAGAGGGGTCACTTCTGCCAGCCACGCTACTTTCCTGCCTGGGGAACCCGCTGCCCACCAAGCTGAAAGCTTCCCTCCCTCCAGGCTGCCCTAAATTTGGGGGCGCTGGGTGGATCTTTGCACCCCAGCACCATATATGCTAAAGACGACCCTGCCTCCTCTGCTCCATTGTGACTAGCATTTCCCACCGGACAAGGCCACGGGACATGTCCCTGTTGCCTAAAAGACGCCTCATCTATGGAAACACCTCCTCTCATATGCCCAGTTACATTTGCGTCCCTTTGGACCTTTTTGGTATATTTCGTTCTTTTTATCTCCTTTAATGGAAATGTTCAAAGCCTCACCCCAGGCAGATTACTTTAGAGCTCCATGGCAAGCTTATTACATACAAATTTGGCTTGGAAATGCTCCCCATGTGCTGTGAATGAATTACTGATAGTCTGCAGAATACTAGAGAACGATAATCAGGCCAAATGTCCCCAGACTCAAAGGCCAACTATCTGAGCCCAATCCTATGCTTTCCTGTGCATAGATAGGTTCCTCCTGTCTCATTTCAGAAAAAATAAATCATGAAGATTAAATTGTTTCACAACAGTGCTTCATCGTATCTAGACAGAAACATTCATACTAGAGGAATTAAGGAAAAAACCAGTGCCAAGTTAGATGGGCCTGTGTAAATAATGATAACTTGGAAACTTTCATTTTGGTAGTGTTGAGAAAAGACTTTGCTGCTGTGGAGAAATGAGTTCCAGAAGAAAATTTTAAAATACAATACCTGTGAGTTATCTAAATCTACTGAGAGTTTTCTGAGTCTGATTCAACAGAATTTTCAACTACGTGATTTTTAAATGCTTTCTATGAGCTTCATTACAAAAACACTATTAACTATGCAAACGGGAGCAGGTGTGTTAAGCCTTATTTGATGGGGATAATTCCTATTCCTGCGTACAGAAGATTTGCAAAGAGGAAATTACATACGAGTTTGGCATTGCATGAAAGCGAGTATAAATGCCACAGGAACTGCAAGCTCTTCAGAACAAATCATGACAGCAGTGCAGAACCATGTGAGCATGCACATTTGTGTTGTGCATCAAAGTTAAGCTAAGACTAGGCCTTCGAAAAGCTGCGTCAGAAGAAGCTGTTATTCTATGGGGTGGGTCTTCTTTGGCCGTACATGAAAACTCCACCCTCAGATCTTAATAGTTTTGAGGCTTAAAAGTGCCAAAACCTATAGCTGGAGTCCTTATCATTTATTTATTTATTATTTATTAATTTAATTTGTATACTGTCCTTTACCCGCAGGTCTCAGGATGGTTCACAAGATAAAATTGCTATATAAAAACACTAAATACCTAATAATAATAAAAAGAACAACCCGATAATGCCCTCTTCTGCAACACATTGCTCATTAAAAGGGCACTGGATGTCCATCAGCCAAAGGCCTGGTTAAAGAGGAACGTTTTTGCCTGGCACCTAAAGCTGTATAATGAAGGTGCCTGGCAAACGTCCCTGGGGAGAGCCTTCCACAAACAAGGAGCCTCTACAGAGAAAGCCCGTTCTCGTGTTGCCACCCTCTGGACCTCTCAAGGAGGCGGCACATGAAGAAGGGCCTCAGAGGATGATCTCAGGGTTCAGGTAGGTTCATATGGAGACAGGCAGTCCTTGAAGTATTGCGGCCCTGAGCTGTTTAAGGCTTTATACCTCAAAACCAGCACTTTGAATTGGGCCCAGAAACTAATTGGCAGCCAGTGCAGTCGGACCAGGATGGTTGCAATGCATTTAAATGGTCTTGTCCCAGTGCGCTGCTGAGTTCTGCACTAACTGAAGTTTCTGAACCATCTTCAGAGGCAGCCCAACATATAATGTTGCAGTAATTTAACCTTGAGGTTACTAGGGCATGGACGACAGTAGTTAGGCTATCCCTGTTCAGATAGGGGCATAGCTGGGCCACCAGCCAAAGCTGAAGGAAGGCACTCTGTGCCACTGATGCCACCTGAGCCTCAAGTGACAGCAAAGGATCCAGGAGCTTCACTTTGTTGGCTCTCATCTAGTCCATTATCAAGACAAGACAATGGCCCAGCACTTCCACTGTCTCACCTGAGGATGTAAAGGAGAAGTAGAGCTGTGTGTCATCAGCATATTGCTGATAAACGTACTCCAAACCTCCACTTAGCAGTTTCATGTAGATGTTAAACAGGACAGGGGAGAGAATCGAGCCCCACATCAAAGCTTCCACGGGGCTGAAAAATACTCCCCAAGCAACATCCTCTGGGAATGACCATCCAAGTAGGACTGCAACCACCGCAAAGCGGTGTCACCCACCCCTAATTTGGATACCATGGTTGAGGGTATCAAAAGCCACTGAAAGGTCGCAGAGAAGTAACAGGGACACATTTCCCCAGTCTCTCTCCCAACAGAGGGCATCATACAGGGTGACCAAAGCAGCTTCTGTGCCAAAACCGGGACTAAACCCTGATTGAAATGGATCTAGAAAATCAGTTTGCTCCAAGAGTGCCTGGATCTGGTCCGCAACCACCCACTCTAGAACCTTGCTCAGGAAAGGGAGACTAGCAACTGGCCAGTAGTTTGCGAGATTTTCTGAATCCAGGGAGTGTCTCTTGAGAAGTGGCTTTACCACTGCTTCCTTCAAGCAGGCAGGGACCACCCTCTCTCGTAAAGAGGAATTAACCATCTCCCTGGCCCAGCCAACTGTCCCCTCCCTGCTGGTTTTTATAGGCCAAGAGGGGCAAGAGTCCAGAGCGCAAGTTGTCTCCCTGACTGAGCCAAGGACCTGGCATTCAGCAACAGCAGCCACAGACCAGAGGGCTGGCCGATAGGACAACTGCAATTCCCCAGGTTGGAGGAGGAGCTGGCACATGGCACAGTCACCAACTGCCTGTGTTGTGTGCCCCTTACTCAGCCTGCCCCCCATGCCATACCTCCCCCTACCTTGATCCACTGTGATTGGGCCCCCCTGCTCTCCCTCACTCCTCTCCTCTCAGGCACATCCATTTTAAAACAGTTAAAAATAATTAAGACCATTAAAAGCAGTTGAAAACATTCTAGACAGATGGGGAATAACAGCCACCCAAGCCAGCAGTCCTCCAAGCAAGGTCATCTGGCTGCCTCAACTTCCAAGGCTGCCATCAGTCAGTCAGTCTGCCAGGGCCCTGCCCAAGGCCCAGTAGAAGAAGCCTTCCTGACAAGCAGGGGGCTAATTCTGTAAACACTCGCAGCAGATGGTCTTCTGTGCTGGGCAGCCGCAGTCCTTTAAATAGCAATATCCAGACAATAAACAGAGAGCTACTGCTTCTCTGCACACACAACCTGCTCAATTTTAGAACAATGTTCTTGGACGGCTTAGACTTTCCAGCCATTCTCCTATGTTACATGATAGAAATGATGAAGATTTCTTATGACAAGTCCAACAGGCCATCTTTACTTTTGCACGTGGAGGATCACATCTGCACTACTACCATGTGCAAGTCCTATGATTGTATTTATTATCTATCACATTTATATACTGCCCTTCCTTCTCAGGAGCTCAGGAAACATACATGGGGATTATCCACTTTTATCTTGCAGTGTAATTTTCAGTATGGTGTGCAACTTTTCCCCATGAAATGCTCTAACTACTAAAATCCTTAAAAAAAAATACTTTTCCATGCGTTAGCGGTTGTCAGCTTTTGAAACATCATTCACATGTTTTCTACAAATCAAGGACACAGGCAGGAACAGTGTGTGCTATTGTGGGAAAAACTAGAAAATTCAAGCATTTCCAACAAAGATTTGTGATTTAGCAGCAGCTTTCCAAAAACAAAAGCTCTTGGCTCATAGTTCCTACTTCCTATTGTGTGGAACTAAACACACACGCACTGCATATTGACAATAGTTCTGGTGCCTGACTTTGCAGTGTTCCTGTGGAAAACAAGGAAGAGGGAGATGTGCTACATAAGTTGCTCAGCAATAGTTTTTTTAAAAGGTCATCCTGTTTCATCTGGGTCAGCTGAGTATGAATTCCACATACTCATTTTTCTCAACTTAACTGAAAACAGATTATTTTTAACCTATCAATGCCATGAACAGCAATAAGGTGGTGACTATGGCTCATAAATCCCATCGTTTCCAACATATTTTACATTCAATCAAAGTAAAGAAAGCTCATGAACTATAGTGGGCTTATTCCAAGACAATAAAATGTTGACAGGCCCCTTCTGTTCTGCAGAACAGAGATAACACCCTGTACAGAGACTTTTTAAAAGACTGACTAAAGTATGTCTGCAGGAGCTATTTATTTTCCTGACACATGTTACACAAATATTAAGTGTTGTGTCATATTTAAACCATTAATAAATATATTGGTGGTATAAGCTTCCTTGAGCCAGTGTCCCCTTGGTCATAGAATCATAGAATCATAAAGTTGGAAGAGACCACAAGGGCCATCGAGTCCAACCCCCTGCCAAGCAGGAAACACCATCAGAGCACTCATGACATATGGTTGTCAAGCCTCTGCTTAAAGACCTCCAAAGAAGGAGACTCCACCACACTCCTTGGCAGCAAATTCCACTGTCGAGCAGCTCTTACTGTCAGGAAGTTCTTCCTAATGTTTAGGTGGAATCTTCTTTCTTGTAGTTTGGATCCATTGCAAGATAAAGATGCAAGATAAAGCTACTTCCTATATCTTGAGCAAAGAGAAAATAAAAAAATAAAAGAATGCTAACAATGTGAGGTCAAAAAGCCAGGCAATGCAAGAGATGGCACTTTGGGACCTCTGGGCAGGTGGCACACAAGAATTACTGCAACCAGTGAGGTGGCCAGACCAAGTGTCTCAACCTGCTGCTTCAAGCTGAAAGCTATGAGCCGCCGCGCCTCCCCCCCCCCCCCCGGGCCAGTGATTCTTTTCAAGAGCTTGAATATAACATAGCAAGAACCAAAGACCCATCAAATCCAGCATCTTGTTCCCACATCAGGTGGCCAACCAGATGCCTATGTAAAGCCCACAGGCAGGACATGAAAGCAACAGCTCTCTCCTCTTGTTGCTCCCCAGCAACAGAGGCAAGTTCGAAGATGGTCTGTACTGTACAACTCTACCACCATCGTAACTAGTAGCAATGGGATTCATAAGAAAACAGCATCCTTCACACAAAACAGCATAATTCACATAACCAGGAGTTTTAAAATTGCAATTCATGTTGCTTTGTTACTAGTTTTAACTCCTGTGAAACTTATATTCCATAACCCATGTCTATGATTATCTCTAGTAATTACAGTAGCTTTAATACAGTCGTACCTCTGGTTGCGAATGGGATCCATTCCAGAGGCCCGTTCACAACCAGAAAAGAATGCAACCCGCATCTGCGCACGCGCGGAACACAATTTGCCGCTTCTGCGCATGCATGTGACATCATTTTGCGCATCTGTGCATGCGCAAGCGGCGAAACCCAGAAGTAACCCTTTCCAGTACTTCCAGGTCGCCGCAGGACACAACCTGAAAAAATATATCATGAAGCAACGCAACACGAGGTATGATTGAAGCAACGCAACACGAGGTATGATAACTTAATTACCAAATTACTTCTCAATATGCAAGGCCACAGCAGAAATAAGTTTAACTGCTATTCTACTTCCATCTGCGAATATTAACTAAAAACAGGGCTGCCCACACACTCAGCACTTTCTAGTCTTTCATTTATCTGGGGAAAGGTTCGATGAAATTTAGTCCTTTTCAGACTTCAAATACGTTTAGAGCAATAAAGAAAAAGAAGGGCTCAAGAAAAATTTAGTCTGCTTGACTCTAAGAAACTCTGAGAAAATTCAGGGACACCAAGGACTCTATACAGGAATTGTTTTAACTGCTTTGAATTAACACAAAAATCTACATTAAGAAGGAATCTACAAAGAAGCACCAGCTCCTGTATCTAAGAGCAGCTCCAACCTCCAAATATTATCCCACAGTTTTGACAGGTTATTCATTTGCAGCTGCTATCTATGGAGAGTTCTTGGCTGAAACAGTACAGTCATTAGTATGCTTGGCAGAAAACGAATATCCTAAAGAAACCCAGTCAGATGGGCGGGGTATGTATAAATAAATACATCATCATCATTATTAATTATTATTATTATTATTATTATTATTAAGAAAAGAAAATCCTGTACATGTCAGAAATATGGACTGTTGTGACCATGGCATAAAGGAATGTACTCCTCATTACAAGCTGTGATAATGAGATTGCAGACAAGCTGCCAAAAGTACAGTTGCCTTATCCTGTTAAACATCGTAGTAAATGTTACATGACACATCAAGTCACCCAATATCCAGCATCAAAGGCAGCAGAAAGGAAAGGAGTTGGACTTGCCTCGAGAAACACATCAAATGTAAACATAAGTAGCATGCTAGCTGAATGTCCAAAATACGTACACCAATGGAAGCTTAGTAAGTGAGGAAGCTGTAAGCATTCCAGTGCATAATATACAAAGACAATTTAGCTCTTCCAGTATGTGTGGAAGGCAATGTTTAAAAAAGAAACACTCCTCAAATTAGATGAAGGGGAGGGCTTTTTTCTTGACACCTTGTAATACACAAATTCATGGATAATGTGAAATATAGAAATCGTTTATACATGAGATTTTCCTTAACCAAGTATTTTTCACATCACTTCTTTTTTTATATATATATTTCTTTTTATTAGTTTCAATTCACTATACAACACCAAACACTAATAAAACGGAAAAAAACAGAACGAAAGAACAAAAAAAGAAAAGAAAAACATTACATAACAAAAAACGCCAACAAATTAAACATACAATAACTAAATAACACAACAATAGTTGACTTCCCTTCAACTCGGCTTTGGACTGTCAGGGAACTGCCATGGGAGCCAAGAGTGGAGGTGAGGCTCCCTAGCGATGCAGGAGAAGGGCCCAGCCGGGACAGAGGGAACACTTCCTCGGAGGAAGGAGATCAGCGTGACACCAGGAAGAAAAGAGAGCCGGAAAGAAAGTCGGAGAGATGGCTCCAAGACTCTTCCACAGAGACCAGCGGGGAGAGCCCAGGACCTTTGCTGGCCACACCCTCTCTGCGCCGAAAATTTTCGCGCAGAGAGGCTAGGCGGCGACTTGGTGTCAAAGAGCTTTTATGCTGGAAGAAGTTCAGGAAACGCCCACTGATGGATTCTGCCAGTGACTGACACAGCCACGGAGAAAGGGCTGTTCAGCCAGGGAAAAGTTTAGCCAGGTAACGTTGCCAAAAGCAGCGGCCACTTACGCACAAGCAACCCCAATTCCCTTTACAGCAATCCGTCAGTCTTTGACGTTGCTTGTGCACAACAATAGGACAGGCAGCATCATGAGTCAAACAGGAGGAGCAGGCGCCGGAGAGGGAGCAGCGGCAGCGCCAAATCTGGAGAGAAACCGAGATTTGGAACGGCAGGTGGCTCTGTTAGCGGCGCGGCTAGATGAAAGGCGGACTCAAGGTGCCCAGGGGAAGCCCACCCCCATCGCAAGGAAGGTACCAGGACAGGTGCACAAGTTTGGGGGAAAACCCAGAGATTATAATGCATTCAGGACGGAGGTACAGTACGCGCTGGAACTGCAGTATGATGATTTTGCTGATGACGGGGAGAGGGTGGCTTATGTTATCGGACACCTTCAGGACGCTGCCAGAGAATGGATCCGGCCATTAATGGCAACGCAGAATGCTGCCCTAAAGGACATTAGGAAATTTTTTGGCGCCATGGATACCATGTTCTCAAGTGAAGTGGAGGAGAGTGTGACGTGCAGGGAACTGATGGCGTGCAAGCAGGGGGGCCAGTCAGTTAGAGAGTACTGGTCGCGTTTTGCGATGCTGATCCACAGACTTGGGTGGGAACTGGGTTCGGAACCCGTGCAAATGCTTTTTGAGGAAGGCTTATCCCCCTCGGTGAAGGATGAACTTTCCCGCGCGCCCCGCCCTCAATCGATAGATCAGCTGACTAAAGCTGCACTTGCGATAGGAGTACGGCAAGAAGCGTGCGCTCTAGAGAAGCGGGAAGGGAGGGGAGAGCGTTGGCATGACAACCGCATTCCTGAAATACCGGAGCAGCCTTCCCAGCCAGTGGAACCAATGGAGATTGGAGGAGCGTGCGCGCGCGCGCGGGGTTTCAAACTCCGGCGAAGTTCGAAAGAAGGAGGGAAAGGAGGAGAAAACAGCCAAGAAGTGTTTCCTCTGCCAACAGCCAGGACATTTTGCCAGGGTCTGCCCTCAGAGGAAGGCATGGCAAGGAATGGTGGGGGCTGCTGGCTGTGAGGAGGGGGATAAGGAGCAGGGAAAAGCCAACGCTTGGTTGCCGATCAGTGGGCACAGAGCCAGGCCAGCAACCAGTAAAAGTGCCCAAGCCAGACCCCCCCAAGCAGCCCTAGCCATAGAGGTGGTACTAGAACTCCCGAATGGGCACCCAATCAAGGTGAAGGCACGGCTGGATTCCGGCAGTTCTTGCAAAAAATTTTGCAAGGATTTCGCGCTGGAGCACCAGCTCCACCTTCTGCCTCTAGAGTGTCCCTTACAAGTAACGACCATTGATGGCAGAGAACTCCGGGGAGGAGAAGTGACGCACCAGACTCCCCCCCATGAGAATGAGAGTTTCCAGACACACAGAAACCATTGCCTTCCACGTAGCCACACTGGCAGGACCACCAATGAATGGAAAACCACCATGTTCACCCCTCTGGGGGCCTTTGAGTACTTAGTTATGCCTTTTGGATTACAATCAGGCTCAGCCTGTTTTCAATCTTTCATGCACCACGTGTTGGGATCCCTGCTGTACAAGAATTGCGTGGCCTTCTTAGATGACGTGTTAATCTATTCGGAGAACGAGGAGCAACATGTCAGAGACGTCCGGGAAGTGCTAAAGAGGCTACAGGAGCACCAGTTGTGGGTAAAACTGGAGAAGTGCCAATTCCACGCCTGAGAGGTCGAGTTCCTGGGATACAGGTTGTCGGACAAGGGCCTAGCTATGGACCCAGGCAAGGTGCAGGCGGTTCTGGAATGGAAGACCCCCAAGACCCGGAAGGACGTGCAGAGGTTCCTGGGGTTTGGGAATTTCTATCGGAAGTTCATCAAGAACTCTGCCCACTTAACCGCACCCATCACCGATTGTCTCAGTAGCAAAAGGAAGTTCGTCTGGACAGAAGAGGCACAGCAATCTTTTGAAAGGTTAAAGAGGGCGTTCGCTTCGGAAGAGCAGCTCTTGCACATGGATCTGCAGAAGCCAATGAGGCTGGAGACAGACGCGTCAGACCGAGCCATGGGGGCGGTGCTGCTACAGCTGGGAGACCAGTCCAGCTGGAGGCCGTATGCCTTTTTCTCGAGGAAGCTGAGCAAGTCGGAGCAAAACTACACGGTGTATGATCGGGAACTGCTTGCAATTTATGAAGCTTTTCGACGCTGGAGACATTTGTTAATAGGGGCGCAGCACAAGATCCAGGTGTGCACGGACCATAAGAACCTGGAATACTGGAGGACTGCACGGGTGCTCAACCAGCGACAGGTGCGATGGGCTCAGGAGTTCTCCAAGTTCTTCTTCGAGATTTGGTACGTGCCGGGAGAGGAAAACGTCAGAGCAGACGCCCTCTCCCGGAAGCCGGAGTACATGGAAGGAGAGGGACCACCAGAAGCCCGACATGTGATCCCCGAGAACCAATGGGTGTGGGGGGGAGTGTTGGTGGGGAGACGAGAACTAGCCGGGCTGACGAGGGACGACGAGTTCACCCAAACCAAAATCAGGGAACTCAGCGGTGAAGGGGAAAACCATGGGGGTTTTGAGAAGGAAGGGGTACTGTATTACAGGGGAGCACTGTACGTACCAGGGAATGACTTGAGGAGAAGGGTACTCAAACAACTCCGTGATAACCCGATGGTGGAGCATTTCGGTCAACACAAAACCATGTTGCTTGTCACCAGGCAGTTCTGGTGGCCAAGAGTGAGGGAAGATGTATGGGAGTACGTACGGGGTTGCGACCGCTGCCAACGAGCGAAAGGGGAGAGGGCGGCGCCCACAGGGTTACTGGAACCCTTACCCACACCGGGAAGACCATGGGAGGTGGTATCCATAGATTTTATGACCGATTTGCCCAAGTCAAGAGGGAAAACAGCCGTCATTGTTGTTGTAGACCTGTTAACAAAAATGTGCCATTTTATCGCTTGCTCGCATGCGGTGACGGCAGAGGAAACTGCCAGGCTGTTTGTGGATCACATCTTCAGGCTGCATGGCGCCCCCTTGAGGGTTTTGTCCGACCGAGGAAGGCAATTTACTTCCAGGTTCTGGAGGAATCTCATGAGCTTGCTGCAAGTCGAGGTGAGCTTCTCGACAGCCAGACACCCGGAGACCAACGGGCAAGCGGAAAAAGCGAACAGTATACTCCAAAAATACCTACGCTGCTATGTCAGCGAGAGGCAGAACGATTGGGTGGAGAAACTAGCGCTGGCCGAATTTACGTACAATAACGCTGAACATGTGTCCACGGGAATGAGCCCGTTCATGGCCAATTATGGGTGTCACCCCAGGGCCTTCCCAGGGGAGGGGGAGAAGAGGTGGAGTGTACCGGCGGCAGAGCAGTTTGTGGAGGAAATGGAGGCCTTACACCAACAACTTAAGATGAACTTGGAACGGGCCAAGGAAGTGTACAAGAGGCAGGCAGACAAGCACCGTAGGGAAGGGGAAACCATATGGGTTGGGGACCAGGTGTGGTTGTCAACCCAAGGGTTACCGTTCAAGGGAGGTTGCAAGAAGTTGCGGCCAAGGCGACTGGGACCTTTCGAGGTAACACAGCAGGTCAATCCCGTGGCATTTAGGCTCAAGTTGCCAACCAGCATGAAACTATGCCCGGTGTTCCATAGGTCCTTACTCTCACCATACAGGGAGGGACTGGAATTTCCAGGGAGAGAGAGAGAGGTCCCCACACATCCACAGGTAGAGGAGAGGGAACTCAGTAGTCAAGCCACGGAAATACTCGATTCAAGATGGCGAGGGAGACAGGTGGAGTATTTGGTGGCTTGGGAGGGGGAGCCCGAGTCGGAAAACACGTGGGTTCCCGCGGAAACCATCAAGGATGAGTATCTCCGGGGGAGGTTTCACAGCAGGTTCCCAAGGAACCCCAAACCAATAGTGAGGTTCTGGGAGGAGCAATTTGGCACCACAGATGATGAAGAAAAGTTTATGGGATTTCCGGCCTCCGAAGTGGAGGGGGGAGAGGTATCAGAAGGAGAGGAATCAGATTGGGAAGATTACCCCGTAAGCAGAGATAGCAGCAGGTGGAGAGCAATGTTTGAATCTTCAGAGGATGGGGATAGCTCCTTCCGGGGATTCCCCGCATCACCGTCAGAGGGGAGGGAGGAATTTGGGCCAAAGGAACGGGCCGGAGGTGAGGGGGGTCCTGGGGGGGAGGGGGATGTCAGGGAACTGCCATCGGAGCCAAGAGTGGAGGTGAGGCTCCCTAGCGATGCAGGAGAAGGACCCAGCCGGGACAGAGGGAACACTTCATCGGAGGAAGGAGATCAGCGTGACACCAGGAAGAAAAGAGAGCCGGAAGGGACGTCGGAGAGATGGCTCCAAGACTCTTCCACAGAGACAAGCGGGGAGAGCCCAGGACCTCCGCTGGCCACACCCACTCTGCGCAGAAAACTTCCGCGCAGAGAGGCTAGACGGCGACTTGGTGTCAAAGAGCTTTTATGCTGGAAGAAGTTCAGGAAACGCCCACTGACAGATTCTTCCAGTGACTGACACAGCCACGGAGAAAGTGCTGTTCAGCCAGGGAAAAGTTTAGCCATGGAACGTTGCCAAAAGCAGCGGCCACTTACGCACAAGCAACCCCAATTCCCTTTACATGGACTATATTACAAAAGGTTTTCTTTCTGCAGTTTCACTTTCTAAATCTCTTTACGTCGCAGGCGCTATATCGAGCCTACTGTGATTTTTAAATTTCTTACATCTGTTTCAATATATGTCATAAATTTATTCCATTCATTGTTAAACTTTGTACCTTTTTGGTTTCTAATTTTTTGTGTCATTTTTTGCCAATTCTATGTATTCAAACAATTTAATTTGCCAATCTTTTACAGTTGGGGTTTTTGGTGTCTTCCAATTTTGTACTATTAGTATTCTAGCAGCTACTGTTGCATATTGGAATAATATTTGGTGTTCCTTTTTAATTTCTTCTCCAATTATCCCCAAAAGGAAGGCCTCAGGTTTTTTTGTAAAGGTATATTTAAATATTTTTTTTAATTCATTGTAAATAAGTTCCCAAAACTTTTTAATTACCTCACAAGTCCACCACATGTGATAAAAATTGCCTTCCTTAATTTTACATCTCCAGCATGTTTTGTCTCCGGTTTTATACATTTTTTCTAATTTTACAGGTGTGATGTACCACCTGTACATCATTTTTTCCATGTTCTCTCTAAGTGTTATACAAGCTGAAAATTTCATACCTTTATTCCAAAGTTTCCTCCAACTATCGTACTCTAAATTGTATCCAAAAATCTATCGCCCATTTCACCATTACTTCTTTTATTTCTTCATCTTTAGTATCCCATTCTAGCAACTGATTGTACATTTTGGATAGGAGTTTTGATTTGCCTTCCAATGGATTCCTACCTGGAATCTGGATTTTTTCCCCATTCATCCCGATCTTTTTGTCTTCGGTCCACAAGGCGTTCATTTGATGAAATTGAATCCAACCTGTTAGCTTATTCTTTATCTCTTCATATGATCTGATCTTCCATCCTTTTTCTGTTTTTACTAACAGATCTTCATAAGTCTATCTTTCTCCTTCAATATTTATTTTTGTTGTTGTTGTTAAGATGTCAATTGGCGATAACCACCAAGGAGTGCTTCTTTCCAGTAATTTTTTATTTCTGTCCCATACTTCCAGCAGTGGCCCTCTAATAATATGGTTAGAAAATCCTTTGTGGACCTTTTCCTTATTGTGCCACAAATATGCGTGCCAGCCGAATCTGATGTTGAAACCTTCCAAGTCCAACAGGTCTGTGTTCTTTATAACAATCCATTCTTTGATCCAGCAAAGGCACGAGGCTTCATAGTATAGCTTCAAATTTGGAACCGCAAATCCTCCCCTATCTCTTTGATCCGTGAGTAATTTAAATCTAATTCTTGGCCTTTTTCCTTGCCAAATAAATTTGGAGCGTACTTTCTGCCAATCTTTGAATACTGAGGTTCCACTGATTATCGGTATATTTTGGAATAGAAAAAGCAATTTCGGCAGTAAACTCATCTTAAATGCCGCCATTCTTCCCGAGAGAGTTTTATCCTGTTCCAAGTATCCAAGTCCTTCTTTATTTCTTTCCAGGTGTTTGTATAGTTATCTTCCATTAAATTTATATTTTTCATAGTTAGCCAAATTCCCAGGTATTTTACTTTTTTTATTACTTTAATCCCAGTCTGTAATTCAAGATGATTTCTTAATTCTTCCTTCATATTTTTAGTCATCATTTTAGTTTTTATTCTATTTAATTTAAAGCCGGAAAACTTTCCAAATTCCTCAAACAATTCTAACACTTTACCAACACTTTTTTGTGGAACTTCTAACGACAACATCAAATCATCAGCATATGCTTTCATTTTATATTCTTTTGCTCCAATTCTTATTCCATGTATCTCTGAAGTTTTCCTTATCTTATTTTCAATTATTTCTAACACCATAATAAACAAAAGAGGTGACAGAGGGCACCCCTGTCTTATACGCTTCGAAATTTCAAAGGAGTCAGTTAAATTATTATTAATAATTAATTTAGCTCTTTGGTACGAATAAATTGCTTTTATTCCTTCCAGGAATGTGCCCTCTATCCCTGCTGTTTCCATACATTTTATTAAGAATTGCCAGGATACATTATCGAAAGCCTTTTCAGCATCAATGAACAGTAATACCGCGGGAATTTCATTTTTACATTCCAAGTACTGTATTTTTCGTCCCATAAGATGCACCTAGGTTTTTTTGGGGGGGGGGGAATAAAGGAAAAAAGCAGGTCGAGGAAACTGAACCAGGTAGAGGAACAGCGGGATGGCGGCGCTGCGCCTCCCTGCTGTCCCCCGAGCTTGTGGGGCTGGCCGATGTCTGCCCGGCGTGAGGGGCGCTCTGCTTCAGGGCGCCATGCCCGCCGGGCGGCAGGCTGCTATCCGCAGTGTGGGGAGCCCTGCGGAGAACTGCAGGGCTCCCCACACTGCGGATGTCTGTCCGGTGTGCGGGGCGCTCTGCTTCAGGGTGCACTGCGCACCGGGCGGCAGGCTGTTATCCGCAGCGTGGGGAGCCCTGCAGGGACCTCTTGCAGGGCTCCCCACGCTGCGGATGTCTGTCCGGCGTGCGGGGCGCTCTGCTTTCAGGGCGCCCGACGCTCCGGGAAGCAGGCTGCTATCCGCAGCCTAGACATCCCTGCGGGACCTCCCGCAGGGCTGCCTAGGCTGCGGATGTGTTCCCGAAGCGCCGGGCGCTCTGCTTTCAGGGCGCCCGACGCTCCGGGAAGCAGGCTGCTATCCGCAGTCTAGACATCCCTGCGGGAACTCCCGCACGGCTGCCTAGGCTGCGGGTGTCTTCCTGAAGCCTGGAGAGCGAGAGGGGTCGGTGCGCACCAACCCCTCTCGCTCTCTAAGCTTCAGCGAAAGCCTGCATTCACCCCATAGGACGCACCCAGATTTCCCCTTCATTTTTGGAGGGGGAAAAGTGTGTCCTATAGGGCGAAAAATATGGTATTCGATAATGTTTATTATGTGTCTTATATTGTCTTTTAATTGCCTATTGGGTAGAAATCCGGCTTGATCATTATGAATGAACTTGACTAAACACTTTTTAAACCGATTCACCATTACTTCTGCAAAGATTTTATAATCATTATTTAATAATGAAATCGGTCTGTAATTCTTAATGTTAAGCTTATCCGAGTCTGGTTTGGGTAGTAGCGTAATGTATGCTTCTTTCCAGGAATCTGGTATTCTTCCTCCTCTTAAAATCTCATTCATTACTTCACAAAGCACCGGAGTTAAAAGTTCTTCTAGGACTTTGTAATATTTGGCCGATAAACCATCAGGCCCCGGGGCTTTCCCTAATTTCATCTTCTTTATCGCCTCTTGAATTTCCTCCCCTTTTATCGGTTTGTTTAATAGACTTTTCTTCTCCTCCAATAAATATTTAACTCTGTTGTCTTCTAAATATCTTCCTATTTCTGTTACGTCTTCTTCTCTTTTATATTTTTCATAAAATTTAAGGAAGCTCTTTTTTATTTCACTAGGATCCTCCAAGAGTTGTTCTTCTGTTTTTATTTTGTTAATCACATTTTGTTTTCTCCTTTTTCTTAATTGCCACGCCAGAAATTTTCCAATTTTATTCACTGACTCAATTTTTTTTTGTTTCATTGACTTAATTCCCCATTCCACCTCTTGATTTATTAATACTGAATATTGTGTTTGTAACATCTTATACAATTGCTTATTTCTTTCTTTCTTTTTTATATAATATTTTTTATTAAGTTTGTGAAATACAAAAAAAAGAATAAAGAGCATATTATAAGAGTAAAGTAGAAAGATTACAACTTTTCTTGTTCTTTTTTCCAAGTCTACTGGACTTCCCCACATCCTCCCAACCCTGCATTCTCTGTGATACATAACATCAGCAATTTGTTAACTTGTTTCAATACTTGTTGTATCCTTCGTTTTATCATGTTACCCAATTTCAAATGTGTTATAACCCAAATCATGTACATTTTCATTTAAACACAATAAAGTTGTTTCATTATTCTATCTCTGACTTCTTGTGCCTTAATTTCCATTTCTTTAGCTTAACATTACTGAAGCTAGAATTTCCTAAAAGGTGCATTTTTTAACATTCATACAGCTTATAATGTTTTTTCAGATAGTCCTTAAATTTTTTCCAGTCCTCCTCAATTGTTTCTTCTCCCAAGTCTCGGATTCTGCCAGACATTTCGGCCAGTTCCATGTAGTCCATCAACTGCGTGTGCCATTCCTCCAGTGTGGGTAAATCTTGTGTCTTCCAATGCTTCGCGATCAGGATCCTTGCTGCTGTAGTAGCGTACATAAAAAAAGTTCTGTCCTTCTTAAGCACTCTCTGGTCCACCATGCCCAGAAGGAAGGCCTCTGGTTTCTTAGGTAAGGTAAATCTAAGTACCTTTTTTAGTTCATTATGAATCATCTCCCAAAAGGCCTTCACTTTCGGGCAGGTCCACCAGAGGTGAAAGAATGTCCCTTCCGCCTCTTTACATTTCCAACATTTATTATCAGACAGGTGATATATCTTAGCAAGCTTGACTGGGGTCATGTACCACCGGTATATCATTTTCATAATGTTTTCCTTCAAGGCACTACATGCCGTAAATTTCATTCCGGTGTTCCATAACCTTTCCCAGTCTTCAAACATAATGTTATGCCCCAAATCCTGCGCCCACTTTATCATGGCGGATTTGACTGTCTCATCCTGAGTATTCCATTTAAGCAGCAGGTTATACATTCTCGAAAGTAGTTTACTTTTTGGTTCTAACAGTTCTGTCTCTAGTTTCGATTTTTCCACCTGGAATCCAACCTTCTTGTCTACTTTAAAAACTTCTTGAATTTGTGCATAATGCAACCAATCTCGCACCTTGTTTTTTAATTTTTCCAAGCTCTGCAACCTCCAATTGTCTCCAATCTTTTCAATTATTTCCCCATATTTAGGCCAATTGGCCTCCATGTTAGGTCTCTTACGTGCCTTGGCCTCCACTGGTGAGAGCCACCTCGGAGTCTTACTCTCCAATAAGTCTTTATATTTTGTCCAGACCGTTAAAATTGCTCTCCTAACAATGTGGTTTTTAAACAATTTGTGCACTTTAACCTTGTCATACCACAAATATGCATGCCACCCAAAAGCATTGTCAAACCCTTCCAGATCTAGGACATCAGTGTTTTCCAATAAAATCCAATCTTTCAACCAGCAGAAGGCTGCAGATTCATAATATAACCTCAAGTCTGGCAGGGCAAATCCCCCTCTTTCTTTCGCATCAGTTAATATTTTAAACTTTATTCGGGGCTTTTTGCCCTGCCAAACAAACTTAGAAATATCCTTCTGCCACCTTCCAAAACATTCCACCTTGTCCACGATCTGTAGGGTCTGAAACAAAAATAACATTTTTGGCAATACATTCATCTTTATAGCTGCTATTCAGCCCAACAAGGAAAGTTTCAATCTTGACCACGTTTCCAAATCTCTTTTGATTTCTGACCAACATTTCTCATAGTTGTCTTTAAACAAATTCAAATTTTTGGAGGTCAGATACACCCCTAGGTATTTTACTTTTTTAACCACATTTAATTCTGTTTCTTTTAGGAACTCATCTGTTTCTGCAGTTGTCAAATTTTTTGCTAAAACCTTAGTTTTTTGCTTGTTCAACTTGAATCCCGCCACCCGACCAAAGTCAGAAATTAATTCTAGCACTCTTTTAGTACTAGAGACTGGCTCCTGTAATGTTAATACCAGGTCATCTGCAAATGCTTTCAGTTTGTATTGTTTTACTCCGACCTCAATTCCCTGTACCAACCGGTCCTTTCTAATCATGTTCAATAGCACCTCCAGAACTGAAATAAACAATAGAGGGGATAGAGGGCACCCCTGTCGTGTCCCTTTTTCAATTTTAAACTCCTCTGTCACCACATTGTTTACTATCAATTTAGCTTTTTGTTCTGAATATATTGCTTCTATTCCATTTTCAAACCCCCGCCCCACTCCCATCCCTTCCAAATTTTTCTTCATAAACATCCAAGAAATGTTGTCAAAGGCTTTCTCCGCATCGATAAAGATTAACACCGCTCTAGTGTTAAGTTTTGTTTGTAAAAGTTCCAAAATATCGATGATGTTTCTTGTGTTATCAAACAAATGCCTACCAGGGAGAAAGCCTGCCTGGTCCTTATGGATCACTTCATTAAGCACTTTTTTAAACCTACTTGCCAAAATGTCTGCAAAAATTTTGTAATCCACATTTAGGAGTGAGATGGGGCAGTAGTTCTTAAGCTGGGTCTTCTCAGTTTCTAGTTTGGGTATCAATGTGATGAAGGCTTCTTTCCACGTTTCCGGTGCCTTCCTCCCCTCCATAATCTGGTTACAGACCTCCAACAAAGGTTGTATCAAATAGTCTTTCAGAACCTTATAGTATTTGGAGGTAAGTCCATCAGGGCCTGGAGATTTGCCTACTTGGAGGTTCTGAATGGCGCTTTCAATTTCTTGCTGTGTGATATTACTATTCAGGATTGTTCTCATTTCCTGAGGTATTTTCTGTAATCCATTGGTTTTAAGAAATTGGTCCACCTCCGAATCTTTCTGTGGCCCTTGTGAATAAAGTTCTTTGAAATATCTCTGGAAACACTTTCTAATTTCCTCGGGTTTCTGAACCATTCTTCCTTCAATCTCTAGATTAGTAACTGTATTAAGTTTTTGTCTCTTTTTCAACTGCCATGCTAGCAGTTTCCCACACTTATTTGCTGATTCAAAAGATCTTTGTTTCATTTGTTTAATTTTCCATTCCACCTCTTGATTTATCAATTTCAAATATTGTGCTTGGAAAAATTTCACTTCTCTCAGCACTTCCTTCGACTTGGGCCTGGATCTTAGTTTTTTTTCTCCATCTCTTATTTTTTCCAGTATCTTCTCCTTCTTTTCATTCCAGAGCTTTTTCTTGATCGTATTGTGTTGTATTAGAAACCCTCTCATGACTGCTTTACTTGCGTCCCAGATTGTTCTTTTTTCCACAGTGGTATTTAAATTTATCTCAAAATAGTCCTTTAAAGTTTTTTGGGCCTTCTTAACAATCTTCTCGTCCCTTAGTAAGGTGTCATTCATTTTCCATCTAAAGGATCCGGTTGTATTTAGTCTCAGTTCCATTTTCAAAGCGTTATGGTCGGAGCAGGTTTTTGCGCAGATTTCCACCTTTCTAGTCTTGGGTGCCAGTCCTCTAGTTATCCATATTTGGTCGATTCGTGTCCATGTCAGATGAGCTTCAGAAAAGAAAGTTCCTTCTTTTCCTAGGGGGTTCTTAACCCTCCATATGTCAATTAAGTCCACATTGTCAGTCATTTCAAAAAAAGTTTTAGGTAGTCTGCCATCTTTCGTTATGTTAGCACTTTGCGACTTATCCATATTTACAGACACAACCCCATTCATATCACCCATCATAATAATGTTGTTGTAGTCTAAGTAGTCCAGCATAATCTCATGCAGCTTCCTGAAAAATTCCGATTTTCCTTCATTTGGAGCATATATTCCTAATATCAAAAATTTTTCTCCTTGTGTCTGAATTTCAATCGCCAAAATTCTGCCGTGTTCGTCTTTAAATAAAAATTTCGGTGACAGGCTCTCCTTTGCATATATCACCACTCCTCTTTTCTTAACTTTATCCGAAGAAATAAATTCTTGGCCTAGTCTTTTATTAATTAGCACTTTTCTGTGGAGCCTTGTCACATGCGTTTCTTGCAGGCAAATAATGTCCAATTGTTCTTTTTTCAAAATATGAAATACTTTTCTTCTTTTTTCTGGAGAATTTCCGCCATTTATATTCCAACTGAGAAGCTGCAGCGACATCCTGGTCTAATTGGTGGGTCTACAGTGGGGTGTCTAGGTTTCCCTCCGATCCCGGAGGTGGTAATGCTGGTCCAGATCCAGACGGTGTAGGCTTTGGAGATGGTCCCGGTGGTGGTGGTGGCCAAGAAGCTGCGGCTCCTTTCTGGAGGTCCTCCTCGTGGTCGTGTAAGAACTTCTGTTGGTCCTCAGGTGTTTTAATTCTTACTTTCCTTCCTTTGTAGGTAAATGATAGTCCTTGCGGAAACTCCCACCTATAAGGGATTGTGTTGTATCTCAACAGTTTGGTCAAATCTGTATAAGTGGTCCTAAGATCCAAAAGATGTTTGGGTATGTCTCTGTAAATTTCAGCCTTTTTACCTTCTATCTCCAAAGATTTTTTAAAATGTAGGCCTAGTATCTTGTCTCTTTCCTCTCTTGATCTCAAAATAACCAAACAGTCTCTGGACGTATCCTTCTTTATCAATTTTCCCAGTCTAAAAGCCGTCACAATTTTAAAATCCTTGTCTTCCTCAATCCCCCAGAATTTGGAGAACAAAAGTGTTAAAAATCCCTGTAAATTTCCTTCCTCCAGTTCTGGGATGGCCCTTAGCCTGAGATTATTTTCCTTACTTTTCAATTCAACCAATGACAGGTAGGCCTGTTGTTCCCCTACCTGTCTTTTCAGAGGCCTTACTTCCCCCTTAATCTCATCAACCTTTTTGTTCGCCTGTTCTGCTTTTTGACTGGCTTCCACAGCTAATTTATAGTTTTCAGTCGTGGCTCCTTGCAATTTCTCAATTGCCTGAGTGTGCTGGGAAACCTGCTCAGATAATTTACTAATAGAGGATGTAGCTTGGTCAATTTTTGATGATTGATTGTCCACTTTTTGATTTAAAATTGCCAGTTGTTCCAAAATTTGTTTCAGGACTATTTCAGATCCTCCAGTTGCCATATCTTCTGCAGCAGGCTCTTCAGCTTCCACCTCCTGTGCTGTCAGCACAGTTGGGACGGATGATCTTCGTTGATGAGATAGGGTTGTTTGAACAAGTTGAACTGGTTTCTTTTCTTTTTCTTTAGCTTTAGCTGCTCTTGTTCTCCCTGAGCCACTCATTCCACACCTGCCTCTGTTCAAGGTCAAATTTTCTTTTGTTCCATAAGTCAAACAAGTCCAGAGTGTAAACAAATTAACCACAGAGAATCACAATAAAGTACAGTTCCCAGGCCTTTATGTCTCCACAATCCTCTAGGTGGGGGTATTTCAAAGTTTCAAGGAAGGAGAGAACTCTTAACCGCCATTGAAGTTCTTATGTTCCCTATGTTAAATCTTAGTAGTTCCAGAGTACAAAAGGAAGGTTCCCCGGGCTTTCTATTTCTTGAAAAAAGGCCACAAGGTGTCAAGAAAGGTCCCAGCAACAATGTTTAAACGTTAATGTCTCAGTCTATGTATCAGTTTAAACTCCAATAACAGTATCAGCAGTTTGACAGTTCTCTTTTGCGCACTGACAGCCCGACAGCTGGGTTGTCCCTTTTAACTCCGCATAGCTCAAAATTAGGAAGAAAGTTCCAAAAATAAAGTCCACAAATTTTACAAGGATTTCCTGCTTGTCTTTTCACTACAAAGTCTATCAAATACACCCTCGTTTTACTTTTACAGTCCCTTTTAAACGCTTCAGCGCTCTTCAGAACCGTTGCTTTGATCTGGTTAGCAAGATCGGGAGACGGACTTCCTGTTACTCGCCTCCCGTTTTCAGCCAAATTTCAGCCAATTTCCAAAATTTTAGTCCGATGTTTAATTCCCCTTACTCACGGGTATGTTGCAGCCAATTTCGATGTTTTCAAGAAGAAAGGTCGGCGCTCATCAGCAGCAGCAGCGCGGCTTTGCATCCACGAAAAGAGCGATGAACTCACAGCGCCGCTCCCCCTTTCACGTTCCGGAGCCCCTTACGGGGTTCCTTCTTCGTTTCGGGGGGGGGGCTTTTGGCGCCCGCCGAGTCCCACGGCCACAGGCTCGCTCTGCCTGTGGTTTTTCTTAATGGGTCTCCGCTTTGCTGCAGCGGACGACCCTTTTTCGCGGAGCCCCTCTTCACAGAGTAAAGAGGACCGCCATTGCCGTTTTGCGCCACCTCCGGAAGTCTGCTTATTTCTTTCTTAATTCGGTTTCATTATTAAACTCTTCACATTCTCTTAATTGAGTAAGTATCTCTTTTTCTTTTTTGTTCTCTCACCTTTTTCCTATAACTGTTTTGTTGAATCAAGAAACCTCTTAAAACTGCCTTACTGGCATCCCAAACTATATCCATGTTTGTTTCTTTGTTAATATTTAAATCAAAGTAGTCTTTCTTTCTTTTTTATAATGTTTTATTAAGGGTTTTTTAATTACAATATAAATAAGCAAACAAAAATATTACGTATCATAACATATTTTCTTATCTCCTTTGGACTTCCTCACATCTCCCACTCCTACGTTCCAAGTTATAAAATTAAACCAGCAATTTATCACCTTATCTCCATCCTTACTATCTAATTTTCAATGTTACATCTCAAATTTTAGATACATTTATTTGACTTCTTAAAAAATTAAACTTAGCCTAATTATTATCTAAAAAATTGTTTTTCTTTAAATTTGCCTTATCTTCATGATTCACTTCGTCTGTTTTGATGGTGCCAAATTGTTTATAATCAAGCATCCTGCTTAACATTCATACAGTTTACAATATTTTTGCAAATAAATCTTGAATTTTTTCCAGTCTTCTTCTACCGTCTCCTCTCCCAGGTCTCGGATTCTGCCAGTCATCTCAGTCAGTTCCATGTAGTCTATCAGTTGCATCTGCCATTCTTCCAGTGTGGGTAAATCTTGGGTTTTCCAATGCTTACCGACGAGTATCCTTGCTGCTGTTGTTGCATACATAAAAAAAGTTCGGTCCTTCTTTAACACCCCTTGGCTGACAATACCCAAAAGGAAGGCCTCTGGTTTCTTAGAGAAGGTATACTTAAATACCTTTTTCAGCTCATTATATATCATTTCCCAGAAGGCCTTCACTCTAGGACAAGTCCACCAGAGGTGAAAGAACGTTCCTTCATTTTCCTTACATTTCCAACATTTGGTATCAGACAAGTGGTATATTTTTGCAAGTTTGACTGGGGTCATGTACCATCTATAAATCATTTTCATTACATTTTCTTTCAAAGCATTGCATGCAGTAAAATTCAACCCAGCAGTCCACAACCTTTCCCAGTCCTCAAACATAATATTATGCCCAATGTCCTGTGCCCACTTTATCATAGCCGATTTGACCGTTTCATCTTGAGTGTTCCATTTTAACAGCAAGTTATACATTCTTGAAAGTACCTTAGTCTTAGGCTCTAACAATTCCGTTTCCAACTTCGATTTTTCCACCTGGAATCCTAACTTTTTATCAAGTTTAAAGACTTCTTTAATCTGAGCGTAATGTAACCAATCTCGGACTTTGTCTTTCATTTTCTCCTGACTCTGCAATTTCCAATTGTCCCCATCTTTTTCTAATATTTCCCAATACTTTGGCCATTGGGCCTCCATATTGAGCCTTTTCCAGGCCTTAGCTTCCAATGGTGAAAGCCACCTTGGAGTTTTATTTTCCAATAAGTCTTTGTATTTTATCCAGACATTAAACACTGCTTTTCTAACAATATGGTTCTTAAAGGCCTTATGAATCTTAACCTTGTTGTACCATAAATATGCATGCCAACCAAACGCATTGTCAAAACCTTCCAAATCTAATACATCAGTGTCCTTGAGAAGCAGCCAGTCTTTTAACCAGCAGAACGCTGCTGATTCATAATACAACTTTAAGTCTGGCAGGGCAAAGCCCCCTCTTTCTTTCGCATCAGTTAGTATCTTGAACTTAATTCTGGGCTTTTTGCCCTGCCAGACAAATTTGGAAATGTCTCTCTGCCACTTCCAGAAACACTCTGTTTTGTCCACAATCTGTAATGTTTGAAACAAAAACAGCATTTTTGGCAATACATTCATCTTTACAGCAGCGATTCGGCCCAACAAAGAAAGTTTCAGTCTTGTCCAACTTTCTAAGTCTCTCTTAATTTCTGACCAGCATTTCTCATAATTATCCTTAAATAGACTCAGATTTTTTGCTGTTATGTTTACCCCTAGGTATTTTACTTTTTTAACCACGTTTAACTCTGTCTCTTCCTGAAACCGTTCTGACTCTGTAACTGTCAAATTTTTCCCCAGTACCTTAGTTTTCTGCTTGTTTAGTTTAAATCCCGCCACCCGACCAAACTCTTGAATCAATTGTAATACTTTCTTCGTACTAGATTCTGGCTCCTGTAAAGTCAAAACTAGGTCATCTGCAAACGCTTTAAGTTTATATTGTTTCGCTCCGACCTGAATTCCTTCAACCATCCGGTCCCCTCTAATCATGTTCAAGAGCACCTCCAGGACCGAAATAAATAGCAGTGGGGAAATAGGACAGCCTTGTCATGTTCCTTTTTCAATTTTGAACTCTTCTGTGATCACATTATTAACTATCAATTTAGCCTTTTGTTCTGAATAAATTGCATCTATCCCATTTTCAAAACCCCATCCCACTCCCATTCCTTCCAAATTTTTCTTCATAAATTTCCAAGAAATGTTATCAAAGGCCTTCTCCGCATCTATGAAAATTAACACTGCTTTTGTATTGATATTTGTTTGCAAAAGTTCCAAAATATCAATGATATTCCTTGTATTAGCAAACAAGTGTCTACCTGGGAGAAAGCCTGCCTGATCCTTATGTATTACTTCATTTAAAACTTTTTTAAATCTGCTTGCTAAAATATCTGCAAATATTTTATAATCCACATTTAGAAGAGAAATGGGGCGGTAGTTCTTAAGTTGAGTCTTTTCAGTTTCCAATTTTAGTATCAATGTGATAAACGCTTCTTTCCACGATTCCGGCGCCTTCTTCCCCTCCAAAATTTCATTGCTAACCTCCAGCAATGGTTGTATCAGATAGTCTTTCAAAGTCTTATAATACTTGGAGGTAAGCCCATCTGGCCCTGGGGATTTGCCCAGTTGCATATTCTGAATGGCTTGTTCAATCTCTTGTCGTGTTATTTTACAGTTCAGGATTACTCTATTTTCTTGTGACAATTTTGGTAGTCCATTCTTTTTCAAAAATTGTTTTATCTCAGCCTCATCTTGCGGCCCTTGAGTATATAATTTTTTCAAATATCTCTGGAAGCACTTTCTAATATCTACAGGGTTCTGAATGTTTCTTCCTTCAATCTCTAAATTTGTAACTGTATTTAGTTTTTGTCTCTTCTTCAACTGCCATGCTAGCAGTTTCCCGCATTTATTCGCCGATTCAAATGTTCTTTGTTTCATTAATTTAACTTTCCACTCTATTTCCTGGTTTATCAATTTGGAATATTGTGTTTGATAGAGTTTAATTTCTCTCAGGATCGGCTGTGACTTCGGGTTTGATCTTAACTTCTTCTCAAATTCTTTAATTTTCTCCAAAATCTTGTCTTTTTTCTCATTTTGTGTCCTTTTCTTTACCGCATTCTGTTGTATCAAGAACCCCCTCATCACGGCCTTACTTGCGTCCCAGATAGCTCTTTTTTCCACTGTGGTGTTCAAATTTATCTCAAAGTAATCCTTCAAAACTTTTTGGGCCTTCTTGATGATCTCCTGATCTCTAAACAAATTGTCATTCATCTTCCATCTAAAGGAGCCGGTTGGTAGTAGTGTCATATCCATCTTTACTGCATTATGGTCGGAGCAGGTCTTTGGGCAGATTTCCACCCTTCTAGTCTTAGGTGCCAGACCTCTAGATATCCATATTTGGTCGATTCTCGTCCATGTCAGCTGGGCTTCAGAAAAGAATGTTCCTTCTCTTCCCAAGGGGTTCTTTGTCCTCCAAATGTCGATCAGGTCCATATTGTCTGTCAGTTCAAAAAAAGTCTTAGGTAGTCTGCCATCTTTTGTCACATTTTGATTTTGTGACTTGTCCATGTTGGTTGATACCACGCCATTCATGTTTCCCATCATGATGATGTCATATTCCAGATAGTACAAGACGCTCTCATGCAACTTCTTATAAAATTCCGATTTCCCCTCATTTGGTGCGTAAATTCCTAATATCAAAAACTTCTCTCCTTGATGTTGTATCTCAATTGCCAAAATTCTTCCTTGCTCATCCTTAAATAGAAGTTTAGGTGACAGGCTCTCCTTTGCATAAATCACCACTCCTCTCTTCTTCACTCGATCCGAAGAAATAAATTCTTGGCCTAGTCTTTTATTTATTAGCACTTTTTTATGGAGCCTAGTCACATGTGTTTCTTGCAAACAAATAATGTCCAATTGTTCTTTTTTCAATATATAAAATATCTTCCTCCTTTTTTCCGGGGAATTGCCCCCATTAATATTCCAGCTCAGCAGTTGCAGAGACATCCTGAATAATTCTGTTATTTCTCTGGAGGTGGTATCTTTTTCTCTGGATCTTCAGGTTCCAAGGGTAGAGGTACAGCAGATGCTCCAGGCCCTAAAGGTGTTTCAATTCCTTTCTGAAGGTCCTCTCCGTAGGCAATCAGAAATTTATCTCTGTCTTCAAGTGTTTTGATTTTCACCTTCTTCCCTCTGAAGGTGAAGGATAATCCCTGAGGGAATTCCCACCTAAAGATGATTGAATTGCTTCTTAACAGTCTAACTAGTTCAAGATAGGCGGATCAAAGCTCCAGCAGTTGTTTCGGGATATCTTTGTAAATTTCAGCTCTTCTATCCAAAATGTCCAGTGACTTTTCGTAATGTAGGCCCAATATACTGTCCCTTTCCTCCTTCGATCTCAAAGTTATCAAACAATCTCTGGGCTTGTCTTTCTTTGCAAATTTTCCAAGCCTGAAAGCCGACACGATTTTAAAGTCCTTTTCCTCCTGTATAGGCCAGAACTTGGAAAATTCTTTGGTCAGGAACTCAATTAAGTTTCCTTCTTCAACTTCTGGTATTGACCTTAACCTTAAGTTATTTTCCCGATTCCACAGTTCAATCATGGACAAATACATCTGTTGCTCTCCAACTTGTTTATAGAATGGTTTTACCTCTTGTTCTAAATTTTCAACTTTTTGGCTAGTTGCCTCAGCCAATTTACGATTTTCTGCAGTGGCCTCAGTTAACTGCCCAATTGCTTGTACGTTCTGTGCCACCTGCCCAGTTATTTTATTTAGACAAGCTGTATTTTGGTCAATTTTGGCTGTTTGTTCATCCGCTTTCTTGTCCAAAGATTCCACTTTCTTATCCAAAGATTCCAATTTTTCATAAATTTTCTCTAAAATTGAAGCAGTTGCTCCAGCGGCCATATCTTCCAGCTATAGCTGCTCAGTCTCTTCTTCCCCTGCCAGCGGCAGAGTAGGCACAATTTCTTCTTCCCCTGCCAACGGCAGAGTAGGTACAGATGATCTACGTGTCTGTAAGGCTGAGGTTAAAGTTGTTTGTCTAGTTCTTGCTCCCCTTTTTCTTGTGCCGCTCATTCCAATTTTATCTAGAAGTCAAGGTCAGACTGAGTTGTTCCCATGGGAATGTAACAGCCCCAGAGCAAACAGTCAAATAGGAGGAAAGGAAAGAGAAAGTAAAATAATGTCATTGCTGTAAGTCCAAAATCCTCTAGAGGGAGCTTAAAATATCTTGAGGGAAGAAGCCAAATCAAGAAAAGTCAATAAAATCAAATTTAAAATCCAAAGACCTTCAGTAACTAGTATTTAGCAGAGTTGTTATTGGCAACATTACATTGTTTCTGACAAGTGCCAGCTGGTGTTTCAAAATAGCAAGTCCATAAACCCTCAAATTGTTGCAAGTCCAGATACAAAATAGCCAAGTCTGCAAACTGACAGTTCTCTTATTCAGGCAGCCCAAGTACCTGGGCTTCTCAGTCAAAATTTGTAGTTCCCAAGGAAGAAAATTAACACAGTCCAAGTAAAAGTTGAGTCAAATAAGTAAATTAAATCCTTACTTTACCAAAAAGTAGCTTCAGTGAATGCTCAAATTTGTTCTTTTAAAAGCCTCTTCAACGGCTCCACACCTCCAGCTCTTTTGCTTTGAAGTTTAAGTAGCAGCGGAAGACGGACTTCCTGTTAACATCTCTCCGCTTTTGGCCAAATTTCCATTAATTTAAACTCAGATTGTTAAAATCCTTCCTTACTCATGGATTGTTGCTTTTCAGTTCCGAATATTTTCAGGAAAAAAGGTCAGCGCTCACCGACAGCAGCTGCGCGGCTTCACTCCACAGAATAGCGATCGACTCACAGCGCCGCGACCCCCTCCACGATCAGAGGCTCCTTACGGGGTCTCTTTTCTGTTTCAAGGGCCGCTTCTGGCACCCGCCGAGTCCCACGTCCCCAGGCTCTTGCTGCCCGGGGTTTTTCAGTGCGGGTCTCCGCTTTGCCGTAGCGGACGACCCGGTTCTGCAGAGCTTCCTCCTCACAGCGCAAGGAGGACCACCATTGCCGTTCGCGCCGCCTCCGGAAGTCCCAAAGTAGTCTTTCAAGGTGGATTTAGCTTTTTCAATCACCTCCTCATTTTCAAATAGATAACCGTTCATTCTCTATCTGTATGTACCCTGAGTTTCACATTTTAACTGTAACACTATTGAACCATGATCAGATAGGGTTCTGGGTTGTATCTCACATTTCACTACTTTTATTGTTAATTCTCTTGAGATCCATATCTGATCCAGCCTACTCCAACTCTGATGTGGCTCTGAAAAGTGAGTGTGGGGCCTGCACTCACTGCCACAGCATAAGAGGCCTGAGAGAGGCCTCGGGGACACAGCTGCTGCTGCTTGCGTGAGTGTTGGGAGGACCGCTCCCTTTCTGCCAACTCCATCCGGCCTAGGGGGCGGGGCCTGCACTCACCGCCACAGCATAAGAGGCCTGAGAGAGGCCTCCGGGACACAGCTGCTGCTGCTGCTGCTTGCGTGAGTGTTGGGAAGACCGCTCCCTTTCTGCCAACTCCATCCGGCCTAGGGGGCGGGGCCTGCACTCACCGCCACAGCATAAGACGGCTGCTGCTGCTGCTTGCGTGAGTGTTGGGAAGACCACTCCCTCTCCTGCCAACTCCATCCGGCCTAGGGGGCAGGGCCTGCACTACCACTACAGTTTAGAGGCCTGAGCAGCTACCGGCAGCAATGGACAACATGGTTTTAAATGTTTTAATCGCTTTTAATTTGCAGCACTTTAAATGGTGGTTGTTGTTTTTTATAATATTATATTATTTCATTATTTTATTTTTGCTTGGGGTGGGATAAGCATTTAGTCAGCGCTATTGTTTCTTGCTTTGTTCTGTTCTGTTCTGTTTTATTATTATTATTATTCTGTTAAATTATTATATAGTTTGTACTTTGCCTTTTAAGGGGAAGGGTCATGGCTGCCTGGGAGTGGGCCTCAGCCAATAGATTGGGTGGGGCAGGTTCCACAGGGGGGGATGTATTGGGACACCCGATCTCAGTGATCACGGGCAGGAGGAGGAGTTATGCTAAGACCAGACCATGTCATTACCGAGGAGGCAGGTTTAGTCATTGTTTGAGGACTATCCCTGCCTCCAGGTCTGGTCCTGACCGAAGGATACAGTAATCAGCAAGGGAAACCCACATGACCTGAAAGTGTTGCTGTGCAATGCCAGGTCAATGATGAATAAAACCACTGCCATCCACGACCTGATTGTGGATGGAGGATTTGACCTGGCATGTGTGACAGAGACCTGGTTGGATGAAGCAGATGGGCCTGTCCTTGCCGCTGCTTGCCCACCAGGTTTCTCTTACGCACAGCAACCCAGGTCATGTGGGTGGGGAGGGGGGGTTGCAGTGATTTTTAGGAAGTCATTAGTCTGCACCAGGCATCCTATTGGGAAGACCCAGTTTTCTGAGTGCATGTTCTGGAAGTTGGGCAATAGGGGCAGTACAGGATTCCTACTGGTGTACCGACCTCCCCGCTGCACCAAGGATTCCCTGCCCGAGCTGCTTCAGGTCGTGGCAGATATGCTCCTGGAGACACCTAGCTTGGTTGTCCCGGGGGATTTTAACATCCATGCTGACACGACCTTACAAGGGGCCGCTCGGGACTTCGTGGAAAGCATGGCCTCCATGGGGCTGTCCCTGAATAAGTCTGGCCCAACGCATAGCCATGGGCATGCCTTAGACCTGGTGTTCACCTCTATGGATGTTGGTGATCTGAAATTAACTAAAAGCGAAACAAAAGAAGTGCCATGGTCAGATCACTTCCTGGTGCAACTGGACTTCTCCGCAACCCTTCCCCTCCGCAGGGAGGTGGGACCGATTCGGATGGTCCGCCCCCGTCACTTAATGGATCCAATTGGCTTCCAGAGAGTGGTAGGGGATGCTTTATCCCAAGTTGATGGCCTTTCAGCTGATTCCCTGGTGGCCCGCTGGAATACGGAGTTAACCAGGGCTATTGACTGTCTGGCTCCGAAGCGCCCTCTCCGATTGCATGGAGCCCGGACAGCCCCGTGGTTTTCCCCGGAGCTGAGGGTGATGAAACAATCGTTGAGACGGCTAGAGCGCTGGTGGCAGAAAACTCATTCTGAATCAGACCAGACACGGGTTAGAGCTCAACGTCGAGCCTACTAAGTGGCAATGGCGACGGCAAAGAGGGCCTTCTTCGCCGCCTCCATTGCATCTGCAGAAAACAGCAGCAGGAGACTTTTTCAGGTGGTTCGCAATCTATCGGAACCACCTGTTCCACCGGGGCCTGGTAGGGACCCCAAGATCTCCTGCAATGCTTTTGCAAAGTTTTTTGCAGATAAAATCGCTCAGATTCAGAAGGAGGTAGACTCCACCGTGGGAGCAGGGCCAGGGCGGGAGAGTGCTAGAGTTCTGTCTGGTCCTGTTACATGGGATCAATTCCAATCTGTTACCTCCGAGGATGTGGACAGGCTGCTTGAACGAGTGAAACTGACCACCTGTCTCCTTGATCCTTGCCCATCCTGGCTGATAAAAGCGCGCCAGGAAGGGCTGGGCGATGGGCTCTGCAGGGTGGTGAATGCTTCCCTCTGTGAGGGAGCCTTCCCAGACCCGCTGAAAGAGGCGGTCATTAAACCGCTTCTTAAAAAAACATCTTTAGACCCAGCCAATTTGGCCAACTATCGCCCAGTCTCAAATCTGCCATTCTTGGGCAAGGTGATTGAGCGGGTGGTTGCTGAACAACTCCAAGCACACTTGGAGGAAACGGACCATTTGGATCCCTTCCAATCGGGATTCAGGCCTCACCATGGGACTGAAACTGCCTTGGTCGCGCTGGTTGATGATCTCCAGCGGGCTAGGGACAAAGGTGAGAGCTGTTTCCTAGTTCTGCTGGATCTCTCAGCGGCCTTTGACACCATCGACCATAACATCCTTCTGGACCGTCTAGAGGGGCTGGGAGCTGGGGGCGCTGTCATACAGTGGTTCCGCTCCTTCCTCCTGGGCCGTGTCCAGAAAGTGGTGGTGGGGGGTGAGTGTTCAGACCCCTGGGCTCTCACTTGTGGGGTGCCTCAGGGTTCTGTCCTCTCCCCCATGCTTTTTAATATCTATATGAAGCCGCTGGGAGAGATCATCAGGGGGTTTGGACTGGGTGTTCATCAGTATGCAGATGACACCCAGTTCTACCTCTCCTTTAAATCAGAACCAGTGAAGGCGGTGAAGGTCCTGTGTGAGTGCCTGGAGGCGGTTGGAGGTTGGATGGCGGCTAACAGATTGAGGTTGAATCCTGATAAGACAGAAGCACTGTTTTTGGGGGATAGGAGGCGGGCAGGTGTGGAGGATTCCCTGGTCCTGAATGGGGTAACTGTGCCCCTGAAGGACCAGGTGCGCAGCCTGGGAGTCATTTTGGACTCACAGCTGTCCATGGAGGCGCAGGTTAACTCTGTGTCCAGGGCAGCTGTCTACCAGCTCCACCTGGTACGCAGGCTAAGACCCTACCTCCCCGCGGACTGTCTCGCCAGAGTGGTGCATGCTCTAGTTATCTCATGCTTGGACTACTGCAACGCGCTCTACGTGGGGCTACCTTTGAAGGTGACCCGGAAACTGCAATTAATCCAGAATGCGGCAGCTAGACTGGTGACTGGGAGTGGCCGCCGGGACCACATAACACCGGTTCTGAGAGATCTGCATTGGCTCCCAGTACGTTTCCGAGCACGATTCAAAGTGTTGGTGCTGACCTTTAAAGCCCTAAACGGCCTCGGTCCTGTATACCTGAAGGAGCGTCTCCACCCCCATCGCTTAGCCCGGACACTGAGATCCAGCGCCGAGGGCCTTCTGGCGGTTCCCTCATTGCGAGAAGTGAGGCTACAGGGAACCAGACAGAGGGCCTTCTCGGTAGTGGCGCCCGCCCTGTGGAACGCCCTCCCATCAGATGTCAAAGAGATAAAGAATTACCTGACATTCAGAAGACATCTTAAGGCAGCCCTGTTCAGGGAAGTTTTTAATATGTAATGCTGTACTGTTTTTAACACTGATTGGGAGCCGCCCAGAGTGGCTGGGGAAACTCAGCCAGATGGGCGGGGTATAAATAATAAATTTTTTATTATTATTATTATTATTATTATTATTATTATTATTATTATTATTATTATTATGTCTCCATATGTCTATTAAATCTAAGTTTTCCTCAAGGTCATTAAACGATCTTGGTAGTTTCCCTTGGTTCAAATTCTTCCTTTTCGCACTTCTATCTAATTCTGGTATTGGCAAACCAATTTATTATTCTCTAGATCTAATAATATTTGTTCCAATTTCTTTAAAAAATCCATTTTATTTGTATTTGGCGCATAGACCGTCACCACATTGAGTTTTTCTCCCTGATGATTAATTTGTACTCCTAGAATTCTTCCTTCCTCATCCTTACATATTAATTTAGGTTCCAATTTCTCCTTCACATAAATCACTACCCCTCTTTTTTTTAGTATCTGAATTAATGAACTCTGTTCCCAACTTTTTATTTATTAAAATATGTTTGTGTTTTTTGGCTACATGTGTTTCTTGGCAACAAATCACATCAATCTTCTTTTTCTTTAAAACCTTCTCAATTTTATTTCTCTTAGACTTTTCATTCAAACCATTCACATTCCAGGACAAAAACATAAGAGTCATTGCTATATTTAACTAGTGTTCACTTTACCCTATTTTCCTTATTTATATTCTAGTACTTCTATTTCCAGTGATTTCTTCGTCTTCCTCTTCCTCCCCTTCCTCCGCCTCTCTCCCTCTCCTCTCCATCCCCTCAGCCTCTCTTCCCTTTCTTCCTCTCTTCTCCTCCATGCTTATCTCTCTTCCTCCAGGTCTTTCTTCTTCTTTTCCAAGTTCCTTTTCATATCGTCTCAAAAACTTTTTCAGAAGGACAAGACCTAGGCTTTTGCTTTGAGTTTTCACTTTTTTAAAAAAAATGAGGCCCTCTGAATACCATGGGGGAAATGTTGATTAGACTACTGTTCAGAAGAAGGAAATAGCTCAAATATTGCAATAGAGCTGATCTGCACATCATTCCCACTACATTGCTGAGGTTAGTGTACATGTCTATAGATTCATATGAATCAAAAACAATTTTCAGCAAATAGACTTGTTCTGGGTAAAAGGAGCTGCAAAAAGGAAGGTTGTAACGATTTTTAGATACTTAGCCCAGTTCACCTGAGAGATGCTGGCCAACTGTTTTGATCAAGATTAACTTGTCCTGCCCATAAAACCACAGGTAGAAAACAGTCACAGCAGATCACATTTTAAAAAAATATATATATATTCTTCCTTTTACATATATTTGCCAAATAAAATAAAAAAATCCAAATCACAATACTTCTTAAAATGAACCAACAATTTCAGGTTTTTATTAAGGGGGTACATCAATCCTTGTTTGGGATCCTATTTGAATATTTTGCTGTCTATACTGAAAGCTGTATCACTAATTAGCTGCTTTTGATGTTACTGGCATTCTGGTGAACGATGCTGAAGTCTCTGAGGAATCAGTCACACTAGTGAATATTATTGCCTTACCTGTCGAGTGCTGTGCTAGTAGGCATACTCCTACCAAACCCATGCACGGGCATCTGGCGGAAATAGGGAATGCAGGAGAGATTGGCAGCAATGATGGCCAATGAATCTGAAGGATTCACAAAAAAACCATTTTGGCCTAGGATCATATAGCGGTCCTGGAAGAGAAAGAAAGCGTATTAGGGATAGGGCAGAAAAAATAAGTAGAGAGGTTCATCCACAACTGTAAAATTGGTCATCTTCAAGCTGGGGGTCTTTCTACATTCCCTCACACACAATCCAGCAAAAGGGTGGCTCATAACTCTTCCTTGGCTCCAGTCTCATAGCACTGAGATACATGTACGTATATGCTTCCCATTAAAAAATAATATTTCTATTGATTAGGCTTGACTAGACTGTATTGTGTTTTTAATATTTGGTTGGGAGCTGCCCAGAGTGGCTGGGGAAACCAAGCCAGATGGGCGGAGTATAAATAATAAGTTGTTGTTGTTTCCAAAACTCAGGGGAAATTCTAACTTGTTTGAATACATTTGGGGAACATTTTAAATCAGGGGAAACATAATTTATAATAAATTTTATATTTCATAACATTATACTGTCTCTTTCTCACCTTAAAACAAATCTTTTCTGGAGGGATCATGGTCTATTTATTGGCTCACAGGGAGCTTGATTAAGATAAAAGGACACTACCATTCTACACTAGAAAATCAGGAAAGAAATATATTTCATTAGCAACATTTTGCAGACCCAAGCACAGTGGGCCAGGAGTCACTGAGGGGAGGGGTTTGGAAGTGTAGAAGCAGAAAATGGCTGACACCAGCTTGGGATCAAAAGGCAACCACATTACTGATTACAGGTGTAAGTTGGTTTTGGCATAGGCATTGGATATGTATCCTGAATCAGCCAACACAACTGTTGGCTGATAATTCCGTCAGGGTCAATCCTGGAGTTAAGCCTCCCCCCTTGACACAAATCAAATCCTGCCAGGTCACCATTTGAAATCTTCTACTGCCCACTAGCCCTGTCTGGGCTTTCAGACAGAAACTCTACCCCGGACTTCTTTACTGGGGTACCCTGAATTTTAATCCTGAATCTGGGGGTGGGGCACCAACCCACCTCCTAGCTTTTGAGTAAGGATCAAAACCAACGCCTTTTTCCACCAATGTTGTGACAGTTGCTATGAGGAAGGGAAATCCTCCAGACAGGCCCAATTTGTCTGCAGGCAAATTCCTCCCTGGCCCCAAAGATGGCAACCAAGTAATTCTACAGCAAGGCCAGACATGTGTGCTGCCCTCTTACCTCCAGGCAGAGCCACAACATATAAGGTGGGCAGGTGGGGTGTCCATTCCAGACTGCTCTGCCTGCTTGTAATGCAGCCGGCTTTTATGCCCCAGTGGCGTGAGTGACCAAAGACTGGCTCTGCCAGGTCTGTCGTCAAAGCACTGCCCCACCCACCAGGGCCTGGATTGGTCTGTCTGAATTTTGAAGGCAATTCCGTCAGCCCCTGTGGCTCGCTGAGGCCAACCGAGATGTCAACCTGCTGCACAAGCAAGTCTTTTTATCACCACCACCAACACCACCCTCAGCTCTCCAGGAGCTGTGCTGGGCTGCAACTACCACTGCTTGGAAACAGTAAACGGTCTTTATCTGTGAGATAGATTTTGAAATTAGACCCTTACTCAAACTTGCTACTCAAGAGTGGGGCTATCAACTGTTTCCTTTATACCTGCTTGAACCATGTAGTGAAAGGGGAGAACTCCCGGCACATCTTGCCTATCAGATCATGCCTTGGGAATCTTCCATCCACCAAGCAGGAAGTTTTTCCAGGCAGATCAACCCAGAAGGGAAAGGATCAGAAGCTAGATGAGGAGAGTGGGAGCAATAATTGGATTGAAGAAGCCATTCCAGTTTCACTGAAATGGAGATGCAACCTAGAGTGAATAGAACTGTGCCCTTCAAAGAGATGAAAGTGTGCCCCCAAAGTAGCATTTCGAAATACTCTTTGCCTCCAAAGTATCTTTCTGCTTTAAAGTAATATTTGTACAAGCTTGCATTTATTTAGTTCCTCCATTAAAAAAAAGACTTAGTGGTTGCAGTACATGTTCAAAACTGTAAGCCTCACTGAATTTAACATCTATGTACCATATTGGCCCAAATATAAGCCGCACCCACAAATAAGCCACAACTTTAAAATTCATGGGGTGGGGGGAAACAATACCTCGGCTGCTTCTGGGTGGGGGAGTCATGCCGCTTTGCTGGTAGTGTAAGGTCGCGAATATAAGCCACACTTTAACTTTTCACGGTCAGAATTTGGGGGGAAACGTGCAGGTTATATTTAGGCCAATATGAAATATTATTTTTCATTTCCAGCAGCATGAGAGCTGGTTGATAGTTTTCACTTGTGACCTTGTGACCTTTCTGTAAGCAATTAAAGTTGAATTGATTCAACACTGAGTAATCTTTGAAAAACTGAGCTGCTCATAAACAGCAGAGGAATTTTCAAGGGCATAGCTGGTAGCTAGATCTTCAGTTTCTCCCACATTTTTAAATAGACATTTATTTGAAAGTCCCTCTGTGAATGTCAAAGTTGAACAAATAAAGACAACTCTTAAACTACCAAATCTGATCTTACACAAATACCTACTCCATCAGCATCAAAAGCAGCTCCAAAGCCATACTCTCCTCCTTTCATTGCCTCCAACAAAGAAGTGGCGTGTGTCAGGTTCGGGTCAGGATACTGGCCACCAAAATCCTCCAAAGGAACACAGTCAACTGCAGAATTAGCAGGAGCTCCTAATTCATCACACAGGATTCTCCGGACATAGGGACCCATCACTACAAAAAGAATTGTTTTCCAATTTAGGGACCATCTTTTAATTAATGTCCAGATAGAACACCCACCATTTTGACCAAACAGAAATGGGATAAATTTATATTAAACAGGACATCATAAACTTCACTACAAGTTATGACAGAGGCTTCAGAAAAAAAGAGGACAGTTTCCTGTTGAATGAGAAATATTCTCAATCTGAAAGGGAGCACTGGAATATCACAAAGCACAGGAATCCAGTTGTGCTCAACTTGTCTAACAATTCTACTAAATAACCCTTTTGATAGCATTCAAATCCCTTCTTCATAAGAAGCCATTTATCTCTATTCAGATAAACAAACGCCAAAGCAAAACGAGCAGAAAATCACATGATACAGTCTTAATAGAGTGTTTGTGGAAAAGTACGTGTTTAAAAGTGCCTGTACATTACAGTCATATGAGAAAGCTTTGACACTGGATGACCAGGCCAGCAATTATGTAGCTTCCATAGCTGGCATAGTCAAGTAAGAAAACTTCACCAGAGTGTCTGAATCTGCAGTTATTGAAGGCGATATTTCACACATGAACCTGGGGTTCCCGGAAACTCTCTGTTTTAAGAACTACCCTTATTCCATAACATTAGAGTTTTGTGGAACGAGACAAAAAAGACATTGTCTCATTCCATTTTTATACCCAGGGCAAAGCTATGGAGTTTATTAATACAATATGACCTGTCCCTTCCTATGACTGTTCTTTATCAGGGCCAACTCAATTCAATCTTAAATTTTCATCTGAAGAAATATCCTATCTTTACATAAAGTTCCTTTCACTCAGACTTGTCTCTGACATAGGAGATTTCTCAGTCTCCGTCTTCACCCCAACCACGGGGATAAGAATACTGAGCTATGTTGTAAGGAAGGGGTAGTCAACCTTTTTATATCTGCCTCCCACTAATGCATCTTTCTTGATGGTAAAATTTCCTTACCACCCACCAGCGCTCGATGGAAGGAGGATTCAGTTTGTGCTGTAGAACTTTCTACTGCCCACCTAGAATCCTGAAACACCCACTAGTGGGCAGTAGCGACCAGGTTGACAATCCCTGTTGTAAAGATTACTTGGATAATATATTCGAAACATTTTGAGCACTGTAGTTGTAACATTAACAATGCAATCCTGTTTGTTTTCTCAGAAGTAAGTCCCAATGGGTGGTATTCAACTCAGTTTTACTCAGAGTAGACCCATGTATCATGAAAGAACATGAGTTAGGCCCATTAATTTAAATAGATCTAATCAGAGTAAACATTAGTTGAATACCACCCAATGTGTTTAATGTGTTTATTTAGTGAGCATTGTTTAGGATTGCTGTATAAATTATTACTGCATAGCAACTACCTAGCTATCATGCTCATGTTTGAAACAACATTTTATTTTCATTATATTAGCGTTTTACATGTTTAAAAATGGGCCTCCTTACCTCCATTCATGGCATCAATTCTGATCTTAAGTTGATTTGGCCCTGTTAGCAACCCTCTGATGGCACTGAAGTCAAAGACAGTCCGTAGAAGATTGAGGTAGACTTCCACTGAATCTATTATTTCAACTGTGCAAATAAAGGTCCAAGAAATATCTAGTTAGTGTATGTTGTCTTTCAGCAACTGAAAATAGATGGCACAGAAACTTTGGGGCCATTCCCTCTGCAATGCCTCAAGCAAATACAGCAGCCAAGTGCCCACAAAAATACTCCTGTTATTGTGGGGTGATGTCAGATGCCTCCTATTGTCAATATTCTAGATATTGTAGGAGTAAGCAAAAATCCTATTTGCGAAGTGAAGGCTAAGCAAGGTGCCATAATCAAGGAGGATACCCAAGAGATAGGACCACAGGCAAGGGTAAATTGGGCAGTTGTATTGTCTAGGATGAAATTAGAGATGAAGTGACACCCATGTTCCAGCAAAAAATCATTTATTTATAAGCATCACAAGCCAGCCAACATTTATTACTGCTGTCCTGTTGATTTCCATAGTGAAGTTAAGCACATGTTCATGTCTTTCCCATCATATTAAATTGGATTTGGTGCTTAGTTCTGGCTGGATCGTATTTATATCTGTTAGAAATGTCCATGCTCCCTTTTCAAAAATGTTGCCCACTATTTAAAATAGAACAAAATAATAACAGCAACAACAAATAAAAATAGAAGTTGTTTTAAAAGCAAACAAACAATTGATTTAGAAACCTAAAGTAATAAAAACAAAACCTACCATAATCAAAACTGAGTAGAATGTAATGAAGGAATCAGAATGTAAAGCTAAAGTTTAAAGCTCAGCAAGTAGAAGCTAAAAATGAATATGCCCAGAGAAATAAAGTTCTAGAAGCTAACATGAAATAAGAATACAATTAAAGTAAATACAGTGAGTTACAGGGCTGGGCTGGATGTCAATCATAGCCTGTGAAACATTGACTCCAAAATGGCATAATAAGGTATATCAAAGATTTCCTGAAACCCTCAAATGATCATAGGGGAAAAGCCCTCCTAAAGATTGGAATGGACAATCTAACTTCATTGTAAGAGCTGAGCAGCTGGGAGACATTATATTCACATGACAACATGGAGACGAAAGCTATGACAAAGAATACAATACCACGGAAAGGCTTGAATTTGTTCTCCAAATCAAATTCTTGTCTTCCTAGCCGAGATAAGTCAATTCTCAGGTCCGAACAAATGGCATATTCTTCAAGGGTTTTGCTGATCTGGTAGATTTTGTCAGAAACAACATCAGGAGCTGGTCCTGAAATTATAAATGCATACATTTATAAAGTCGGTACAGTATAGGTAGTTTGAACTACAGAAAAACTGCTGGAGTAAAATATGCTCAGGATCAGAGTATTGAATTGGTATAGTGTTAAACTGAGAAACAATGCAAGCTTAAAATAGTGTCACACATATCAGCAGTACATGAAAGTTATATTGTAGATGTTTGTAGCCTACAGAATGCTTCCTTTTATCCTTGTCTTGAATTCTAATGGGTCAACAGCCTAAGTCTCTGGCCTTTGATCTCCTAAGAAATGTAATTAAGCCCTTTGAATTTGGTGAATAATAGTTAATTTTCCTAGTCTACTACATGGAACTAAAAAGAAGAAAATACAAGTGCATTCAAAGAAGCTTTGACCCCAAAACTAATAACCCAATTCAGTGAAATAAAGCTACATGAACAAAGCCTCTCATACACTAAACTGACACGCATGCATATATCTGCTGGCATAGCAAAATCGATTTGAGCCCTACGGAACGAAATGGATGTTTCTATTGATGCAAATGAGTATATGCCCTCATATTCAGGACTACATGAAACTGAACTGCCAGAAAAAGAAGGGTATATGTTTGATAAATAAATGTCATACAATTTTCTATGGGCTTGCACAAAACCCTACATGACCAAGTAGGGTGACCATCCAAAGGACTTCCGTGTATATAAAAATGAGACTTCATACTAGTAGATTTCAAACGACACCAGATTGTGCAAAAGACAATAATAATGGCATGTATAAAATATCTAAAAAGAAGTTGGCAAAGCTTCCAGGACATTTGATCACTGAGCACCTGTTGGTTTCTCTAGGATACAACCCACTAAAATAACTGAATCTATTAAAATCTTAGACTGCTTAGAAAAATATAGAAACAGTATTTTTGAATTTTTAGACAAGTATAAAAGTCTATTTTCAATCTGCTTTCTTCAAAACAATTGATAACATAAATCTTAAAATTACATACCTCCATTGGCAACATTAAACTTAACTCCAAATTCTCCTCCAGGTCCTCCGGGGCAGTGACTAGCAGTCAGAATAATCCCACCGGCTGCTTTGATCTTTCTGATAACGCAAGAAACAGCAGGGGTGGATAAGATGCCATTCTGACCAATAACCAATCTTCCAATCTAGACAAGCCAGATAAAAAGAACAATATCACATTTTGTTGGCATGGGGCTGAGTTACTGAGTGATGCTCAATGATACCAAACAAACATTATGAAGAAACAGTGCCATCTATAAGTTCAGTATGCGAATTATTTATTAATTAAAAGATTCTGTATTACCCTTCACCAAAAATGGTCACAGGGCAGCTAACAAAAATAAAGTAATACGAGCAACAAGTGGCAGGAAAAGGGGCATAATGGGCTTCTATGCGCTTTGTCATTGACCTCTGTCATAAGACTTAATGAACAGCAATATTAAAATGATTCTCATGTTACTTAATTAACATAATCATAAAAATGATTTCTGCAACAAAAAATGTATTTTTTAAAACCCTGGAATCTAAAAGAATATAATGTTGGGGTGAGACATAACTTCAGTGAGGAGATAATTCTGCAGATTATAACTTTTGTAGATATATTATATAATTATATAGTAGATATAATTGTATGAACATTTTTACAAAATTGAAATCAGAAAATGTGCAGATTGAGAATCATGTCCTAAATTATAAGATTAAAAGATATGGTATTGCATATCTTATTGCAACCTAGCATTGTCTAGAATGACGTGATGCAAGAGCCAGGGAAGTGTCTGGGAAGTGTCAGAGATAATTGGTGCCTCTTCATTGCTTTTAGAATAAGATGTTTTTATTCAACTTATTCAAACATTTATTTGAGTGTACTCATTTCAGTAAACTATAGCTTGGCCATTTTTTAATAAAATGCTTCTAACCTAAAAGCAGGGACGCAGGTGGCGCTGTGGGTTAAAGCCTCAGCGCCTAGGACTTGCCGATCGAAAGGTCGGAGGTTCAAATCCCTGCGGCGGGGTGCGCTCCCGCTGCTCGGTCCCAGCGCCTGCCAACCTAGCAGTTCGAAAGCACCTCCGGGTGCAAGTAGATAAATAGGGACCGCTTACCAGCGGGAAGGTAAACGGCGTTTCCGTGTGCGGCTCTGGCTCGCCAGAGCAGCGATGTCACGCTGGCCACGTGACCCGGAAGTGTCTCCGGACAGCGCTGGCCCCTGGCCTCTTAAGTGAGATGGGCGCACAACCCCAGAGTCTGTCAAGACTGGCCCGTACGGGCAGGGGTACCTTTACCTTTTTTAACCTAAAAGCAATTCTTTACCTTAGCATTAGCAATTATTGATGCTTTATTTACTTCAAAAGAACAGATGCCTAACCACAAAGTGAACTTTACAAGAACTTTGCAAGTACACATGATGTAGCTACACGGTTGGAACATGAACACGTATCTATGCACGCATCTATGCCTGTTGGTTAAACAAACATACAGTGCTATTGCCTGTTGGTTAAACACTTGTCTTCATCAAGTAAGGAAGTGGCTTGAACTTAACATACAATGGATAGGAGCATAGAAATTAGGGTAGCTTGTGGTCTGCAATAAAAATATTCTGCTGATATGTCAATAAAGTTATCTGGGGGGGCGTGTGACCATATTTGTACAATGATTAGTAAGGGAAATGGAATGTTATTATGCTAATTAAACAAACAAGATACGCTGGGGACCTTCCATGCCTTTTCTGTAAGGGAGGGGGAGAATGAACTTCGAGACTTTAAATACTTGTATAATTTCCTGATTCTGTGTGCCTCCTCTGACACTTTGTGTAACCAGGTCACCCGCTTGCAAGCATAATAAAGCTTTCCTAATTCACCAACTTGTCCAAGGTCATTTTATTAAGGATCCAGAAGACTCAAAGTCTTGATGGACCATTTTTCATATCTTACAGGAAGCCAGAGTCCAAATCCCTACTCAGCCATAACACCATAACATGGTTTAAAGCATGCCATGACAGCAGCCACAACGCAGGAAATGACTTCGACTGGGTCTCAAACCCTTTGGTGAGTAGGGACTTCCCCTCCATGTGAAGACAGGCTTTGTCGGATTGAGGAACAAGACAAATAGAGGCTCTAACCTCTGCTGCCTTGCGGCTATACTTATTCATGGGAAAGGCTATGGGAGTAAACCCTGAGGAAGAACCTGTACCTGCTGCCTTACAAGACATCTTTGGGAGAAGAAAGGGCTCAGGAGTCAACCCTACACAAATCCAAGTCCCCAAGACAGGTAGATGGTGTCTCATACACCTCCTTCCAACAACTCCTGCAGCTAAGCTTTCCTTTGAACCCTATCAGTGAGGCTGAGAGAGGGGTCTTGTTGTCTGGCCAGTCCAGGACCTCCATAACACTGCCCAGGCTTGCACTCCAGGGAGGTCACTTCAGTGCTGCTAATACAGCAAAAAGAACGCAGGGGACAGCAGTCACAAGTTACTAGCCTCTGCAGCCACAGCAGGCACTGTGATTCTCCTGTGCTTTGACTTCATTCCATTGTCTTTTGAGACAAACAGATGCGAGCAACTGATTCAGTAAGGGAGATGTGCAAAAAGAGTTGATATGTATGAGGTTTGCGTCCACATTGTAGTGCTTATCTGGGCCACCCAAAGCTACTAATTTTGCAGTAAGACTAGAACTGGCCAGAAATTTTGTGTCATCGAGTGGTCTTCCAATCTCAAATAGTTTTTTTAAGAAGAAATGCTACTAAAATCAAACTATCATTACAAAAATGTACCAGTAAATTAAACTGCAACACTAATTTACATCCTTTCTTAGTACAGCCATTTATTAGTTTATGTAGCGCTCTAAAGTACAGATATTCAGCTAAGAGCCTGACATTATTAAGAAAAATCTGCTGTCAGCTATCCTGGTCAATGACATAACAACTCTAAAGTTAATGAGAAAGAACTTATCCCATGTGGTATGCACAAAAAACTGCGCAGCCAAACTCTGTATGGCTAGATTGGCAATCCAAGAGTCCTGGTTAGGCCCCATTAACTTTTCAACTACAGTGGTAACTCGGGTTAAGTACTTAATTTGTTCCAGAGGTCCATTCAGAACCTGAAACTGTTCTTAACATGAAGCACCACTTATATAATGGGGCCTCCTGCCGCCGCCGCGCTGCCAGAGCCCGATTTCTGTTCTTATGCTGAAGCAAAGTTCGTAACCTGAAGCGTATGTAACCCGAGGTACCACTGTACATGGAAGTATACAGGTAGCAATGAATGGAAATCTGGGAGTCTCCATGAAGACGCAAGAATCTGAAACTGTATGCTTAGATCTTCAGTTGGCATGAGAGAGAACAGACAGCAATTGCCTTTCACGGTGGCCTTTCAGCTTGATTAAAGAGATGACTTATTGCTGGGACCTGCAGCTTTCACCGAGTCAGATTTCTGTGTTAAAAATAAAGGCCAGAGTACAGTGCACTTCAGAACACTTTGGCCTGGTAGGTTGCATTTGCCAAACATAGTGTGAATTGTGGCTGTTCAACCCATTCTTACAACAACAAAAAATGGTGTTAAGCAGAAACCAACTAAGAAAGCTATAATTTCAAAGCTTTATTTACCCATTGTTTTTGCTTAATATAGAAATAACTTCAGAGTCCCTTGAACTATTCATTTATCTAAGGTTATGTGTAAACTCAGTGGAAGAGGATTAAAAAAGAAAGTCTTAAATGTAAACCATTTGTTGGGGGAGATTACTGAAGGCAAAAAAGGGAGGCAGGTTCAGCAACAGGTATAAGTCCCAGCAGCTACTAAGTTCTGGTTTGATGACAGAAAAGGTGGGGCCAGCCAGGTTAGAAGCAGTTGCCCTGTTTAAGAAGTCCAAGAACAGGGTAAGGAGTTCAGAATTGCATGGAGCAACTGAGTTGTTCCAATAGGTTGGTATGCACCCCCATATGCTTTTAAAGATGGGGCAAGGCACTGAATTTGGGCAGGATGTGTCTGTTTTATTATCACATTTTTGTGTTGCATTAGATTGTTATAAGGTGTACATTCTTTGTTTCTTCAGCTTGTAAACCGCCTTGAGTATTGTAAGATAGAAAGGCAGTATACAAATTAAAAGTGATGATGAGGATGAGGAGGAGGATGTTCCCTACAATGGGAGCATCACAAGGTCCTGGGTGAACAGGCTGTGCCCTCCGATTCTGACTCTGCTTCCTCTGCTCCTAGGGGTTGCTGACACTCACTCCCCCAGATCCCAGTGCTGCACTCCTTTCCCTGGGAGGAAAGAGGGGGAATGGGAGTCCTGCTATTCCAACTGCAGGAGCTGAATACAGGCGGGGGCAGGAGAGAAGGACTGTCATCCTTCTCTCTTCCCCAGTCCCAGACTCTCCATGATATCCTCCTCAGCAGTTTCAACCAGCCACTAGGGCTGGGAAATACATCAATATATCGTCCAAAACTGGTTTTGAATCCACATTATGACCTGTTTTGACCTCGCAATACCTTGTCAGGTGAATCTGAATAGAATTTGAGGGAAATTTTAACAAAAGGATTGGGGACTGACAGCTTCCCGGGGGGTGGCTCAGCTGAACTGAGACTTTTCTAGGCAGGAAGGGGAGAGTCACTGCTGCTGGGATTAAAATCTGTAGAGGGAAGGGGACTTCCCTCTTCCAAACTGCACATACCCAAGCTTGGAAAAGGGGATGACAAGCAGCGCACCACCATCTCTTCGTTTTGCTCACTCGCCTTCTTCCCCAGCTCCACAATCCCTTCTCCTCGCACTGAGGGAGGGCACCCAATTTCCCAAGGAGGAAGGAAGCAGCAGCCTCAGCGGATGTGCATCTGCACCTCAGAGCTGCTCCCCCACCCCTGCCGCTGCCTCTCCTCCCTACCTGGACTGAAGATGGCAGCTTGACACCCCCCCTTCCACTCCCACCCTCTCAAACCACGAGGCTCCAGGTCAAACCACATCATGAGGGGCTGAGAGGAGACAACCAAGTGGGAAGCAAATGCACTAGGATGCTGCTGGCCAGGGAGGCATTCCTCCTCCTGCACCCTCAGAACTGCGGTAGGAAAATCCATGAAGCCAGTCAATGCTTCTCCCGATTCCTGTTACCCTTCTGTGTATATGCGCATGCGTTTGTCTGTGTTGCCCTGTGTTGAGAATCTGGATGTTGGGGTGCAGGTTCCCCCTCCAGCGCCTCACTCTTCTGCTTTCCATCTCCACTCCACCCTGTCCACGAATCAACACGAGGTTTGGCAGCTTCTTCCTCTCCACCTCTCTCTGCCTAGGTAACAGTTGACCCCATTCACCTCTACATAGTTCACCCTTATTTCAGACATTGTGATATATCAAGATATTGTGGGATTTAAAGCTACAGTCAAGTGCAACATTCTGACAGAGGACTAATGGCCTCCATGTTCTAACTGGTTGCTGTGACAACCAGTTTGTTGGTTGCTGGTAGTTTTGAAAGATAACTGCTCAGCTGCAGTCACGTCAGGACCAACTTCCCTCTGGTATAGTTTATTAGCATGTTATGTGACCTAAGCCTGCCTTCAGGTACAGCTCTGTAAACCTACATGAATCTGAGAGTAAACTAGTTTTATATTAACATGAATCAGATTTGTGTGTGCATTCTTTAAGAGGGATTCAAAGGGATTTTTATCCAGGAAGGCATCTTTATTAGTAGAACTCAGATGAGTCAGTAACAAGCTGATCGCTGCATAAACTTATAATGGGGATTGTTTAACTCTGCTAAAGTAAAACTTCCCACCATGGGTTATGGGCCCAGAGTTGCATAATTTTTTTTTTACTTCCTGGTTATCCAGTGGGGATTAAGCAACCCCTCCCTTCCCTCAGAGGTTACAGTTACCTAAGGCAGTGAAGATCTTTTTTATAATTTTGAGATGGCTAGTGTGATGGCTAGTTGATAGTGATCTAGGCCGAGGCCTGCCTGTGCTAAATGAATATAATTTTGTGAACTGGAAGCAACGCTTAATAGCACTCCTAGATACAAAAGGAGTCCTGGAAGCTATAAAAAGCCCCTGGCCTACAACCACAGATGAGGGTGATTTAGATCAAGATATGAGCTTGGGAAGAAAAGAACAGTAAAGCCAGATTCATCATTTGAATGGGCTTCACGATTAACACCTCTCAATGATAAATTTTGAAGATAGTACATCTCAAATTTTAAGTGATATAGAGCGCATGTTTGGAGACACCATGAAGAGCTCCTACAGAATGTTAATACATGAGTATTAGACTCAGAATGAATTCTAAAGATGAATTCACACAGCATATGAACAGTTTACTGAAATTATTCAAAATATTCAGCTTACTCCTAAACCATTTGATGAGGAAATGAAGACATCATTTCTGTTATCATCCCTAGGACCAAGATTTGATGCATTTGTTGGTATAATGGACCACAAAGAAGGGTCCTGACCATTTATTTGAGGAAGGGTGCAGAGGGAGAGCTGAGTCTCCAGAAAGAAATGTAAGGGTAAAGACAGCAATTATGCGTCTAGGCAGTTTGCAAGGCCCAAAGACACACAGAAAATAGTAGTTTGCTTCAATTGCAAGAAGGAAGGCCACCCAAAACAAAGATACCCCTCCCTTTTCAGTCAAAAGGGGAAAAGAAGAGGGAACTGGCTGCTACAGGAAAGGAATTTAGCTGTCCAGAATTGTAAAAATAAAAGCAGTAAGTGGATTCTGGATCATGGTGCCAGCTCGCATGAGATAAATGATGCGGTAGGATCAGAAATTGAGATTGCAGATGGAAATATTGTCCTAGCGAGAGGGGCTGCTGTGAATTTGAAATTTAATATAGACAATCAAATTTTACATACTACAGTGGAAAGAGTCCTGTATGCTCTACAGCTCAGCTGCAATCTGATTAGTGTGTCCAAAAAGGGTTTCCAGATAACGTTTGGAAATGGACAATGCAAGGTTACAAAGAATGGTAAAGTGTTTGTTCAAGCTAAACTAATAAATGATGTATATGAGGCTGATCTTTCAGAGAGATCCGCAAAGGTGGCCCATTCAAGCCAGAAGGATGAGGCGAAGCTGCAGTTGTAGCATAGAAGGCTGGGACACAGAGACACCAACGTCATTCTAGACTTAAAAAGGTAAAGGGACCCCTGACCATTAGGTGCAGTCGTGACCGACTCTGGGGTTGCGGGAGTAAGGCAAGAGACGCGCGCTCTGGAAAGGCGGGAAGGGAGAGCAGAGCGTTGGTATGACAACCGCATTCCAGACGTGCCGGCACCAACTGAGCCGCCTGCGGAACCAATGGAGATTGGAGGAGCGCGCGCGCGCGGGGGTTTCAAACTCCAGCGAGGTTCGTAAGAAGGAGGGGAAAGCGAATAAGAAGTGTTTCCTCTGCCAGCAGCCGGGACATTTTGCCAGAGTCTGCCCTCAGAAAAAGGCGTGGCAAGGAATGGTGGGGGCAGTTGGGAGTGAGGAGGAAAGAGATAAGGAGCAGGGAAACGGCAATGCTTGGCTGCAGGAAAGCAGGCACAGCAGCCAGGCGAGCAACCAGTAGAAGTGCCCAAACCAGACCCTCCCCGAGCAGCCATAGCCATAGAGGTGGTGCTAGAACTCCCCAACGGACACCCAATCAAGGTGAAGGCGCTGCTGGATTCAGGCAACTCTTGCAACTTCTTTAGCAAGGATTTTGCGCTGGAACACCAGCTCCATGTAGTGCCTCTAGAACATCCCTTGCAAGTAACAACTATTGATGGGAGAGAACTCTTGGGGGGGGGAGTTACCCACCAGACCCCGCCCATGAAAATGACGGTCTCCAGACACACAGAGACAATTGCCTTTCACGTAGCCACATTAGCAGGACCACCTATCATACTGGGAATGAGTTGGCTAGCACTGCATGACCCAGTAGTAGGGTGGCACCAGCGGACAGTCACCTTTGGGTCGGCCCACTGCGTAGAGCACTGCCACGGGGGGGGGGGGACCTGAGGGTGGCAGTAGCCAGGGTGGCAGGGATGGCGGTAGGGGAAAGGGGGAAGGTACCACCTCAGTATGCTGACTTGGAAGAAGTCTTCAGCGAGAAGGAGGCGGATAGGCTACCCCCTCACAGGCCCTTTGACTGTCAGATCAACCTACTCCCAGGGGCTCAGCTGCCAGTGGGTAAGCTGTACGCCATGTCAGATAGGGAGATGCAGGAATTGCGGAAGTTTATTGACAAGAACCTGAAGAGAGGTTTCATACGGGAATCTAGGGCGGTGGGGAGTAGTCCAGTGTTCTTTGTGGACAAGAGAGACTCCAAGGAGCCCAGGCTCGTAGTAGATTACCGGGCCTTGAACCAGGTGTCGGAACCAGTGACCTTCCCAATGCCCAGAATTGATGACATTTTGACCAGGGTAAGGAAGGGGAAGATTTTTACCAAACTGGACCTTCGGGGGGCGTACAATTTGATAAGGATGAGGGAGGGGGATGAATGGAAAACCACCATGTTCACTCCTCTGGGGGCCTTTGAGTACTTAGTTATGCCCTTCGGATTACAATCCGGCTCAAGCACGTTTCAAGCTTTCATGCACCACGTGCTAGGGTCCCTGCTGTACAAGAATTGCGTGGCTTTCTTGGACGATGTGCTAATCTACTCGGAGAATGAAGAGCAGCATGTAAAAGACGTCAGGGAAGTGCTGAAAAGACTGCAGGAGCACCAGCTGTGGGTTAAACTGCAGAAGTGCCAATTCCACGCTTGAGAGGTGGAGTTCCTGGGTTACAGGTTGTCGGACAAAGGCTTAGCCATGGACCCAGGCAAGGTGCAGGCAGTGCTAAAATGGAAGCCTCCCAAGAACCGGAAAGACGTACAGAGGTTCCTGGGGTTTGGAAACTTCTATAGGAAGTTCATCAAGAACTTCGCCCATTTAACGGCACCCATAACTGATTGTCTCAGCAGTAAGAAGAAGTTTGAATGGACGGAAGAGGCCCAGCGGTCCTTTGAAAAGCTAAAGAGGGCTTTCGCATCGGAAGAGCAACTCCTACACGTGGATCTGCAGAAGCCGATGAGGCTGGAGACGGATGCGTCAGACAGAGCGGTGGGGGCCATATTGCTCCAGCCGGGAAATCGGGGAGTGTGGAAGCTGTGCGCCTCTTTCTCAAGGAAGCTGAACAAGTCAGAACAAAACTACACGGTGTATGATCGGGAGCTGCTGGCAATTCATGAGGCTTTTTGACGCTGGAGACATTTTCTAATAGGTGCACAGCACAAAATCCAGGTGTGTACGGACCATAAGAACCTGGAATATTGGAGGACTGCGCGAGTCCTGAACCAAAGACAGGTGCGGTGGGCACCGGAGTTTTCCCAGTTTTATTTTGAGATTAGGTACGTGCCTGGGAAGGAAAACGTCAGAGCAGACGCTCTCTCCCGCAAACCCGAGTACTTGGAAGGGGAGGGAGTGCCGGACGTACGTCATGTCATACCCAAGGACCGATGGGTGTGTGGGGGAGTGTTGGTAGGGAGACAAGAACTAGCCGGGTTGACGAGGGAGGACCAGTACGCCCAAACCAAGATCAGGGAGATCCGAAATGCAGAAGAAATTCAGGGGGGGTTGAGGTAAAGGAGGGGGCTTTGTACTATAAAGGTGTGTTGTACATACCCGAGGGGGACTTGAGGAGAAGAATACTGAAACAACTTCATGACAACCCCACAGCGGGACATTTTGGTCAACACAAAACAATGCTACTTGTCACCAGGCAGTTCTGGTGGCCAAGGGTGAGGGATGATGTGAAGGAATACGTACGGGGGTGCGAGCGCTGCCAGCAAGCTAAGGGGGAGAGGGCAGCACCCGCGGGGTTACTGGAGCCTTTACCCACACCAGAGAAACCATGGGAGGTGGTATCAATTGATTTTATGACCGATTTACCCAAGACCAGGGGGAAAACGGCAGTAATGGTGGTAGCTGACTTGATGACCAAAATGTGCCATTTTATTGCTTGCTCGCATGCAGTGACAGCAGAGGAAACAGCTAAGGTGTTTGTAGAGCATGTTTTCAGGTTGCATGGCGCCCCTTGAGGGTTTTGTCCGACAGAGGCAGGCAATTCCAGATTCTGGAGGAAGCTGATGAGCCTGCTGGACGTCGAGGTGAGCTTCTCGACGGCCAGACACCCAGAGACCAACGGACAAGCAGAAAGAGCTAATAGCATACTTCAACAGTACCTACGCTGTTACGTCAACGAAAGAACGATTGGGTGGACAAACTAGCGCTGGCTGAATTTGCATACAATAACGTGGAACATGTGTCCATGGGGTTGAGTCCATTCATGGCCAATTACGGGTGTCACCCCAGGGCCTTCCCCGGGGAGGGGGAGGGAAAGTGGAGTGTGCCGGTGGCCGAACAATTTGTGGAAGAAATGGAGGCTTTACACCAACAACTTAAGATTAACCTGGAAAGGGCAAAAGAAGCGTACAAAAGGCAGGCTGACAAGCACCGCAGAGAAGGGGAAACTATAAGAGTGGGGGACCAGGTGTGGTTGTCTACCCAAGGGTTACCGTTCAAAGGGGGGTGTAAGAAATTACGGCCAAGGTGATTGGGACCTTTCGAGGTAACCCAACAGGTGAATCCTGTGACCTTTAGGCTCAAATTGCCCTCCAACATGAAACTGCACCCGGTGTTCCATAGGTCCTTACTCTCACCGTTCAGGGAGGGGAAGGAATTTCTGGGTCAACAAAGAGAAACACCCCTGCATCCACAGATGGAGGAAAGGGAACTCAGTGGTCATGCAGCTGAAATTCTCGATTCAAGGTGGAGAGGGAGGCGAGTGGAATATTTGGTGGCTTGGGAGGGGGAGTCAGAATCGGAAAACACATGGGTTCCAGCAGAAGAGATTAGGGATGAGTATCTGCAGGAGGAGTTTCATCACAGGTTCCCTAGCAAGCCCAAACCACTAGAGAGGTTCTGGGTGGAGCAATTTGGTACCACGGATGATGAAGAAGAGTTTGTGGGATTTCCCGCCTCCGAAGAGGAGGAAGGGGAGCTATCCAAGGGAGAGGAATCCGACTGGGGAGATTGGGGAGCGGGAAGAGACAGCAGCAGGTGGAGAGCGGTGTTTGAATCATCAGAGGGAGGGGATAGCTCCTTCCAGGGGTTCCCTGCGTCACCGTCCAAGGAACGGACGGGGGAGGGGGAAGGCCCTGGGAGGGAGGTGGATGTCAGGGAACTGACATCGGAGCCGAGTGGAGAGGTAAGGCTCCCTAATGATGCCGGAGAGGGAACCAGCAAAGAGAGAGAGAGAGCTTCCGCTGGGGAAGGAAACCAAGGTGACACCAGGAAGAAAGGAGAGGCTGAGAGTACTTCGGAGGGGAGGCTCCGAGACTCTTCCAGTGAGGTCAGTGAAGAGAGTGCAGGACCACCGCTTGGCACCCACTCTGCGCAGAAGGCTTCCGCGCAGAGAAGCGAGGAGGAGGTTGGCTGTTAAGGAATTCTTATGTTGGAGGAAGTTTAGGAAACGCCCACTGACGGATTCTGCCAGTGACTGAGACAGTCGCGTTTTTAGGGCTGTCAAACCGGGAAAAGGTCCAGATATACAACCAGCTCAGAGCAGTTTGGAATTTACGCACAAGCAACCCCAATTCCCATTACAAAGACCATGAAATTTTTTAAGATAAAAGCCTATGATGAAAGAGGAATTCAAAAGAAGGAACTAAGGAGTAAGAAACACTCGTGATTGCAATAACCAAGGTAGGAAACAAACAGAATTTGGATTAAAAGTTTAGCAGAAGGAATAGTTTTGAAAGGATCTGATTTTAGCAATGTCACAGATGAAAAAGCTATGATGTTTGGCAGCCAGTTGAATTTTATAAAGTTTAATGTTGTAATCCTCATTAATATTAACTATGGTCAGTGCTGACATATTCAGGAACTGTGACTAAGCCAGGAGGTGGAATTTATTCCCAAGAGGGGAGTGATTGATCATTTTGCCACAATTAAGATGGAGTCAGTGTAATGTAGTAGATGTCAGACTGGAACCAAAGAAACCTACATACCGTATCCCCCCCCCCCCCGCAGCCATCCCCAAGCTAGAAGAGGGAGACAGAGCGCTCTGTCTCCCTCTTCTACCTTCAGGGACAGCCTCCCTAGCCTCCGTGGGGCAGCGGCTTGCCCCGTTGTCCCCCGAGCTTGTGGGACTGGCGGTGGGGAGAAGCTTGCCTCTCCCCACCGCCAGCCTCCAAACCAGGTCGGGGAATAGTGGGATGGCGGCGCTCCGCCTCCCCGCTGTCCCCCGAGCTTGTGGAGCTGCCCGATATCTGCCCGAAGTGCACTCCGGAGCGTGCCCCGTGCTGCAGGCTGCCACCCGCAAGCCTTGCGAGCCCGGCGGGAACTCCTGCCAGGCTCGCAAGGCTTGCGGATAGCTTCCTGAAGCCTGCATTCGCCCCATAGGACGCAAAAATATTTCCCCTTCATTTTTGGAGGGGAAAAACTTCTTCTGAAGTTTACTATACAGAGGAAAGGAGCAGCCAAGCATACTAGGACTCAATTTCTTGACTTTAAGAAAGCCAACTTCATAAAACTTAGGGAAGTGCTGGGTGAGATCCCATGGACAGTAATACTAAAAGGAAAGGGAGTTCATGATGGCTGGGAGTTTGTTAAGAGGGAGATAGTAAAAGCACAACTTCAGGCAATACCAAGGAGACGGAAACATGGAAGGTGCCTAAAGAAGCCAGGGTGGCTATCTAAAGAACTTTTAACTGAGTTAAGATTAAAAAAGGATGTGTACAAAAAATGGAAAAGGGGGGAAACCACCAAAGAGGAATTCAAACAAATAGCCAGCACGTGTAGACACAAAGTCAGAAAAGCTAAAGCACAGAATGAACTCAGGCTTGCTAGAGAGGTTAAAAGCAACAAAAAAGGCTTTTATGGGTATGTTTGTAGCAAAAGGAAGAACAAAGAAACAGTGGGGTCACTCAGAGGAGAAGATGGTGAAATGCAAACAGGGGACACAGAAAGGGCTGAACTCCTCAATGCCTTCTTTGCCTCAGTCTTCTCCGATAAAGAAAACAATGCTCGACCTGAAGAATTTGGAGCAAATGATTCAGCAGAGGAAACACAGCCCAGAATAACTAAGGAGATAGTACAAGAATACTTGGCTAGTCTAGATGTATTCAAGTCTCCAGGGCCAGATGAACTGCATCCAAGAGTATTAAAAGAACTGGCAGATGTGATCTCAGAACCACTGGCAGTCATCTTTGAGAATTCCTGGAGAACAGGCGAAGTCCCGGCAGACTGGAGGACGGCAAATGTTGTCCCTATTTTCAAAAAGGGGGAAAGAGAGGACCCAAATATTTACTGCCCAGTCAGTCTGACATCAATACCAGGGAAGATTCTGGAGCAGATCGTTAAGCAAACAGTCTGTGAGCACCTAGAAAGGAATACTGTGATCACCAATAGTCAGCATGGATTTCTGAAAAATAAGTCATGTCAGACTAACCTGATCTCGTTTTTTGACAGAATTACAAGCCTGGTAGATGAAGGGAACGCAGTGGATATAGCCTACCTTGATTTCAGCAAGGCATTTGACAAGGTGCCCCATGATATTCTTGTAAAGAAGCTGGTAAAATGCGGTCTTGACTATGCTACCACTCAGTGGATTTGTAACTGGCTGACTGACCGAACCCAAAGGGTGCTCATCAATGGTTCCTCTTCATCCTGGAGAAGAGTGACTAGAGGGGTGCCACAGGGTTTTGTCTTGGGCCCAGTCTTATTCAACATCTTTATCAACGACTTGGATGATGGACTCAAGGGCATCCTGATCAAATTTGCAGATGACACCAAACTGGGAGGGGTGGCTAACACCCCAGAGGACAGGATCACACTTCAAAACGACCTTGACAGATTACACAACTGGGCCAAAACAAACAAGATGAATTTTAACAGGGAGAAATGTAAAGTATTGAACTTGGGCAAAAAAATGAGAGGCACAAATACAAGATGGGTGACACCTGGATTGAGAGCAGTACATGTGAAAAGGATCTAGGAGTCTTGGTTGACCACAAACTTGACATGAGCCAACAGTGTGACGTGGCAGCTAAAAAAGCCAATGCAATTCTGGGCTGCATCAATAGGAGTATAGCATCTAGATCAAGGGAAGTAATAGTGCCACTGTATTCTGCTCTGGTCAGACCTCACCTGGAGTACCATGTCCAGTTCTGGGCACCACAGTTCAAGAAGGACACTGACAAACTGGAATATGTCCAGAGGAGGGCAACCAAAATAGTCAAAGGCCTGGAAACGATGCCTTATGAGGAACGGCTAAGGGAGCTGGGCATGTTTAGCCTGGAGAAGAGGAGGTTAAGGGGTGATATGATAGCCATGTTCAAATATATAAAAGGATGTCACATAGAGGAGGGAGAAAGGTTGTTTTCTGCTGCTCCAGAGAAGCGGACACAGAGCAATGGTTCCAAACTACAAGAAAGAAGATTCCACCTAAACATTAGGAAGAACTTCCTGACAGTAAGAGCTGTTCGACAGTGGAATTTGCTGCCAAGGAGTGTGGTGGAGTCTCCTTCTTTGGAGGTCTTTAAGCAGAGGCTTGACAACCATATGTCAGGAGTGCTCTGATGGTGTTTCCTGCTTGGCAGGGGGTTGGACTTGATAGCCCTTGTGGTCTCCTCCAACTCTATGATTCTATGAATCTATGAAAAAGTGCGTCCTATAGGGCGAAAAATACGGTACATACATACACTCAGCCTCAAACCTCATTCACAGCATTTCAGCCAAACAACCTGACAGGATTGCTGTAAAGATACAAATGATGAGACTGATGAAAGAAACATGTTTGTTGTCAACAGTTCCTTGGGAAAATTTAGGATTCTTATTTTTTACTATCTGAAAAGAAGGAGGGAAGATAAGAGGAAGTATAGGTGATCAATAAATGGAAGAACATCCAAGTTAGGTTAAGCAGAGAAGCCATCTTTCTGTTCCTTCCTCCCTCGTTTTGTTTTGGGGTGTTGCTCAAACACAAATCAAAGGATGATCCCTTTGACTTCAGCACTCAGGAAAAAAAGACCTAGGGCTCATTCATACGATTGTTTAATGTGGATATAGTAAAGTTCTTGTAATTCTCCATTGTCGTTATGTCATTCTCCTCTAAATCACAGCCTTAACAGAATCATAGAATTGTAGAATTGGAAGGGGCCACCAGGGCCATGGAGCCAACCCCCCGCAATGCAGGAATCATTTGCCCAACATGGGACTTGGACGCACAACCCTGAAATTAAGAGTCTCATGCGCTACCAGTTGAGCTCTCCCAGTTTTTAATGTGCTAATAACTACTTTTTATTCTTTTTAGAGATAGATGAACTCCCCCAGCCCAAATCAAACTGAACTGCTTGGACCGCTGTCCAAGTTATTTCCGCAGAAGTCAGGAAAAGCTTGCTTTATTTCCCAAAACAATTTAAGTTCAGAAGTTTCCTGTCCCTCTTTCTCACCTAGCCCCCGCCCCATATCTCCCCTGTTGGCACTCAATCCACAGTAAAAGAAGGAAGATCTGCACCCTCTCCTTCCTTTCTGGCATGCTGAGGGGGAGAGACAGTCCCAAAGGGCCTTGAGAAACATTTCTTCTCCCAGTTAATGGCAGCAGCCGCTTCCCCCGGCTGATCTAGCAGCTGGCCAGAAAGGGAAGGGAGAGATCCAATTTCCTACCTTCCTTCTTGCAGCTGGAGGGGCATTACCATTGGTTGTACTGCCATCATCATTCAGCTGTACTGCCTGATAAGAGGAATTTAAAGGCAGAGGAGGGGCTTGGGGGGATTGGAGTGGATATGTTTGTAAACTGGGAACTAGTTCCAAGCCCAAACTCAGAAAACTTTCAGGCATCTCTGTGTGTTTTTGTGTGTGTCTTTTTTGAAGAACCTACATACGATTTTTTTAAAAAATAAAAGTATACTGTGAATTGTTTTGAAGTAGTTTTTTATCCTTTTATGACCTGTTTTCTGTCCCTGAAGCTGCTTTTGAAATCAAGCCACTTGCCTCTAGATTATTATAGTATTGTCTTCATTCTGCCAAACTGTACTAAAAGGGTGGAGAAAATATAAGTATTCTTTTTTTTTACAAATTGCCAAAAGCTTTCCCTTAGCTTTTTCAATTGTTGCTCATACACACATAGTTCTTATGGTACAAACATGGTATATTAAAAAACTTTTAAAGGCATAAAACAACAACAGAAAGGCACAGAGAATGGCTACCATTCACATCAAAACCTGTTTCTCAATTGTCCCACAACATAAGCAACATTCCATATAACACCCAACAGTGCAAAAGTGCAGGTGAGTTATCTTTTAATAAGAGAATACAAACAGCAAAATCATGGCCAATGTGCCTATGATGCGCTTCTAAGCAACAGTAAAAAAGCAAAGTATCTGGAGAAGCAAGGGCAAAGAGGATCCACTGAAAGTGCCTAGGCACCATCAAGCTGTGAAACCTGCATGATCTGGTTCCTGTTTCTCTCTTTGGTCTAAAACAAATGGGACGTGACTGACTACAAAGGCTACTTCTGTTGCTGTAGAGCAGGGCACACCAACCTTTTTGAATCAGTAGGCATATTTTGAATTTTGAGAGTACTGTGGGCACCAGTCATAAAATGGCTGCCATGGGGAATGGCAAAACATAAATGGCTGCTCTGGGGGCCTGGCACAGTACAAGAGAGTACAGTCACTGCCGCTTTCCCATGCACCGCACTCAACTGCATGCTTAGCAGTATGTCTTGATTGTTCTGTTTCTTCCTCCATGATCAGCTCAGCAGTGGGACTCAGCTGCATGCCATTTTCACTGCTATTGAGCCGCAAACTCTGATCATGGAGAGAGATTGTGGGAAGGGGAGATTTAAGCCCTTGCCCTACTCAGCGCATTGGAGGTTATAACTCAGCAGAAGAGGAAAAGAGGGCTGAGGAGAAGGAGTGGGGCCTTAGGAGAGGCCAGTGGGATCAAGGATCCCCCACCCTCGGTCTACACACTGACAGGCAGAGGCTCTCCAGGATTTCAGATGGAAGCTTTTCCCAGCCCTATCTGAGACTGAACCTGCAATGTGCTTCACCACTGAGCTTTCTGCTTTCCCCTGTGTTCTAGTTACAAACATATGCTGGTTATGGGCAAAATAGTTTAGAAAAAATGCTGAAATAAATCAGAGATGGAATGATTGTCAAGTTAAGGCACTATAAGGTTAATAAGATGGTAACTTCCAAATGTGAGGTACTGGTATCCAGTATTATTACAGATCTGAAAACCACAAGATTTGATCCATTTGCAGTGCAGTTTTACTACCATGCAAAGCTATGGAGGTCCTTGTAAGGCTCTGCAGAGATTCTGTTCCCAACGACGCCTTGGTAAACTTGCATCTAGTGCTCAGAAGTTGAATGGCAAAGAAAACATCAAAGGTCTGATATTGTAAAGAACAAGGAAAGTTCATGTAACAGAAGGGGCAGGGGCAGAAAAACAAATAATCTGTTGGGTCCAGGATCAATGGTATCAAAAGCTGCAGAAAGATGGAGTAGAAGAAGCAAGGTTGCACCTCCTTGCCCCTCTCTTGATGGTCACCCATCAGAGTAGCCAGTGCCATTTTGGTCCAGAAAACCTGAACCTGGACTGAAACGGGTCTAGACCATGGGTTGGCAAACTAAGGCCCGGGGGCCAGATCCAGCCCAATCACCTTCTAAATCCAGCCCGCGGATGGGCTGGGAATGAGCGTGTTTTTACATGAGTAGAATGTGTCCTTTTATATAAAATGTATCTCTGGGTTATTTGTGGGGCATACAAATTCGTTCATCCCCCCCCCATATAGTCCAGCCCCCCACAACGTCTGAGGGATGGTGGACTGGCCCCCTGCTGAAAAAGTTTACTGACCCCTGGTCTAGACAATGAGTTACATCCAATAATGCCGGCAGCTGCTCTGCCACAAGCCTCTCAATCACCTTCTTGAAAAAAGGTTGATAACTATTGCAGATGAGTGGGTCCAATGCTGGGTTTCTTTAGATGTGGTAACACCACTGCCTCTCTCAAAGCAGTGGGACCACTTCATTGCATCATGATGCGTTCACCACACCCTGGATCCATCCCCTGCCAGCAAGATTTTATTAATCATAAGGGACAGGACAAGAGAATCTATGTTTCTGTATGGTCTGATGTATTGCTGCAAACACCCTGACAATATCCTCAGGTCACATCAACTGAAATTGATCCCACAAAACCGTTCGAGACACAGCATTGGACACCTGACATATTTCTGCACCAATTATGGCATCAAGAACAACTTAACCATTGAAGCGCCTCAAAAACTCTTCACAGTGGGTCTCCAAATGGTCCATGGAAACTCTCTCAGGGGCCAGTAACCTACCTTCCTTCACTTATCCTACCTTTTGATGCCCACTGTGCCCTTTTTGCTCTTTGTCCTCTGCAAAAGAGCACCTCCCTATACTAACTTCAGCTTAGGTCTACTGAGCCTAGAAGTCCAACTATAACTTATAAACCAAACTTATAAACCAAAACACAGGACCCAGTGTCTGGTTTGGTCAATGTTATGTGTGCTGTTAGAAAGTCTGGGCTACTTTCTAATAGAAGCACATATGAAAGGGAATTTTTGAAAGTGAACAACCAGCTCACAAAGCTGAAGTCATTGGAAAAGTGGAGACTTTGGCATAGAAGCGACATGAGGTAATCAACCATCCAAAATAACATCCAGCAAAGGGGTAAATTTTAATACTTTTTAATGCTTTTGTGAGTACCAGAGTGCCTAGAACCATCTCCAACTGTAGGAATGTTACATTCTCTCACAGGAACACATCAACATCAAGCTCTATTTTTGTTAACTGCACAGGCATTGTAAAGCTCCTGAGCTAGCTTGTGCCAAACAAAAACCATGCAACACATGGTCATAACAAAACAACAAAAAACCAGAAGGCCCAGAGCTCTTTAGATGATATTCTCTTAAGTTTCCCACTCCGAAAATGTGTACCACCAAATCCAGCTTTTATCCCCAGTGGCAAATATATATGCTATTAAATATATATATTTAAATATTTCTCTCTAGCATAAAAAAGCAGCCAAACTACAGCAATCTAAGTTAAACATATCAGACACCATCTGAGTGGAACAAACCAGAGCTATATTCACCTTCTTACAGTAACTCCACTTACAGTAACATTGTTCTCTGGAAGCAAGCACAGGGTTAGAGAGACCTGACTGCCTCAAACACAAATATGCTATTCCAAAAGACGATGAGATGAGACAAAATCTAAAGTCGGGCATTAATAAATGAGGGTACATCTCCTCCTGGGATACTGAACCTTTCTGTGCCTCTAAAATGTCGAAAATGCTGAGAATCTTTTGTAAAAGCCCTCCAACATTTGCAAATCCCACGTCCGTCCACCTGCCTCTTACTCCTAAACAGACTCGAGGGCATAGATGGGGAGGTGCCATTAGACATCGGAGGAGGTAGGCAAATTGGGGGAACCTGCAACCGCTCCCTGGGGAGAAAGTCTCTGCCTAGGCAGAGCGCCCCAGAGTTCGCTCCCCGTACGTGTGGGGCGCCTGGGCGAAGAAGCCAGCGCGCCCCGCCCCAAGAGCCCCTCGCTTCGGAGCGACTCACTCCGGACAGGCTTCCTTCCTTTCCTGACGGTGCCGCCCATCGACTCCAGACCCCGCGCCGAGGCTGCCGCCGCCGCCCTTACCCCGTTGGCCGCCGCCATCTGCACCACCAGCTCGACGGCCGTCCGGCTGAAGTACCTGCCGTCGCTGCCCACCACCATGGTGCAGCCCTGGCGGTCGCGGAGGTCGACGGACGACAGCACGCTCTGCACGAAGTTGGGCAGGTAGTTGCGCTGACTCTCGAAGACGGCCGTGGGTCTCCGCAGGCCGCCGCCGCCCGTCGGCTTCTGGTCCTCGAAGGGCGCCGTGGGCACCGTCAGCACCGGGATGGGGCTGCCCTCCATGGCGCCCTCGGCCGCAGCCCGGCCTGGCGCCTCACATGCGAAGCGCCGCCGCCGGCACAGCCCTCCTCGCCCGCTGCGGGCGGCGCGGGAAAGAGGCGCTTCGGGAGACGCCGCTCCGCCCGGCGCCCGGCGAAGCAACTGTCCGCTTGGGAGCAAGGGCGCCGGAGGGAGGGAGGGAGGGAGGGAGCAGCCGAGCCCGCCTTCGCCAGCGGCGGCGGCAGCCTCGGCCAATCAGAGGGCGGAAAGAGAAGGAACTGGAGGCGGCGTGAAGCCCATTGGTTGGCGGGGATCCCGCCCTGTCAATGAATTGCGACTAAAGAGCTCCAGGCTAGAAGCCCAGCCGTCGAAGCCTTCACTCACACGACCTCCACTTTTATTTATATCGGTTGGGTAAAGGGATGTATTGTCAAGTTCCTTTTTAAAAAAATGTTTTATTTTCATTTTTAAAACAATATTCTTATACATTCACATCATTTTTAAATTGTACACTTCTGGGATTACTTAAATCCCTCGGACCTCCCCCCACCCCCACCCCTGGTTTCCAATTTCCCCCTATTTCTATCACATCTAATTACGTTTTTCTAATCCATTTTATTGCTTTTTTTTTACCTTAAATCATATTACATTATAAGTGTTATAACAATCCTGCTAAGGTTTTTTTTTTAAAAAATTCTTTTTATTAAATAGCTTTCATAACACAGACATATGCAAAACAGAAAAAAGAAAAACAATTAAAGAAAAAACAACACAAAGTACAGCTGCACACTGAGCACAGTAACCAGTGAATTAAAGAAAAAAAAGGCACTAAAAAGAAAAAGAGAAACCGGAAAAATTAAAAAAAAAAGTGAAAGAAAAAACTTAGTGTATATAACAGTTAACACCCATCACCTGACCTCCTTCCCTGCTGATTTCGGGTTTCCAGTTTTAATAGTTTCCTTTTTACAGCTGGTGTTGGTATTTAGTTTGTACACCGGAAGTTTTATACCAGACCTGCTATAGTTGGTAAGTTTCCAAAATTTCCTCATATATAAGCCATAAATTTGTTCCAATCTTCATTTAACTTTGCACTTTTTTGGTTTCTAATTCTTTGCGTCATTTTTGCCAATTCGATGAAGTCGTATAGTTTTAATTGCCAATCCCTCACCGTTGGTATAGTTGTACTTTTCCAGTTTTGGGCGATTAGCATTCTGGCCGCTGCCATTGAATATTGAAATAGGGTTTTATCTTCTTTCTTTATCTCATCTCCAACAATCCCTAGTAAAAAGGCATCTGGTTTTTTGGGGAATGTGTATCTAAATATCTTTTTTAACTCATCATATATTTGATTCCAAAAATTTTTCATTACCTCACATGCCCACCACATATGTATAAAATTACCTTCTTTTGTTTTACATCTCCAACAGGCCCTATCTCCAGTCCTATACATCCTACTTATTTTTTCTGGTGTTAAGTACCATCGATATATCATTTTTTCTAAATTTTCTCTAATTGCAGCGCTTGCCGTGAATTTCATTCCCTCATTCCACAATTTTGCCCATTTCTCATATTCTATGTTATGTCCCAAATCTATCGCCCACTTGACCATGACTTCCTTAATTTCTTCGTCTTTTGTGTCCCACTCCAGTAATATGTTATACATTTTAGACAATAATTTAGATTTACTCTCGATTATCTCAATCTGAAATTTAGATTTCTTTTCGTTCATTCCTATTTTTTTATCTTCCGTCCATCTTGCGTTAATCTGATGATACTGTATCCAACCCGTCAGCTTCTCTTTTAACTCCTCGTATGGCCTTAATTTCCAGCTATTTTGAGATCTAACTAGTAAATCTTCATATGTCAATCTTTGATCTTCCTGGTTTATTTTTTTAATTGTTAGGATATTTGTTGGGCATAACCACCAAGGTGTTTTCCCCTCTAGCAATTTTTTATTTTTTTCCCAAACTTCATACAGGGGGCCTCTGATAATGTGATTCGAAAATCCTTTATGGGGCTTCTCCTTATTTGACCAAAGGTAGGCATGCCAGCCGGACCTATTATCTGCCCCTTCGAGATCTAATAAATCGGTGTTCTCCAAGGTTATCCATTCCTTAACCCAACATAAACAAGCAGCTTCGTAATATAGTTTTAGATTGGGGACTGCGAGCCCTCCTCTCTCCTTTCGGTCCGTGAGTAATTTAAACCTGATCCTTGGCCTTCTTCCCTGCCAAATGAATCTTGAGAGAGTTTTCTGCCAGTCTTTGAATATTTTGGACCCTCTAATAACAGGAATATTTTGAAACAGAAACAGCATCTTAGGGAGTATATTCATTTTTATAGCCTCCATCCTACCCAGCCAGGAGAGGTTAACTCTGTTCCAAACATCCAGGTCTTTTTTGATTTTATTCCACGTTGCCGAGTAGTTGTCTTCAATCAGGTTTATATTTTTTGGTGTGAGCCATATTCCTAAATATTTTATTTTTTTTGCCACTTTAATTCCGTTTTGTCTCTCTAATTTTTCTTTTATATCGTTACTCAGATTCTTTATCAGCATTTTGGTTTTAAATTTATTCAGTTTGAAACCAGATAGTCTACCATACTCCTCTAAGACTTCCAGCGCTCTACCCAGACTTCCTTGCGGCTCTTCCAAAGATAACATCAGGTCGTCCGCATAAGCTTTTAGTTTGAACTCCTTTGATCCAATTTTTATCCCTTGTATCTCAGGCATTGATCTTATTTTATTCGCCAAAACTTCTAAAACTATGATGAATAGGAGCGGGGAGAGAGGGCAACCCTGTCTTGTTCCCTTCTCGATCTTGAATGTGTTTGTAAGGTTATTATTTATCACCAGTTTAGCAGATTGGATTGAGTATATTGCCTGTATTCCTTTCATAAATTCTCCCTCTATCCCTGCCTTTTCTATGGATTTTAATAGAAACGACCAAGAGACGTTATCAAACGCCTTCTCGGCGTCTATGAAGACCAGAGCTGCAGGGATATCATTATTAATCTCCAAGTGTTCGATTATGTTTATAACATGTCTCACGTTATCTTTCAGAAACCTATTTGGGAGGAAACCCGATTGGTCCTTGTGGATTAGATTTGTTAAACATCTTTTCAATCTGTTTGCCATAATTTCAGCGTATATTTTGTAATCATTGTTGAGCAAAGATATTGGCCTGTAATTCTTCATATTCAGTTTATCTGTGTCTACTTTGGGGATTAATGTTATGAAGGCTTCCCTCCAGGACTCGGGTATCTTCCCTCCTCTCAAGATATTATTCATCGTATCACAAAGCGCTGATATCAGTTGGCTTTCCAAAACTTTGTAATATTTGGCCGAAAGGCCGTCCGGTCCTGGTGCCTCACCCAATTTCATTTTTTTATCGCATTCTGTATCTCATCTGTGTTTATGGGTCTGTTTAATTGGCGTCTTTCTTCCTCTGTGACAATCTTCCCTTTACATTTCTCTAAATATCTTTCTATTTGGATTGGGTCCTCTTCTCCTTTCTTATATAGCTCCTCATAGAATTTAAGAAAATTATTTTGTATTCTTTTTGGGTCTACTATCAGTTCTTCCTCAACCATTATTTTGTTTATCACATTTTGTTTTTGTCTTTTTCTCAATTGCCAGGCCAGAAATTTCCCCGTTTTATTCGCTGATTCAAAATATCTTTGCCTCATTAACTTAATTTTCCATTCAATTTCTTGGTTCATTAACATCGAGTATTGTGTTTGTAATAATTTCGTTGTTTGTAGGCTTTGTTCATCTTTCGGGTATTCTATTAATTTTTTCTCACACTCCCTTAGCTGTTTAAGTATTTCCTCCTTCTTTTGCTGTCTTATTTTCTTCTTATAATTGTTTTGCTGAATGAAAAAACCTCTTATAACCGCTTTACTAGCATCCCATGCCACTTCTATGTTTGTTCCTGTGTTAAGGTTTAGGTCAAAATACTCTTTTAACGTGGCTTTGGCTTTTTCAATAATCTCGTCATTATCTAATAAATATTCATTCAGCCTCCATCTGAAACCCCCCTGCGATGTTCCTTTTATCTCCAGTGTTATTGAGTTATGATCAGAAAGGGTTCTCGGTTGGATTTCACATTTCGTGGCTCTTAAGGTGAGTTCCCTCGAGGTCCAAATTTGGTCTATTCTGCCCCAGCTTTTATGCACCTCTGAGAAAAAGGTAAACTGCTTTTCTGTTGGATGCTTGTGTCTCCATATATCTATTAGGTCCATATTTTCTTCCAGGTCCTGAAATGTTTTTGGTAACTTTCCTTGGTTTCGTTTTCTCTTTTCTGAGTATCTGTCAATTTCCGGTGTCGGCACTGCATTAAAGTCTCCCAGTAATATCATCTTGTCATTTCCTAATTCTAATATCACTTGTTCTAATTTCCTAAAAAATTCTGGCTTATTTGAGTTTGGCGCATATATGTTTACCACATTAATCTTTTCCCCCTGGAAATTGATTTGAACCCCCAAAATCCTTCCTTCTTCATCCTTATAAATCAATTTAGGTTCCCATTTTTCATTGACATATGTTGTTACTCCTTTTTTTTTCTCTGCCGTGGAGTTTATAAATTCTATTCCTAAGTTCTTATTTACTAAAACGTGCTTGTGCTTTTTGGCTACATGAGTCTCTTGTATACAGATTACGTCCAATTTTTTCTTTTTCAACATGTTTACAATTTTATTCCTTTTAGTTTATTCGTTCAAGCCGTTCACATTCCATGTTAAGATTTTAAGATTCATTATCACTTTTATCTAACAATAAGTCAGTAATTTACTGGTTTAAGTTTTACCAATTTAAATTCGGGTGGTTTTGTCCTCTGTTTCTTCTTCTTCCTCACCCTCCTCCTCCTCCTCTATCTCCTCCCCCTCCCCCCACCCCCCTCCCCCCACCCCCTCCCTCCGTCCCCCTGCCCCCTTCCCCCCTCCCTCCCACTCCTGCACCGGCCCTCTCTTCTCTTTCTCCACTCTTCCCTCCAACTCTCTCCTCCACCCCCCCCGAGATCTTTATCATATCTACGTAAAAACTTACTGACTTCCTGATTGTCCATTATCTTGAATCTTTTCCCCTTGTAGAAAAAGGAAATCCCTTCGGGGAATTCCCATCTATGTTGTATACCATTCTTTTTTAGAATGTTAACTATCTGTTTGTAGTTCTCTCTCTTACGAAGGAGTCTGATTGGTATTTCTTTAAAAATGATAATTGGTCTTCCATCAATTACCAATTTCTTCTGGTAACTTTCCCTTAAGATTACGTTTCTCATCTCTATCGATTTGAAGATCACTAAACAATCTCCTGGAACCTTTTTCAGTCTGTTATGCTTAGGTCTTATTTTTATCCTAAAGACGTTTTCTATCGTTTGTGCCATTTCCTCTTCTTTTAATGCTAACCACCTCGCCAGTTCCTTAATCATTTTCTTTTTAATGTCCTCCTCCACCTCTTCTCCCACTCCTCTGAACTTTAAGTTTAGCTGTTTTTGTTTCATTTCCATCATTGCTAAGTTGTCCAGAACTTGGTCTTGACTCTTACTCAGCTCTCCAAAATTCTCCTTTGTTTTCTCAACTTCTTTCCTCTGGTCTTTCATCTCTCTTTGTATCTTTTTGTTTGAGTCTTCTAAAGCCTTTGTTCTGGTCGTGAGTTCATTTATTCTGTTTGACATTTCCCCTACCACCCCCTCTATTTTCTTATCAAAAGATTCCTGCATCTCTCCTAGTTTTTTTTCCATGTATGTCTCATTCTGTTTAAATTCCTCTTTTATTTTCAACCATAAAGCATCTAGGTCTCTAATTTCCTCTTGTTTCGAGGATTTCCTCTCTATTGGTGTTCCTGCTGACTTCTTCCCATCCTTTCCCGCCATCTGCCCAGCCCACATCCTCCCTCCCTAAATTTTCAATTATATACAAGCTTAAGAGTCCTTTAGCTCTCCCCTAAAGGGCGCACAATCTTTGGTAGTTTTAGTAATCTCAGCGGGGGGTGCTGATCTACCCCTTGGACAGGGCAGGGTAGCGTTACTACATTCCACCGTCAAGTCGTCTTAAAAAGCCCTATCCAAGTCCGCAATCAGCGGCAATCCCCACGTTATAAATGGTGGCTTGGCCCAACCAAGTCTTGTTCAATCCCCTTATTTAGGTCTCAGCTACTGTTCGTCGGAGAGCATACAAAATCACAGCTTATAATCAGCTTAAAGGGTTGTCATACATAAATGTAAAAATACTGTAATTAGAGGGGAAGAAAAAGAAAAAAAAATAGAGGAGGAGGCCAAAGGGAAAGAGGGGAGAAAGGGAAAAGGTGGAGAGGGAAGGGAAGATGGGATGGGGGGGGTAGAAAAGGGAAAGGAAGGAGAAGGGAAAAAGCGAAGGGGAAAAATGAAAGTCATTTTTTTTTCAATTTTAAAGCACGTCAGAGGGGGGAGGGGAGGCGGAAGGGGGGCCAGTCCGGTATCTCAGGATATGCTGATTCACCGTGGAGGAAAGAAAAAAGAAAAAAAAATCTAAGTTGAACTTCAGCTTTCCAACAAGCGTGGAGAAGGGAGGTGAGGTTTCTACCCCCCCCCCCGGAGAGGTGTTCCGCACGTAACACAGGTCCGATAAAGAGGGGGGGGGGAAACAAGAAAAAAGGAGGAGAACGGAAGCGGCAGTCTTCGTAGCACGTAGCACGGACTAGATCCCAATGTGTTGCTAGGTCCTTTAACATCCAGCGGGAGTACCTAAAATCCAGCAGAGTTGCTGCCCAGCGGGGATAGATACTGGGGTGTTGTTTGTATACAGATTTTGCGCGGGGCTGTCCTCCCGCGGTTAGTAAAATGCAGGGAAAGGCTAAGAAAAATATCAAGGGCCTCTGAGAAATAGGGAGGGGAGGCAATAGTCCGAGTCTATTTTACGCCACTAACAAAAGCTGGTGGGTGACGGTGGGGGGTGGAAGGAGCTGCTCCTTCAGTGCCACTTTAGTCCGCTATCTCCTCTCCCCCTCCTCTCCCCTCCTTCCTTTCCGTTTCTAAGTATCGCCTCCGTTCGCTCTTCTCAACGTTTCCTTTAAGCAATCTTTTCAAGCCCCTCTGCTGTAACCGCCAAAACGATACAAAGTCTCTAGGGTTTCCTCAAATTAGTTAGTTTTCTGCTTGGTTACTTTTGCCCCGCGGAGCCTCCAACGGGGACTTTCCCTTCCATGTTTCTACAGCGGGTGAGTGAGAGTTTCTTTGTTTCACTCTTCCGATGTTAGTCCCAGCGCCATCTTAAATCCGAAATACAGGTCGGGCTCCTTAACTTAATCTGTTGACATCCGTCGCTCCTTGGGCTCTATTTCCAGAGTATCTCCATATATTTATCACTCTGCTCCAAGGGCAACTATTCTTAAGATTACGGAGATCTGTCGCCACTCTCAGTGAGAGCTAGAAGCATCACTGTACAGGGTCCGCAGGGCTTACCGAAAATGCGTCGCTCGGTCCCATCATACTCGGGTCTTCTCCCAAAGGTAGAAAAAAGACCCGGAGAAACTCCGGGACCCCTCCGACGCTGCCGGTTGCGTTTCCCTCAAGGGGGCCCCCCTTGAGGTTTTGGGGTCGCAGTGCCTTTGCGTTGCCCCTCGAAAAACCCTGTGCAGTTCAGCGAGGTTGGGCTGCAACTTCACCGCGCTCTCATACTGCTGGCGATCCAAACCGGAAGTCCATCCTGCTAAGGTTTTCAAGTATCTACAATGGTCTTTAAGATATTCTATAATTTTTTCCACTCTTGACTAATGTTTTATCATCTTCCCTGTCATCTTTGCCATTTTGACGTAGTCCATCATCTTGGTTATCCACTCTTCTTTGGTTGGGGCTTTCTCTTCCTCCCACTTCTGGGTGAGTAGCATTCTTGTGGCTGTTGTTGCATGCATGCATGCATGCATGCATAAATAAATAAATAAATAAATAAATAAATAGTCTTTTTAAATATTTTGGTATTTTGTCTCCTGTTAACCCTAGTAAAAAGGCTTATGGTTTTTTGATAAAAGTTATCTTAAACATTTTTTTCAATTCATTATATATTATTTCCCAGAAGTCTTTTACTGTTTTACATGTCCAGCACATGTGGTAGAAAGTACTTTCTTTATGTTTACACTTCCAGCATGTTGGAAGTGTTTTTATACATTTTTGCTAGTCTTACATCATTTTCATATAGTTTTCTTTCAGTGTACAACAAGCTGTAAATTTTATGTCCTCTTTCCACAACTTCTACCATAAGCTAAATTGTATATTATTACTACATCTTTTGCCCAGTGTATCATTACAGCTTTAACTTCTTCATCCTTAGTGTTCCATTCTAACAGTAGCTTATACATTTTTGATAATAACTTCTCATTGTTCTCCAATAATTCTTTTTCAAACCTTGAGAATTCTTTCCCAAAGCCCACTCCTTTGTCACTCCTAAATATGTCACTTAATTGGTGATATTGTAGCCAATCCGTTAATAAGTACCTTATATCATCATTTTTTTCAATTTCAATTGATCTTCCACTTCAGTTAACAGCTTTTTGTAGGTTGCCCATTGCCCTTTCATGTTAATTTCTTTAACGGGTATCGCTTCTAATGGGGAAAGTCATCATGGCGTTTTATTCTCTAATAAAATTTTATACCTTTCCCATACTAGATAAATTGATTTCCTTATAATGTGGTTCAGGAATCCTTTGTGTTCCTTCGTTTTCCTATACCATAAATATGCATGCCAACCAAATCTATTATCATCATGCCCTTCCAAGTCTAATACATCCACATTTTTAAATCATCCATTCCCATAGCCAGCAGAGACAGGACACTTCATAATATAATTTCAAGTCTGGTAGAGAGAATCCGCCACTTTCTTTAGCATCTGTTAGCTGTTGTTGTTTAGTCGTTTAGTCGTGTCCGACTCTTCCGACAGACTGAGAGCCAGTGTGGTGTAGTGGTTAAGAGCGGTAGTCTCATAATCTGGGGAACCGGGTTCGCGTCTCCACTCCTCCACATGCAGCTGCTGGGTGACCTTGGGCCAGTCACACTTCTTTGAAGTCTCTCAGCCCCACTCACCTCACAGAGTGTTTGTTGTGGGGGAGGAAGGGAAAGGAGAATGTTAGCCGCTTTGAGACTCCTGAAGGGGAGTGAAAGGCGGGATATCAAATCCAAACTCCTCCTCCTCTTCTTCTTCTTCTTCTGCTGCTGCTGCTGCTGCTTTGTGACCCCATGGACCAGAGCACGCCAGGCACTCCTGTCTTCCACTGCCTCCCGCAGTTTGGTCAAACGCATGCTGGTAGCTTCGAGAACACTGTCCCACCATCTCGTCCTCTGTCGTCCCCTTCTCCTTGTGCCCTCAATCTTTCCCAACATCAGGGTCTTTCCAGGGAGTCTTCTCTTCTCATGAGGTGGCCAAAGTATTGGAGCCTCAGCTTCAGGATCTTTCCTTCCAGTGAGCACTCAGGGCTGATTTCCTTAAGAATGGATAGGTTTGAACTTCTTGCAGTCCATGGGACTCTCAAGAGTCTCCTCCAGCACCAGAATTCAAAAGCATCAATTATTTGGCGATCAGCCTTCTTAATGGTCCAGCTCTCACTTCCATACATCACTACTGGGAAAACCATAGCTTTAACTATACAGACCTTTGTTGGCAAGGTGATATCTCTGCTTTTTAAGATGCTGTCTAGGTTTGTCTTTGCTTTTCTCCCAAAAGGCAGGCATCTAGTAGTTTATATTTAATTCTAGGCTTTCCCCCCTGCCAGATAAATTTAGAAAAGTCCTTTTGCCAATGCTTAAAGTGTTCTGCTCCTCTGACCACTGGTATTGATTGGAATAAAAATAGCATTCTTGGCAATACATTCATTTTAATCACAGAGATCCTTCCCCACAAAGATTAATTCATCCTTCCCCATACTTTGCAGGAAATAGTTCCAGAGTTTTGTCAGTTCAAGTGGAGCACTGGGTTGGTCCACCTGGACCATGCATTAAGAATGTATAGACTAGGTGTCAGGGCAGAATCAGTACGTTCGGAATCCCCTGACATGGAAGATGCTATGTACTGAAGTTCTCACCCTGGGCCAGCAGGGGGATACTGTAGATAGTTATGCAAATGAAGGATCGAAAGTGACGTTCAGTGATTGGATAGTTTGAGAAAGTTGCAACAGTTACATTGTTCTGGAGCTCTATATAAGCAGGCTGACTGAGCTCTTCAGTTCAGTTCTAGTCTGGCCTCTGAATAAACAAGAGCTGTTGAAGAATCGCTGTGTCGTCTGATATGTTTGCCCACAACTTAACAGAAGAGAGCTTTCAGGTTAGAACTAGAAGCAGCAGAGTGTCGCAGCCCGTGTTATAACATAAAATTTACAGCTTGTTGTACAGCTTGTCTGCAGAGGAGGGGATAGGAGAGCCCAGCAGGGAAAAGTTAGACTCTGTAAACGCAGGGGATCAGGAAAGAGGGGGAAGTGAACTAGCAGCCTCACAAGCACCGCAAGAGTTAAGCTCTGAATTGGAGGGAGGAGGGAGATTTACGGCAGCTCCCACCAGACACAAGGAGAAGAGGCGGAGGGAGAGGAGAGTCATAAAGTTCCCACACTTTAGGTGCTGGAAAAGGAGGAAGAGGTCATTGGTGGTATCTGATTCAACAGAGTCAGACTAATGGTGATTAGCTCATGATGACTTTTGTAAATACTTGTAAATAAAGACCATAAAAATGTCAGCAGTGTGAAGTGGCGATTACTGTGAAGAGAGAAATGTAACTTACTGACACTGGGCCTTGAGGAGCCACCAGACTGCTTGGTTTTTGCTAATGGCACATTAGCACCCTTGGGAGTTTCTTTAACTTTTATTATATTTGTACAAGTGGGGGAGGGACGCAGGTGGCGCTGTGGGTTAAACCACAGAGCCTAGGGCTTGCCAATCAGAAGGTCGGTGGTTCGAATCCCCGCGACAGGGTGAGCTCCCGTTGCTCAGTCCCAGCTCCTGCCAACCTAGCAGTTCAAAAGCACGTTGAAGTGCAAGTAGATAAATAGGTACCGCTCCAGCGGGAAGGTAAACGGCATTTCCGTGCACTGTTCTGGTTTGCCAGAAGCAGCTTGGTCATGCTGGCCACATGACCCGGAAGCTGTACGCCGGCTCCCTCGGCCTATAGAGCGAGATGAGCGCTGTAACCCCAGAGTCGGTCACAACTGGACCTAATGGTCAGGGGTCCCCTTTACCTTTACAAGTGGGTGACCCATAACAAATTGTACCTTTTTGAGCTGTTTGGCACTCCCAGGGGGTGTTGGAAGGTTTTTGGTGCGAGAAAAGGAAATTTACACTTTTTCTCCCTCCCCCTGCCCATATTTTCTTAAAGGAGTGGGTTGTTGCTAACCTTAACATCCACTTGTCCTAATCACCCTCTCCAGTGCTAGAGGCTCAAGCAGACAAACTCCTTCCCTTCTCCCCCGCTCCACCATTGAGCTCATTAACATCCCATAGGTCTTGAAAACCACTCTGTGACATTCATCCACTCCCCATTGAGCTGTTTCCCCCATTTAGTGTTTTTTCTAAATATTTTTGTAGTTCTGCAAACCAAAGTCTGCTGATCCTTCTGTCTTGTTCATGTGTGGTGCTATTTTTACTATGTTTGCATGGGCATGCCAAGACTTGAAACAGAAATGGAGGCAATGATAAGTGGGAACCTGCAACAGAATGCTATATTTTATCCCTAACCCCTGACAGTAATTAGGAGCCTCATAGCATTGTTTTTGGTTTGCAGTAGAAGTTAGTTTCATCAGAAAGAGGAGAGAAAGAACATATTGTTTTCTTTTTCACCCTCCCCATACCTCCTACCATGTTATTTGGGAGAGCTGTTTGGTGGGCAACCTTTCTGGGACTGAGGACTACAGTCCCTCCAAGGAAAGCAGTCAGGAAATGCAGACCATCAGTGCTGATGGGGCCAAAGCCATAAGTGGACAGAGACACAACTCTCCTCTCTCCTCCAATCATCTGCCATCTATTAATTATCTTCTATTAATTCTCTTCCTCTTATGCAGGACTCTGATGACCTCTCAAAAAAAGGCAGAGGGTTGTATGTCAACCTGCACTTTATGCATTCTTATACCTAAAGCTGCCTTCTATGGTTTCATTTGCACTATCTTTATTATGCCACTATCAGTGTACATGCCACTATCAGTGTACAGTGTACAGTGGTACCTCGGGTTACAGACGCTTCAGGTTACAGACGCTTCGGGTTACAGACTCCGCTAACCCAGAAATAGTAGCTCGGGTTAAGAATTTTGCTTCAGGATGAGAACAGAAATCACGCGGTGGCAGCGGGAGGCCCCATTAGCTAAAATGTTGCTTCAGGTTAAGAACAGTTTCAGGTTAAGAACAGACCTCCAGAACAAATTAAGTTCTTAACCCAAGGTACCACTGTATTTGGTTTTGAGTGTGGTGCAATTGGTTGAAGGGTTGGCTTTGGGGTGGAGAGACCAGGGTTTCAAACTCCCTCACCACCTGCGCTCTCCTCCTTACACATCATTTCCCATGCCCTTTGCAAGGGCTCTCCCAGCCGCTCAGAAGTAAATTTTCAGGGCCTGCAGAGGGCTGTAGAAGGAAGTTAGGACCCAAGCCATTGTGTCGCAATGCACATGGACAACACATAAATCTTCTCCTTATGTTCTGTGATGCAGTGCAGGGTTTTCATATTCAGCTAAATAAACAACAATCCTACAAAAGTTGAGCTTGAATTGCTGCCAATAATTCTTTGTGAAAAATGGCTATAATCTGCTGGGAATTGTAGTTGTGTAGCATTGTTTTCTAGAAGTTTAGCTGTTAAATCACTTTTTAAAAATGCAGCTGTATGCTCCTAATTATTTGAAGCACAGCCACATGCAACAATGCTTTCACATGCTTAGATCCAAACTGGCATCCAAATTACAGGCTGGACAATACAATTTGGTATTCTAATAGTAATATTTGACATAGGAATTCTAAAGCTACATCTGCTTTCGATGGTGTTTAAAATGATTTTATAACTTTGCTTGCATTCCAATGCATTAAATAGCATTGAAAATGCAGTTTTTAGCTGATTATTAAACACATTTTTAAAGGAATGTACCAAACCAACAATTATTCCTCCAATGCTTTTAACTGATTTTTAGAATTATAAGGTTGTATACAACTAAGTTCAACTTGGCATACATCCCTAAAATGATTGAACCTAATTTGTTGTTGTTGTTTAGTCATTTAGTCGTGTCCGACTCTTCATGACCCCATGGACCAGAGCATGACAAGCACTCCTGTCTTCCACTGCCTCCCGCAGTTTGGTCAAACTAATGCTGGTAGCTTCGAGAACACTATCCAACCATCTCGTCCTCTGTCATCCCTTCTCCTTCTGCCCTCAATCTTTCCCAACATCAGGGTCTTTTCCAGGGAGTCTTCACTTCTCATGAGGTGGCCAAAGTATTGGAGCCTCAGTTTCAGGATCTGTCCTTCCAGTGAGCACTCAGGGCTGATTTCCTTAAGAATAGATAGGTTTGATCTTCTTGCAGTCCATGGGACTCTCAGGAGTCTCCTCCAGCACCATAATTCAAAAGCATCAATTCTTCGGCGATCAGCCTTCTTTATGGTCCAGCTCTCACTTCTATTCATCACTACTGGGAAAACCATAGCTTTTACTATACGGACCTTTGTTGGGAAGGTGATGTCTCTACTTTTTAAGATGCTGTCTAGGTTTGTCATTGCTTTTCTCCCAAGAAGCAGGAGTCTTTTAATTTCGTGACTGCTGTCATCATCTGCAGTGATCATGGATCCCAAGAAAGTAAAATCTCTTACTGCCTCCATTTCTTCCCCTTCTATTTCCCAGTGGCCATGATCTTCGTTTTTTTGATGTTGAGCTTCAGACCATATTTTGTGCTCTCCTCTTTCACCCTCATTAAAAGGTTCTTTAATTCCTCCTCACTTTCTGCCATCAAGGTTGTGTCATCTGCATATCTGAGGTTGTTGATATTTCTTCCGGCAATCTTAATTCCAGTTTGGGATTCATCCAGCCCAGCCTTTCGCATGATGAATTCTGCATATAAGTTAAATAAGCAGGGAGACAATATACAGCCTTGTTGTACTCCTTTCCCAACTTTGAACCAATCAGTTGTTCCATATCCAGTTCTAACTGTAGATTCTTGTCCCAGGAGACAGATGAGGTGATCAGGCACTCCCATTTCTTTAAGAACTTGCCACAGTTTGCTGTGGTCGACACAGTCAAAGGCTTTTGCATAGTCAGTGAAGCAGAAGTAGATGTCTTTCTGGAACTCTCTAGCTTTTTCCATAATCCAGCGTATGTTTGCAATTTGGTCTCTGGTTCCTCTGCCCCTTCGAAATCCAGCTTGCACTTCTGGGAGTTCTCGGTCCACATACTGCTTAAGCCTACCTTGTAGAATTTTAAGCATAACCTTGCTAGCGTGTGAAATGAGTGCAATTGTGCGGTAGTTGGAGCATTCTTTGGCACTGCCCTTCTTTGGGATTGGGATGTAGACTGATCTTCTCCAATCCTCTGGCCACTGCTGAGTTTTCCAAACTTGCCAGCATATTGAGTGTAGCACCTTAACAGCACCATCTTTTAAAATTGTAAATAGTTCAGCTGAAATGTCATCACTTCCACTGGCCTTGTTATTAGCATGGCTTTCTAAGGCCCATTTGACTTCACTCTCCAGGATGTCAGGCTCAAGGTCAGCAACCACACTACGTGGTGTTAAGTTGTGGGTGAACATATCAGATGACACAGCGATTCTTCAAACAGCTCTTGTTTATTCACAGGCCAGGACAGAACTGAACTGAAGGGTTCAGTCAGCCTGCTTATATAGAGCTCCAGTACAACGTTACTTTAACAATTTTCTAAACTATCCAATCACTAAACGTCACTTTCGATCCCTTATCTGCATAACTATCTACAGTATCCCCCTGCTGGCCCAGGGTGAGAACATCAGTACATAACATCCCTCCCCACCGAGATAAGACGTTAGTTACAATCGTAATGGTTTCCTCATATACAGCACTACACATAATGGTTCAATTAGGCACAAAAGCATATTGGTTACATTTCAAATACTTCCACATACTTAGACCAACAGTGTTACATGTCCAACAACATAGTCCTTTAAATAGATTGGGTGCTTGGAAACTCTGCCAGACCGCAGGGGACTGGTACCCAAGTCCGGGGAACCGCCCAATTCTTGCTGAGGCTGTGGCATGACCCTAGGTGGCGTTGAAACCACGTCCCCTGGATCCGCTGCTGTGGGTGGAACATCTGCAAGTGGAGTTGGCGGAATGTCAGGCACGGCAGTGGTCTGAGTCTGTGGGAAGTCCGGCAGACCCTCTGAAGTAGCTTGGTTCGGCTCCACGGCTACAGTTTGCAAGAGAGATGTAGGTGGGGTCTCACCATCTGTAAGTGTCTGTTCTGGAGCCACGAGCGCATTTGGGGGCACCAGTGTAGTTTCCAAGTCCCCAACCCCTGCGCCTAAGCTGGTCTATGTGCCGGCGCCACAAGCGTCCGTCTTCGAGTGCCACCTGGTACGAGCGAGGTCCAGTGACTCCCACTACTGTGGCTGGCACCCAAGGAATGTGCAAGCAGTCATCGCGCCGCCGAAGCCACAAGCCATTCACCGCTGCAGCCACGAGGAGAGGATCCCGGTGCCAGCAGCAAACCACTATGTACAGCGCATGTGCGGTGTTGCACACATGCACTGTACGTAACGAGTTTGCACATGTGCTGTACATAGCGGTTTGCCGCAAGTGCCGGTTGAGCGCTGTATGGACGGTGGTGGGATCCCTCCGTCACCGCTACAGCTGCATGTAGAGGATCCTCAGTTTGCTGCTGCAGCAGTGAGCAGAACATCCTGGCATCATCCGTATGGCGCTGGAGCGGTGGTGCCGGCAAACTGCTATGTACAGCGCATGTGTGGCGTCACTACATATGGTGCATGCATCATACGTATGGACGCCGCATATGCGCCCTACATAGCGATACCCCGCCCCGGGTGTCACAACGCCTTCGTTCGCCTGATCTCAGGGTTGTGGGTTTGAGCCCTATGTTGTGCGAACATTGGACTAGATGACACTCTAGATCCCTTCTAACTCTACAGTTCTATGATTCTATGAATCTGGTATCAATGATTGATCCAGAACAAACAAAAAAATATGTATGATAAAAATTATTACAAATTACGGAGGGAACACCAGTTTGTCCCTCATTATCTACTGCTGTGATAGTCTAAAGAAAAATAACTTTCATTAGTTTGGTGAGACATAAACTTCAAGCTCTGCGGTTTCTAGAAAAATTAGGATTTCACCTCTGTATTTTAATGGATCAGATTTGTGGTGATTGTCCATGACTGATATTAATTGTGAGGAAATTCTGAAATAATAAAGTCAAATTAACACCCCAGAGGACAGGATCACACTTCAAAACGACCTTGACAGATTAGAGAACTGGGCCAAAACAAGCAAGATGAATTTTAACAGGGAGAAATGTAAAGTATTGCACTTGGGCAAAAAAAATGAGAGGCACAAATACAAGATGGGTGACACCTGGATTGAGAGCAGTACATGTGAAAAGGATCTAGGAGTCTTGGTTGACCACAAACTTGACATGAGCCAACAGTGTGATGTGGCAGCTAAAAAAGCCAATGCAATTCTGGGCTGCATCAATAGGAGTATAGCATCTAGATCAAGGGAAGTAATAGTGCCACTGTATTCTGCTCTGGTCAGACCTCACCTGGAGTACTGTGTCCAGTTCTGGGCACCACAGTTCAAGAAGGACACTGACAAACTGGAACGTGTCCAGAGGAGGGCAACCAAAATGGTCAAAGGCCTGGAAACGATGCCTTATGAGGAACGGCTAAGGGAGCTGGGCATGTTTAGCCTGGAGAAGAGGAGGTTAAGGGGTGATATGATAGCCATGTTCAAATATATAAAAGGATGTCACATAGAGGAGGGAGAAAGGTTGTTTTCTGCTGCTCCAGAGAAGCGGACACAGAGCAATGGTTCCAAACTACAAGAAAGAAGATTCCACCTAAACATTAGGAAGAACTTCCTGACAGTAAGAGCTGTTCGACAGTGGAATTTGCTGCCAAGGAGTGTGGTGGAGTCTCCTTCTTTGGAGGTCTTCAGGCAGAGGCTTGACAACCATATGTCAGGAGTGCTCTGATGGTGTTTCCTGCTTGGCAGGGGGTTGGACTCGATGGCTCAGAAGAGCATGATCACTTGCGCCTAATGATCCTTCCACTTCTACCCCACTAACCAGGTCATCAACATTGGTTAGGACCAGATCTAAAATGGCTGTTCCTCTTGTTGCTTCTCCCACTTTCTGGACAATGAAGTTGTCTGCAAGACCAGTGAGGAATCTGTTTGACCTTATGCTCTTGGCTGAGTTTGACATCCAACAAATATCCGGGTAACTGAAGTCCCCCATTACTACTATCTCCCTTCCTTTTGCATGCTTGGCCATCTGTTCCAGGAAGGCATCATCTATGTCCTCCGTTTGGCTTGGGGATCTATAGTAAACTCCCACAATGAGGTCCCTGTTATTCTTCTCTCCCTTAATTTTGACCCAAATGCTCTCACTTTTGGCTTTGAGGTTCTAAATCTTGGATCTCTTCACAGGTATACACATCCCTAACGCCACTCCTTCTCCTTTCTTGTCTGGTCTGTTTCTCTGAAATAGATTGTATCCCTCCATTTTTACATTCCAATTGTGGGACTTATCCCACCAGGTTTCAGTGATGCCTATTATGTCATATTTAGTTTGCTGTACCAAGAGCTCAAGCTCATCTTGTTTATTTCCCATGCTTTGCGCATTAGTGTACAGACATTGAAGTCCATTAATCATTCCCCCGTGTTTTTTATTTAAGGATTTTTCCTCCCACCACTAGGTCTGCGTGCTGTTTGCTGCATTCGGTCTATGACATTTAGATAATCATCTTCATCAATTGATAGACTCCTACCTTCAGGAGCACTGTCTCCCTCCCCCACATTAGTCAGTTTAAAGTCCTCCTGATGAGGTTTCTGAGATTTTTTGCAAAAACATTCCTCCCAACCGTTGTGAGGTGCAGCCCATCGCTTGCCAGAAGTCCATCTTCAAGAAACTGCAGTCCGTGATCTAAGAATCCAAACCGTTCCTGTTTACACCATTTGCGAAGCCAGTTGTTCACTTCCACTATTTTCCCCTCTCTCCCTGGGCCACGTCAACTGGGAGGACAGATGAGATGACAATTTGTGCATTTAATTGCTTCAATTTCCTGCCCAGAGCCTCATAATCTCTTTTGATCTTCTGGAGGCTATTGCTTGCAGTGTCATTGGTTCCCACATGAACCAAGAGGAAGGGGTATTTGTCAGTGGGTTTTATGATTCCTTGCAGTCGTTCAGTTCAGTTCTGTTCTGGCCTGCGAATAAACAAGAGCTGTTTGAAGAATCGCTGTGTCGTCTGATATGTTCACCCACAACTTAACACTGGCGACGAGGATGGGATGGATAGACAACAGAGCACAGCCAGATGCAGCCACCCTCTGAGTGGAGCTGAATCACTAAGCTGAAACACCAAGTGAAATCACTGAACAGAACCAATTCAGAGCTGGCCGTTCTGGCTAAAGCACTGTGTTCCATCCATCGCCCCACATCGGCATTGGAACCATGGCTTCACTTGTGCCTCTACCACCGTTTGCGCCAGCCTCTGAATCATGGGACTCCTACCTCGCTCGGTTCGACTGCTACCTCCAAGCCAACGAGCTGACGGAAGTATCACCTGAGGTGTTTGAGATGGCCCGAGCATTGGTTGCGCCTGTAGCAGTCCAGGCAACACTGTGGGACACGATTCAAGAGAAGCTCCGCAACTACTATGTGCCAAAGCCATCCAAGATTGCTGCCCGCCATGCATTCTACCACAGGAACCAGGCAGAGGGGGAGTCAATTAACAACTACACTGCTGCCCTCCGACAGGCTGCAATGCACTGCAAGTTCCGAGACTTAGACGATGCCCTGATGGATCGAATCGTCTGCGGGGTCCGGGACATCCATCTGCAATGGTGCATCATGAAGAGGCCAGCAGTGATGACGCATCCTCCAGTGAAGACAATGACGTGCACCAGACAAAGCGGGAGTGCAGGAAGTTCCAAAAGAAGCCCAAGGGCCAATCAGAATGTGCCGGCTGCGGAGGCAACCATTCCCGTGCCAAGTGTCGATTCAGAGACGCCATCTGTCGGAAGTGTTCCAGAAGGGGCCACATCGCTAAGGTCTGCTGATAGGCTCTGACACCCCCCTTCACCGACTCACAAGTTCAAGTCTCCAGTCCACCAAGGAAAGCTGTTTCGCTCTCACCAACTGCCTCTGCCCGTCTGGAACCACGATTGGCCAAACCGACTCGCCTATGCGACACAAGCTGAACGTCACGGTGCTCATTGAAGAATATGGAGATTGACACCGGGTCTGCCCTGTTCATCGTGTCTTGGAGCACCATCAAAAGACTGGTACCCAGAGTGTCCAAAAGGCAAGTCGACTCTCACCACGTACACTTGAGAGACTACCAGGGAAACAACATTCCCGTGGTAGGCGTTGGCCGGTTCCGGATCGCCTTCAAGGATTTTTCGGGCCTGCTCCGACTGGAGGTGGTCAAAGGGCAGCGGCCAAGCCTCCTAGGGCTAGACTGGTTTGATGCCCTCGGCCTGGAAGTCACCGGCATCAACTGCATCTCTAATGCAGAGACTGAGGGTCTGGTCAAAGACTTTGCCAAGGTTTTGGATGGCACTTTGGGTCAATATACAGGTATGCCCATCTCCTTTAGCCTTGATCCACAAGTCGCCCCCATCAAGCTAAAGCCACGCCGGGTTCCCTTTGCTCTCAAGGCTAAGGTGGACGAACAACTGGACAAGCTGATTGCCCAAGGAGTTTTGGAGCCGGTTGACCACGCCAAGTGGGAAAACCCCCATCGTCACGCCTGTCAAGCCAGACGGGTCGGTGAGAATCTACGCCGACTACAAGTGCACGTTCAACAAGGCACTTCAGCAGCACGCTTACCTGGTTCCTGTTGTCCAACACCTGCTGCATTCCATGGGTGAGGGTAAAGTCTTCGCTAAGTTAGACCTTGCCCAAGCCTATCAACAACTGCCCGTCGATGATGGCACTGCAAATGCCCAGACGATCATCACCCACCGAGGGGCATTCCATTGCCGCTGTTTGCAATTCGGGGTGAGTGTGGCTCCTGGCATCTTCCAAAGCCTTATGGAGCGTCTCCTGCAAGGGCTTCTGGGTGTGGTACCATATTTTGATGACGTCTTGGTGTCCGCAGACTCATGCCAGCAGCTGTTCGAGCGCCTCCGTGCCATGCTGACCAGGTTCCAGGAGGCCGGGCTCATGGTAAAGAGGGAGAAGTGCCAGATCACCGTTCCACAGGTGGAGTTCCTGAGCTATCTTATCAACGCCTCCAGCCTTCATCCGACCACATCCAAGATCCGTGCTATCCAGCAGGCCTCCATCCCAAAGAACAAGACGGAGTTGCAGGCATTCCTGGGACTGCTGAACTTTTATAACATGTTCCTGCCCCACAAAGCCACGGTGGCTGAGCCTCTTCACCGACTCCTCAGCACGAAGACACCTTGATCCTGAGATCATCGGGAGATGGCAGCCTTCAACGCAGTCAAGGCTCTCCTTTCATCGGACAGTGTGCTGGTACAGTGAAGCCAGGCCGCTGGTCCTTGCCTGCAACACCTCACCTTTTGGCATTGGCCCTGTCCTTAGTCACCATTTTCCAGACGGAAGAGAAGCACCGCTCACCTACTTTTCCAGGACGCTATCTCCGACGGAACGGAATTACAGCTAGCTCGACAAGGAGGCACTGGCACTTGTGGCTGGAGTGAAGAGGTTCCATGAATACTTCTACGGCAAGACTTTCGATCTCATCACCGACCACAAGCCGCTCCTGGGCCTCCTCGCCAGTGATCGACCAACTCCACCGTTCCTCTCGCCGCGCATGCTGCGATGGACAGTTTTCCTAGCTGCCTACCACTACCGGCTTGTTCATCGCCTCTGGAAATCGATGGGCCATGCTGATGCCCTCAGCAGTTGCCCTCTTCCAGCTTTTGTGGAAGACCTGGCTCCGGCTTCATCGCTCCTCCTGATTGAGGATCTTCTGGCAGCACCTGTATCGGCTGCCACTGTGGCCTCCGCATCTGCCCAGGATCGCACCATCAGCCGTGTGCTCAACTGGGTGTGGAGGGGGTGGCCACAAGGGCCTTTTGCATCGGAGTTCCAGCCGTTCGCAACCAGACAACATGAACACTCGGCTCATCTGCTGTCTGCTGTGGGGAGACCATGTCGTGATTCCCCAAAGACTCCGTCAACGCATCCTTGAGGCTCTGCATGTTGGCCACCCGGGAATCGTCAAAATGAAGGTGTTGGCTCGGTGTTACGTCTGGTGGTCTAACATGGACGATGCCATCACTGCCTGGGTTTCCGCCTGTCAAGCATGCCAAGAATCTAGGCCTGTGCCACCGGCCGCTAAGGGACACATCTGGGTGACGCCCAATACACCCTGGTTGAGGGTGCACATTGATATGGCCGGCCCCTTTCGCGGCCAGACCTTTATGATAGTGGTGGACGCCTATTCCAAATGGCTGGAGGTGGCCCTGATACTCTCCACCACTACCGAGGCCGTCATCCAGGTGCTGCGAGGCCTCTTTGCGACGCATGGGTGTCCTGATGTCCTTGTCTCCGACAACAGACTGCAGTTCACGTCAGGCACTTTTGAGCAATACCTTTTGGGACTGGGCATCCGCCATGCCCTAATGGCACTATTTCATCCATCCAGCAACAGGCAAGCGGAGAGAATGGTGTGCTTTGCAAAAGAGGCACTGGTGTGCCTGGACCAAGGAGACTAGCACAAGCGGGTCACCAAATATTTGTTCGTGCAACACATCACCCCTCATGCTGCCACAGGGCGGAGTCCTGCTGAACTGCTAATGGGCCGCCGCCTCAGATCTCCGCTTGACCAGCTGCACCCAGACTTTGCTGTGGCTGAACCCCCAGGTTGTGTTCCAGGAAACCAGGTCTTTGCCCGGAACTTTGAGGGGGACATTCCTTGGGTGCCAGCCACAGTAGTGGAAGTCACTGGACCTTGCTCATACCAGGTGGCACTCAAAGACGGACGTTTGTGGCACCGGCACATAGACCAGCTTAGGCGTAGGGTTGGAGACTTGGACACTACCGCAGTGCCCCCAAATGCACTCATGGCTCTGGAACAGACACTTACAGATGGTGAGGCTCCACCTACACCTCTCTCGCGAACTGCCGGCGTGGAGCCGAACCAAGCTGCTTCAGAGAGTCTGCTGGACTTCCCACAGACTCAGACCACTGCTGTGCCTGACATTCCGCCAACTCCACTTGCGGAGGTTCCACCCACAGCAGCGGATCCAGGGGACTTGGTTTCAACGCCACCTAGGGTCGTGCCGCAGCCTCAGCAAGAATCGGGTGGCCCCCCGAACCTGGGTTCCGCTCCCCGGTGGTCTGGCAGAGTTTCCAAGTGCCCAACTTATTTAAAGGACTATGTTGTTGGACATGTAATACTGTCAGTCTAATGGAAGTAGGTGAAATGTAACCGATATGCTTTTGTGCCTAATTGAACCATTATGTGTAGTGCTGTATATAATAATAATAATAATAATAATAATAATAATAATAATAATAATAATAATAATTTATACCCCGCCCTCCCCAGCCAAGGCCGGGCTCAGAGCGGCTTACAAGCAATAATAAAAACAAGTTGAATGATTACAACTTAAAAACAAAATTAAAATACAACATTAAAATATTAAAATGCAGCCTCATCACAGGAGGAGAAAGAAAAAAGAAAAAAAGAGGGGGGAGGGAATCAAACTGGCTCCAAGCCAAAGGCCAGGCAGAACAACTCTGTCTTACAGGCCCTGCGGAAAGAAATCAGATCCTGCAGGGCCCTGGTCTCATGAGGCAGAGCGTTCCACCAGGCCGGAGCCAGAGTTGAAAAGGCCCTGGCTCTGGTTGAAGCCAGTCTCACTTCCTTAGGGCCCGGGACCACTAGGGTGTTGCTATTTATGGACCTTGAGGCTCTCCATGGGGCATACTGGGAGAGGCGGTCCCGTAGGTATGAGGGTCCTAGGCCGTGAAGGGCTTTAAAGGTCAAAAGCAGCACCTTAAATCTGACCCTGTACTCTACTGGGAGCCAGTGCAGTTTGAAAAGCACTGGGTGAATATGCTCCCATGGCAGAGACCCCATGAGGAGCCTCGCTGCCCCATTCTGCACCCTCTGGAGTTTCTGGGTCAGCTTCAAGGGCAGCCCCGCATAGAGCGAATTACAGTAGTCAAGCCTGGAGATGACCATTGCATGGATCACTGTGGCCAGGTCGGGGCGGGAAAGGTAAGGGACCAACTGCTTGATGCGGTGAAGGTGGAAAAATGTCGCCTTGGCTGTTGCTGTAACTTGCGCCTCCATGGAAAGGGAGGCATCAAGGATTACACCCAAACTCTTAACGGAAGGCAATGGCACTAATTGGGCCCCCGCAAGAGTAGTGCCAATTAGTGGGCGTGGGTGGCGCTGTGGGTAAAACCTCAGTGCCTAGGACTTGCCAATCGTATGGTCTGCGGTTCGAATCCCCGCGGCGGGGTGAGCTCCCGTCTTTCGGTCCCAGCTGCTGCCCACCTAGCAGTTCGAAAGCACCCCTAAGTACAAGTAGATAAATAGGTACCGCTTTATAGTGGGAAGGTAAACGGTGTTTCCGTGTGCTGCACTGGTGCTGGCTCGCTAGAGCAGCTTCATCACACTGGCCACGTGACCCGGAAGTGTCTTTGGATAGCGCTGGCTCCCGGCTTCTTAAATGAGATGAGTACACAACCCTAGAGTCGGACACGACTGGCCCATACGGGCAGGGGTACCTTTACCTTTAAGAGAAGGGAGTTGGTCCCTCATCCCCATGCCATCATGACCCAGCCATAGGACCTCTGTCTTTGAAGGATTTAGTTTCAATCGGCTCCTACGAAACCATCCAGCCACAGCTTCCAAGCATCTGGTCAGTGTGTTCGGGGCCGAGTCGGTGTGGCCATCCATCAGCAGATAGAGCTGAGTGTCATCAGCATATTGGTGACAGCCCAGCCCAAAGCTCCAGATAATCTGGGCAAGGGGGTGCATAAAGATGTTAAAAAGCGTTGGGGAGAGAATTGCGCCCTGCGGCACTCCAGACACCAAGGAATGGCGCGACGACATTTCCCTCCCTAGTTCCACCCTCTGTCCCCGACAAGAGATAAAAGAGCACAGCCAGTTACGGGCTATGCCCTGTATCCCCACGTCTGCGAGGCGGTGGTCCAGAAGATCATGCTCGACCATGTCAAAGGCTGCTGACAAATCTAAAAGGATCAGCAGTCCTGATCCGCCTCAATCCAGTTGTCTACGGAGATCATCTGTTAGGGCAACCAGAGCCGTCTCGGTCCCAAAACCAGGACGGAAACCGGACTGAAATGGATCTAAAGCCGATGTTTCCTCCAGAAACCTACCAAGCTGTTCAGCAACCGCTCTCTCAATTACCTTACCCAGATATGGAAGATTTGAAACTGGGCGGTAATTGGATAGGTCTAAGGGATCTAATGAAGTTTTCTTTAAGAGTGAACACACTACTGCTTCCTTCAGTTCCCCTGGGAATGTCCCCGTGTCAAGGGACAAATTGATAATTTAAACCAGGGGGGTCCGCACAACATCTGGACACTCCCTAATCAGCCAAGATGGGCACAGATCAAGGAGGCAGGTAGTGGGCCTACTAACTTGGAGGAATCTATCCACATCAGTAGGGAGTATCCGATCGAAATGGTCCAACACTGGACCTGAAGTCAGTTGAGGGGCCTCCAGTTCAGTCACTGTATCTAAATTGGCAGGGAGGTCACAGCAGAGCAACAGGACTTTCTCCGCAAAAAAGCTCGCGAATGCCTCACAGCTGTGAGTCGAATTTGTACTTAAATTTGGTTGTCCTCCTAAGGACATTATTGACCTAATTATTCTAAAAAGTTGTGCCGGGCGAGAGCTAGCGGATGCAATGGAAGCTGCAAAGTAAGATTTCTTAGCAGCTTTCATAGCCATCTCATAGGCTTTCATAAGATGTTCTTGAGGCTCTGTCACGAGTCCGTCACCATACTCGCTCTAGCCGCCTAAGATCCTGCTTCATTTTCCGAAGCTCCTCAGTAAACCAAGAGGCCCGGTTTCGACGGGGTCGCAGAGGGCGCTTAGGTGCGATCTCATCAAGATGAGATCCAAGAGCCGGTTATTCCAGTCCTCAACAAGGTCATCTAATGAGTCACCAGGAGGAGCAGGGTCCCGCAAGGCTTGTCGGAATCAGGATCCATCTGTTTTCGCGGACGAGCTCCAAATAGGTTTGCCACCCAAGCAGGGGAGGAGCGGGAAGTCAATCTTGGCTTTCAGAGCGTAGTGATAAGACCATGGCACTTCCACAGGGGAGAGCATGATCACATCTATGCCAGCCCCAAAGATCAGATCCAGTGTGTGGCTTGCTTGATGAGTGGGGCCCAAAACAAACTGGGAGAGCCCTAGTGTTGCCATGGAAGTCACTAGGTCCAGAGCCTGTGAGGAGGGAGTGGCATCAGCATGGACGTTGAAGTCTCCCAAAACCAGTAAGTTTGGGAACTCCAAGGTCCAGCCCGCCACCACCTCCAGCAGGTCTGACAGGGTGGCTGCTGGTGTGCTGGGTGGTCGGTACACCAGCCAGACAGCCAAGCTCTCCTTGGTGCCCCACACAAGACCAACACATTCAATGCCGGAGATCACCAGTGATGGCAGAGTTCTGAAAAAGCAATCCTCCCGGTTTAACAACGCTACTCCTCCCCCCCCCCCGACCCACATTCCACGATTGATGGAGGACAGAGAAACCTGGGGGTGTTATCTCATGTAGAGAGACTACTTTGCCTTCTTGTATCCAGGTTTCCAGACACGCAAGCCAGGTCAATCCTCTGCGAGACAAAAAAGTCACGCATGGTGGCGGTTTTGTTGCCTATGGACCTGGCATTGCACAGCACCAATGACGGAGGTGGGTAATCCTTGCTCTCCCTACCCTCATCCCTTGGGATGGGGGTGTAAATTGGAAGGGGTTCGAGGATCACTGCATCTCGAAACCCTTCGCCGATAGAGATATCTAGCCCCACCGCCATTCCTCCCTAGCCCTTCAATAGTCGAAATCCCAGACCCCATACTAGCCTCCCCAATAGAGGGGTAACATCCCCCCCCCTCAATAACAAGTCATCCTTGGGCCAGGACTCCTGGGATAAAACCCAACCAACCGCACCCCAAGCAGGGAGGACAGTCCCATGGTCTTTCGTTAACTGTCAACCCCCCTCTCCCTCCTGGGTTGATTGGAGGGTTGTTGGTTCTATCTGTGGCTGTGGGAGTATTAATGAGGTATGTGCTATAAAATGTGGATCACTGGCCAACAAAGAGCCAGCTTTGGAAGACCTGTCCACCCTGTCTCACCAGGAGTACAGTAGAGGTTGATCATTCTGATAAGTTTTTGGAACATTAGGCAAAGGTCCAGATGTAGATTTGGTGCTGGATATCTCCAGATTGTCAGCAACATAGAGTTCTTTAGGTGTTGTTGCCATAGAAATGTCGGAGGTGCCAAATTCCTCATCTAATTCAGTGTCGTTTGAAAAGGGAAGTGGGAGTTGCACTGATGTCTTTCTACGGGATAAAGAGCTGTTGGACGTCTTTAAATATTGTGCTCTAGGCTCTACTGTCCTTATATTTTGGGTAGAAATCTCAGTCATTAGCCTCTTCTTCAGGTCTTGTAATTCTAGGCTTACAGAGTTCTTTTTTCCTTCGGGCAATTAGTGTTTCTAGTGTTGAGCTTGGTTTCCCTTATACACATTAGCTTTGACTCTATGCAAGGGACCAATTGCCTCCTTGTTTTGTCCTTAAATACCCTCACTGGGCAGAGAGAATGAAACCACCATAGAGTATCCTTTATCTCCATGAGTCGAGATGGGAGGGCTGATGACCTAAAGGTCATAAATAGGTGCGTTGTGTTTCTCACGGTAGGCAGGAAGTGGAAATTTTCTAGATCTACATTTCGGTAATGGTAATTCAGGAGCTGAGACAAGGACATAGTAATTTGTCTGCGGTTCATCCACCTATGAGTGTATCGGTGAATCTCAAGCATTATCTGGTTCGTTTGCAAGACTTGACAGGACCTCACTTCATCCATAGATTGAGTTGGTGAGTTGTTAACAAAGTCATTTCTTATCATCCTTTTAAGCGCTTGGGCATTTAAAGGGGAGGAACTAGTATCCAATTGTTTCTCAATGTTAACTATTTTGGTGAGGATTTCATTCAGTCTTTGGAGAACCAGAACCATAGTTTCTGCAGACAACATGCAAATCTCTTAGTAGGGGTGCGTATCCGGAATCGGTTGAAAGCAGGCTCCTCTGATATCTTATTCTAGAGGCCTGGGTGGGTCAGCGCTAGGAGTGGGAGGAATCCCTCCTGCTCCTGCTCTTGCCCTCTTGGACGGATTAGCTTTTTCTGGGAGGAGGGGGGTCGGGTCATTGACATCCTCCTTAAGGGGGGGTAAGGTTCCCCCAACGTTGTTACTCACTGTTTGTTCTATTTGCTCCGTTTTCTTGGACTCCTCAACCCGCTCTGTTTCTGAGCCAGGGAAGATGGTGTTGGCTCTCTGCCGATTCTTTGTTTTAGAGGAATTGTGAGTCCCAATAATTATCTTCTGGCTCTTTGCACCTCGTTTTCTCCTTCCGGCAGGCATATATATAAGGAAACCATTACGATTGTAACTAACGCCTTATCTCGGTGGGGAGGGGTGTTATGTACTGATGTTCTCACCCTGGGCCAGCAGGGGGATACTGTAGATAGTTCAGGTCCACATATGCAAATAAGGGATCGAAAGTGACTTTCAGTGATGGGATAGTTACAGAAAATTGTTACTGTTGTGTTCTAGTGGAGCTCTATATAGGCAGGCTGACTGAACCCGTCAGTTCAGTTCTGTTCTGTTCTGTGACTAAACAAGAGCTGTTTAAAGAATCGCTGTGTCGTCTGATATGTTCACCCACAACTTAACAGTACCACTGTATAAAGAAGTGTGTCGTATTCCAAGGTGCATGCAGAAGGAGGGTACTGAATCTCCCCTCGCCCTCCCTTATTCCCCCCCCATCTGATCCCAGGCCTCCTTAATCTGTTAGTTAGTCGTTGCATTTGTATACCACCTTTCCTGCAAGGGAAATGTTGACACACACAAATGGTACAAAATATTATCTGATGGAACCTGGGCTTTTTTGGCTTGCCCTGGGAAAAGATGGGTGTGAGGCTGCCCCAACCCTTCGCAGGCTGTTGGTGTTCCATGCAAGGGCCAATGGCCTTCTGCTCTAGGAATTGGCTATTCTGGCTTGCAGGGTATGCATCAACCGGGCAGGGGGCCCCTCAAATAATTTAAGGGGGGGGCGAAGGTAGTTCGGCCTCTTGGACATGGCACCTACGGTTGAAACAGTGCCACTTATACCCAGTAAAGAAAAAAAAAACCCATCCAGGACAAAAGGCAGACACTGCTTGCTTTTTAGCAGGGACCACTAACATATTTCAGGATATTAAAAGCTTAAGGTGGTAATCACTTTCACAGAGAAACTCACACTTGTAACATATGTAAGAGGAGTTGACAAATGAACAACACCACAACATTACAAATTGCACAAATCTCCTAGCAAGAGATTTGGGTAACAGTAATTCAGGCATACAAAAGCATAGGTTCCAACCCAGAGTTAAAAATTTCAATTTCTTTCGTCAGAAGGATCATTATTTTAGCAAAGAAGGGCATTTATTTTAAACAAGGTTAATTAGATTCTTAGTTTACTTTCTCTCTGCAGGAAAAAATAGTCTTTACTGGGATGTTATCTGAACAGATTATATCACAACATGACTTTTCAGAGGTGGCATGGGGGGGGCTGCTGAGGAGGCGGCAGTTGAGCCTCTAAGGAGCAGGCCGCAGCTATCGCTGACATTGTAACAACAGTGGCATCAGCAGGCAATGTGCTCCTTGGAGACCAAATTTGCTGCCCCTGTGGATCCTGCTGCTTGAGATGGTCGCCTTTCCTTGCCCTCATGGCAATTAATGCCTATCTGGTAAAGGTGAACTGAAGTTCCTGCTTTAGTACCTGCAGGTGCTACACCTGGCTTTGTATCTCTTTTTCTCTTAATTAACTTTTATCGTCTATTGAGAGGCTTTTTTCATAGTAAACTCTTCAGCTACCAAGAGAGAAAAATCAGGCGAGGTTTTCTAAATACACCTCATCTGCTCCATACTCATGAGATTTAAAGGAAATTATCCAGAACATTAAACTCACAGCCTTAGCATTAAATCAGCTCCTATTACAGAGTATCACACACTGCCTGGAGTATCTTCAAAAGCAGTGGCATGTAAAAAAGCAATGACCTAGGGAGTGGCCTGCTTCTCTGAAGGCAGCGTAGCCCACTTTGGTTTTTCCACGTCTGTCTGCATGCAGCAACCAGTATGGCTTCATTTCAAACAAAGCCCACAATAATTTAAAGTAAATGATTCAGGTGAGGCTCAAACTTGCAATCTTGGCATTGTATCTTCTCTTATAAATATTGTTTGCTGGCCACTTGCACTAGTGAATCAGACAGTTGTAACATTAAATGTCGCTCATGCAGGGCCAGCCCAATACTTTTTGATGCATTAGTTAAAAGGACAAGATGGAGCCTGGCTCCCGATTCCATGCTGGCTGGAATGGCATTTCAAGCTTACTTCAACAATGGCATAGGGACAGCATCCTCCACCACATCTGAGAGTGCCAAGCTTGCTTTGGGGGCGCACAGCAGACTGTGTGGGACACCCAGCTCTGTCCTCCAGCAATTTACCATCACTCCCCCACCCACCCCCAGTATTGGCCAGCTGAGGTGACCACCTCCCTCTGCCTAATCTAGGGCCACCCTGTTCTTGTGCCATCAGAAAACCAGAGCACGCTAATCCTTGAGGTACCTTATTAAAGAAGTTTTTAAAAAACATATTCTGTTCAGGTTTTTGAAAGTGGTTGAATAGTGCCATCTGGAGTTCTGTGATCAAACTAAGGCAGGACCAGGACTAGTGAGAGCCAGTGTGGTGTAGTGGTTAAGAGCGGTAGACTCGTGATCTGGGTAACCGGGTTCGCGTCTCTGCTCCTCCACATGCAGCTGCTGGGTGACCTTGGGCCAGTCATACTTCTTTGAAGTCTCTCAGCCCCACTCACCTCACAGAGTGTTTGTTGTGGGGGAGGAAGGGAAAGGAGAATGTTAGCCGCTTTGAGATTCCTGAAGGGGAGTGAAAGGCGGGATATCAAATCCAAACTCTTCTTCTTCTTCGTCAATGATCTTTTGCTGGACCTTTTATAATAATTCCATTCAATGGTAAGCAATTGACCAACTGACTCATTAAGCTATCTTATTGTGTGTTTGTATCTTCTCCATTAAAGTGATTCCTCATGTTCATTTTCCCCTTATATGGATCAAAGGGAAATCTCTCAAACAACCTGAGTACGTGAGTGCATCTCTCCCTTCATCCTACATAGATATTCCAGTTCAAAATGCAATCTCTGCAGCTTTGCTGGATGAGGGGTGAATCCCCAGAAGCAGAGGTTTTCAACCATTTTGAGTTCACACCTCCCTTGACCAACTACATTCTTTCTGCAGCACCCCTGTAGGGCTCAGGAGGGGGTTATGTCCCCCTTTGCCTGCAGAGCTGGCAGCCTCTCACTGCTGCTGCCCCCCCCCCGGTCTCCTGCCCCCCCTGCTCCAAAGAGAGGTGCCTCCTCACACTGCCCCACAGGGGCCTGCCAAGGGGATCTCCCCAGCCTTAGTGGCCCAACAGAGACCGGCCAAAGATGAATGTGAAGCCAGCACCTTACTCACCTTGGGAGGCGGCAGTGGCAGCAGCAGGTGCTGCTGGTGCTGGGCCTGCGTGCGGGAAAGGCTCCCCGTCAGCACCAGGCACTCAGCTCCCAGGCAGGCCTTGCATACAGCAAGCACAAGAAAGGCCAATGCAGTGCTTGCCCACCTGCCCAGACTCCCAACAGCAAGGGCTGGCGGACTGGCTGGCTGGGCTCCCTCGCTCGCTTGCTTGCTTGCTCTGAGGCTGCCTCAGCTCCTGGCACCCAGCACCTGGGGAGGTTGTAGCCAGGGCTGCTGCAATGAACAGCTTTGGAGGCCGAGATGTGATAGGGCATCAGAGGAGGGAGAGAAGGAAAGAAGGACAGAGGCTGTGTTGTCCACAGCACCCCTGGCCATCATTCAAAGCATCTCAGGGTGCTCCACTGGTTGAAAACCACTGGTCTAAAGAAATAACAAATACACATAATAGGTGGTTTATTATTTTAATTGTTTTATTTATTATTTCAGTTGACTATCCACACTGAGGCACCCAAGATAGTTAACAGCAATAAAACATACAATTCCAACAAAAAGTACTATCAAAACACATAATCAAACAGATAAAGACTGAAGTGAATGAAAACAGCCTGCTAAAGTAAAAACCAGCAATCAGCACCAAAGTGCAATCTATGCAGTAGGCTATTAGGCATGGATGGGCAGATTTTTTTATGCTAGGAGGAAGCCATAAGCAAAAACCTAAGAAGGAAAGTTTCCCAGCTTAGGTGCAGTCATTGAGAAGGCCCAGTTTTGTAGCTTCCTCTTATAGCAATTAAATACAGACTTCCACTTAAGATGGCAGACTGAGGAGAGCCTCCCCCACTATCTGGTAGATCCCGGGCTCCCCCAAAGCAGGGCTGCCCACAAAACCCCCAGGAGAAGGAAGAAAAGTAAGGAGACGTGTAGGAGGGGAAGGGGAACTGAGAAAGGTGGGGGGAGGTCAAGGTTGAGGCACCCGAGGACACATGCGAGGGAGGAAGATCATGGCGCCCAGGAGGGATGCCTGAAATGATGCTCTCTCCCAATAGGCTTCCCCCTGAGGAGATGGCCATCGCCTCAGCCCTTGAGCCCTGCAGGTCTCCTGGGACACTTTAACCACCACCAGGTTTGTCCATTCTAGTCACTTTGGAGGGAAACCTCTCAGCCTCAGTGCACACGTTGTGGGGGGGGGGAGGCAAAACCAGAGAGGTCTTGCCCCCCAGCTCCCCCACTTCAGGATCCAGGCACCAGAGCTCCGGATCCAGCATCCTGATCGTTGGCCAAGCTTAAAAGCTTTGCTTTTATTCTCTCCTCTTTTAAATATCCCTTTTCTTTTTAAATTTTACCCACTGCACACCACCAGCTGAACTGGGGAGGCTGCAGCACCTAACCCACCAGGAGAGCCAGAATCACCAGGCCAAGGAGAGGCACGTGCCAACCAGCTAAGCGCCCACAAAAATAAATCAGTAAATAAATAGTCTCCACGTGTACAGTTACTGGCTGCAACCCACCCACCAGGCCAGGGAGAATAAGGCTGAGGTGGCCACTCAGCCAAAAGAGCCGGGACTATGGGTCAGGGAAAAGCCACAAGCCAGCCACCATTGTTTCTATTATTTTTAAACTTTATTTTTTCTGCCTTTTTTATTTTATTCCTTACACATACATCCTTTATTTTTACTTTGTGTGTGTGTACATACCTATACATATTTTCCATTTTGTTTTCATTTTTCTTTTACATTTAAATCTCGTTCCTTTTACCCTACTTTAGATTATATCTCACCCTTAACTGATGTGTACCACTCATAAAAGAAAACATTCCTATGCTATCGCATCTTACACTCTTCATTTTTCAACTTCATTTTTCACTTTTTCATTTTTCATTTTGTTGTTTTTACCACTTTTTTTATTTTAAACTTTACCCTTGAATTTTAACTTGACTACTTTGTTTTTTTACTTTTATCGTTAAAGTCCTAGACTTATTCTTATATTTTTTATCTTCATTTTTATTTTTTCTCTCTCTCCACATTCATCTCCCTTTTCCTTCCCCTCTCTTCTAGATATACGTGTGTGTGTGTGTGTGTGTGTGTGTGTGTGTGTGTGTAATCTTCCACCACCCTTCTCTCCTTTTGGCTTTACTCTTGTTTGTTTTTTTATTTTTCCTTATTTGTCCTTTTGTCCTTTTGTTTGTTTGTTTGTTTGTTTGTTTGTTTGTCTTTCAGCTTGTCACCATTGCTGATGCAGCTCCCACAGTCCAAGAAGAGTCCTTGAACCAATCAGCCTGCTCCGGGAAATCAGCTGTCTCTAGTGCTCTCAAAAGAAGCGGGAGCAGAACAAAGGCACAGAGAGAAGAGGCAAATATTGAAACATTTAAGACCCATAGCCCATCACTACCCTGGAGAAGAAGACTCAGATATAAGAAGAGAAAATAAACTACCTCCAGAAGGAAAACATGGACATGAGAAACAAGCTAGCCGACCTTGAGCACTGCAGCAAATGCTACAACATCTGATTCCACAACTTCCCTGAACAAGAGGAGGAGAAAAGCCCAGCAAGCTTCATCATAAACTAGCTAAAAAAACCTGTTCCCAGACCTGGAGCTCAAAGTTGATTATGTGGAAAGGGCGCACAGGGCTGTAAGACCTATGCCATAAACTAGCACCCCAAACCACAATATATCATAGCATGCTTCAGATGCTGCAGAAAAAAAGACGAAATCTGGAACAACCTCAAGAAGCGAACCACCATTGACATGGGAACACTCCCATCATGACCCTACAAGATCTCTCCCAATAAATCTTGAACCAAAGAAAAAAAAATCTACAACCTTATATCTCACTTCTTTGGAAAGCAAGACTAAAGTACCAATGGGGTTTAATAATAATAATAATAATAATAATAATACCCCACCCATCTGGCTGGGTTTCCCCAGCCACCCTGGGCAACTCCCCAAAACAGAATAAAACTTCGAACATTAAAAACTTCGAACATTAAAAACTTCTCTAAACAGGACTGCCTCCAGACATCTTCTAAAAGTCAGATATTTGTTTATTTCCTTGTTGGGAGGGCGTTCCACAGTGCAGGCGCCACTACTGAGAGTGCCCTCTGCCTGTTTCCCTGTAACCTCGCTTCTTACAATGAGGGAACCACCAGAAAGCCCGTGGCTTCTCCTTCCACCTAATCAAAAACACCAAAACAATGCAATTCATGGCCACCAACAAACCCAAAGCCCTACAACTGCTAAAAGGCCTCAACCTTGACCCCCACCCAAATGGCAGTCACGAACCTGACAGGAGAAGATCACAATGGAAAAATGGAAGACAGCTGGGGAAAAGTTGGAAGGAAAAAAGAACCAACCAAACCTCACAACACTCCACAATGACATACACACAAGCTTTCCAAACCAAAAGAAACCTCTGACAAAGACACCAAGACCCATTGACCTCACATGCTGAATGCCAAACGTGGCAACCAGACACTTACCCAAATTGACAGACTGGTAAAATCCCCCTTCCCTCTCCAGCCCTACCACGCACACCCATCAACCCCCATCCCATCCTGTCCCCACCACCACTCCAAAACTCACTCTCAATCTCTCTAAACTTCCCCCACCCCAACCATACACCTCAAACAAAAACCTACTCACTCCCCCACTCCAGCCCACAGACCTACCCACCACAACCTTACCCCAAGTATCTCCCCCACACAGCCTGCCCCACTAGACCCCAGCAACCCTACAAAGCCAACACCTACCACCACCTCATACTGAAACAATGCAGCCCCGCTTAATCATACACATAGAAGCACAACACAATACTAACCAGAACAGTACTCCCCAGCCCATCAAAATAAGTCACTAACAGGCTAAAATCAAATACATTAACAACCTAAAGGTGGTGCCAGAACGTGCCAATGGGTGCATCACTAACCCTGCACTCAAACGAACCCACAATGTTGCTACTACTATTCTCATCAGGGCTTTTTTATAAACAAGAATAATGTTATACAAATAAATATACCAAGTTTTCTCATGTCATTTGTATATCACAAAAAGAGCATAATAGATGTGGAAAAATATCTACAACATATGTTTCATTATTAGTGGTGTTGACAACATTGTTTAGAAACCTATTGCTGGTGCAAGACAATCCAAGTGCCACAAAGGAGCTTGACACCATCTCACTGATCCCCCCTCCCACTCATTGTAAGGGATGGGCAGGGGGATGGCCTGTTCTTAAACAAGGCCCTCCATATCAGCTGAGACACAAGACCAATCATTTGGAAGCCATATGGTCCAAACCCCAAACAAATCATTATACAACCATATGTGTGCTATTTCCTGTAATCTTTATGTACTCTTTGTGTGAGGGGGTGGGTAGTCTGACACATACACACCTCAAACTTGCAGATGTCAAATTTAACCAGGATTAATTTAGTGAAAATTCATTTATTTATTCATGCAAAAAAGCAATTGGGGGAGGGTAATAAACTACATGACCATTTCAATTGGTTCATATGTGTTTCATTGTAAACGAATGGCTCTCAGTTTCATAGAGAGTAAGGGATGGTATTAAATGTTAACATGGCTTTGAGCACTCATACACAGAAGCAAACTTTGAGGGGGAAATGGCACTCCATTTGGCTCTCAGCCCAGCTCGGCAAATTTGTATTATGAACTCTGCAGTCACTAGATGGCTCAAATATCTGGGACAAAAATGTGGCTGGGAGTGGACATGAAAGAAATTTATAATGGGGAGAGAGAAAAAACACTGTCTCATTAATCAGTATAAAATGGAATAACTTATGGAATTCACTGTCATAGGATGTGATGATAGCCCCTAGCTTAGAAAGAATTAAATGAAATCATAAGGAATCTAACAAAAGCCATGATAGGTAATTGGAAGCTCCATTTTCAAGCATAATTATAGGTGCTAGAGGTATAGAATGGGGGAGGGCTGTTGACTTCATGATTTTCTTGCGCCTTCCTGTGGGGGCATGCAGGAAACTGAGCAGGCTGGCTTTGGTTATCCAACACAGGTTCGACTATATTTCTGTTAGCTTAACTTGATTTATATGTGTCACATAAATGTGTTAACTTTCAGAGTCCATCAGCGGATTTCTCAAAAAGGAAAAAAAGAAGTAGTTTTCTTCGTTTGGTATCTGTGACTCTGATATCCTAAATCTTGGAAGATGAATTAATGTTTCCACTAGAGGGCAGCAAAATTCAGTGTTCTCCGATATTTATTTTAACTCCTTGGCTCAGGCAGCATGGTAGTATTTTTAAACGCTGTAAATAACTGCTTAGTGGCTGGCAGTCCAAATACATTCTCACTGTTGGACTTATTCCTGCTGAAGAAATCTTGCCCACACTCAAGCTAGCCCAAAGGAAATTGCTCCAAAATATTGTCAAGGGTAAACTGTGGAACTTTTTTTTCTTGTTTCTGTGCACATTAGAAAAAACATCAGAATAGCTCTCACTATCAGTCCTGATGACTGATACCTTATCAGAACAGACACTTATGACACCACTCACCACACTCCTGAGGGCTTCATCAATACCAGTGCCCGCCCACCTGCTCACCATGCTAGCTACTTTGTCGATATTTATTAACTCCTTGGTACTGCCACCTGTCATACCACTTAACTTGTTACTAGTACTTGTTTCTTCTGTGGAGTCACCTCTCCAGAATGACATTATCCCTCCATTAGTTCTAACTAATGGTTCACTGCCTTGCCGTGGCGAAGGGGCTTGAATAACTCGGAGAAGCTATGAACTATGCCGAGCAGGGCACCCAAGATGAACAGGTCATAGTGGAGAGTTTTGACCAAACATGATCCACCTGGAGGAGGAACTGGCAAGTCACTCCAATATCCCTGCCAAGAAAGCTCCATGGACAAAGACAACAGGCATATAAAAGTTATGACGCTGGAAGATCAGCCCCTCAGGTCGGAAGGCGTCCAACATGCTACTGAAGAAGAGCGGAGGACAAGTAGATCCAGAGCTGATGAAGCGGCTGGGCCAAAGCCAAAAGGACGCTCAGTTGTGGATATGCCTGGAAGTGAAAGGAAAGTCCAATGCTGTAAAGAAAAATATTGCATAGGAACCTGGAATGTTAGAACCATGAACCTGGGTAAGTTGGATGTGGTCAAAAATGAGATGGCAAGAATAAATATTGACATCCTGGGCATCAGTGAACTAAAATGGACGGGAATGGGCAAATTCAGTTCGGATGACCATCATGTCTACTACTGTGGACAAGAAACCCGCAAAAGAAATGGAGTGGCCCTCATAGTCAACAAAAGAGTGGCGAAAGCTGTACTGGGATGCAATCTCCAAAATGATAGAATGATCTCAATACGAATGCAAGGCAGACCTTTTAACATGACAGTAATCCAAGTTTATGCACCAACTACTGGTGCTGAAGAAACTGAAATTGACCATTTCTATGAAGACTTACAACACCTTATAGAAGTGACACCACAGAAGGATATTCTTCTCATTATAGGGGATTGGAATGCTAAAGTAGGGAATCAAGAGATAAAAGGAACAACTGGCAAGTTTGGCCTTGGAGATCAAAACGAAGCAGGGCAAAGGCTAATAGAGTTCTGTCAAGAGAATAAGCTGGTCATCACAAACACTCTTTTCCAACAACACAAGAGACGACTCTACACATGGACATCACCAGATGGGCAGCATCGAAATCAGATTGATTATATTCTCTGCAGCCAAAGATGGAGCAGCTCTATACAGTCAGCAAAAACAAGACCTGGAGCTGAATGTGGCTCAGATCATCAGCTTCTTATAGCAAAATTCAAGCTTAAACTGAAGAAAGTAGGAAAAACCACTGGGCCGGTAAGATACAATCTAAATCAAATCCCTTACGACCGGCAGAATCCGAGATCAAGGAGAAGAGCAGGTGGAGGAGGACTGGAAGAAGTTTAAAGTTTATCTACAAAAACATTGTAAAATTTATGAATGTTAAGGGCATTGTAAATGAAATGAAGGGGTTCCAGTGATTAAGATAAATAAGAGTATAAAGGTAAAGATAAAAAATGAATTTGAATAATATGATAATTGCTGAACTAATTTTAAATTGGAATACATGAAAGGAAAGCGGGTGGAAGCAAGGAAAATAAGATCTGGAAGGTTATTAATTCGAAACAGAGTTTGTTTTTAATCTTGAATTTTCTTTGTTATGTTTTTTATTGTCGTTTTTTTTGTCTTTTGTTGGTATTTTTTGTTGTATGCGTTTGTTGGTTTTTTGTGATTTGGGTTGTTTTTATTGTTGTTAATTTTTGTGAAATTTAATAAAATATCATTAAAAAAAAAATCAAATCCCTTATGAATACACAGTGGAAGTGAGGAACAGGTTTTAGATTTGGTGGACAGAGTGCCTGAAGAACTATGGATGGAGGCTCGCAACATTATACAGGAGGCAGCAACAAAAACCATCCCAATGAAAAGGAAATGCAAGAAAGCAAAGTGGCTGTCCAACAAGGCCTTACAAATAGCAGGGGAGAGAAGGCAAGCAAAATGTGAGGGAGATAGTGAAAGATATAGGAAATTGAATGCAGATTTCCAAAAAATAGCAAGGAGAGACAAGAAGGCCTTCTTAAACGAGCAATGCAAAGAAATAGAGGAAAAAAACAGAATGGGAAGAACTAGAGATCTGTTCAAGAAAATTGGAGATATGAAAGGAACATTTTGTACAAAGATTACCATAATAAACAATAAAAGTGGTAAGGACCTAACAGAAGCAGAAGACATCAAGAAGAGGTGGCAAGAATACACAGAGGAATTATACCAGAAAGATATGGATGTCTCGTACACCCCAGGTAGTGTGGTTGCTGACCTTCAGCCAGACATCCTGGAGAGTAAAGTCAAATGGGCCTTAGAAAGCCATGCTAATAACAAGGCCAGTGGAAGTGATGACATTTCAGCTGAACTATTTACAATTTTAAAAGATGGCGCTGTTAAGGTGCTACACTCAATGTGCCAGCAAGTTTGGAAAAGAAGGGCAGTGCCAAAGAATGCTCCAACTACTGCACAATTGCACTCATTTCACACGCTAGCAAGGTTATGCTTAAAATTCTACAAGGTAGGCTCAACCAGTATGTGGACAGAGAACTCCCAGAAGTGCAAGCTGGATTTAGAAGAGGCAGAGGAACCAGAGACCAAATTGCAAACATGCGCTGGATTATGGAGAAAGCTAGAGAGTTCCAGAAAGACATCTACTTCTGCTTCGTTGATGGCAGAAAGTGAGGAGGAATTAAAGAACCTTTTATTGAGGGGGAAAGAGAGCGCAAAATATGGTCTGAAGCTCAACATAAAAAAAAAACGAAGATCATGGCCACTGGGCCCATCACCTCCTGGCAAATAGAAGGGGAAGAAATGGAGGCAGTGAGAGATTTTACTTTCTTGGGCTTCATGATCACTGCAGATGGTGACAGCAGCCACGAAATTAAAAGACGCCTGCTTCTTGGGAGAAAAGCAATGACAAACCTAGACAGCTTCTTAAAAAGTAGAGACATCACCTTGCCAACAAAGGTCCGTAAAGTAAAAGCTATGGTTTTCCCAGTAGTGATGTTGAAGGAATGGGTTTCCCAAACCCCAAAACTGACTGTGCAGGCAGCTTTTAAACTGCACCAAAATCCCCATTTCTCCTTAGCTAAAATGCATAAACTTTAGCCATTGAGCAAATGCAAAACAAGAACACAGCTCTCTCCCTTATCAGTTTGACGGCAAGACTGGCCTTGACTTTACCAGTAGAACAGACACAGACATATCTTATGTCCTGACTGTGGCTAGTTTCAGAACTCACAGGGTTAAGGAGTTCTGAGTGACGTCTCTCCATTCCTGTGGCGTGACTACTAGGTGGGAGTGGCTTTATCTCACTGCCTGTTTTGTCTCTGCTTCCGAAAGAGACAGAAGCAAAATGTGCGAGCTGAGTCCAGGAAAGCTCTGTAATTGTTTAACTGCTTGAATAAAGACTGAGTTATAAACACACTGACGCCTAGGTGTGTTTGATCTGCTTAACACCGGGGAGCAACAGCACGAGGTGGGTAAAAGCTCTGCATTTGTGGCTGACGAAGGACGGAGGACCGGGAGCAGAGGCGCCAGACGGAAGTGTGCTGGGCTTCCATTCAAGCAGCTGCGCCTAATTGGGGTCCAATCCAATTAGCTACGCCAATTATTCAACAGGTTATGGGTCGCTAATTACTGCTTTGAAGCTGTTGCGACGGTGTGCCGGTGTGTGTTTGACGCCAGTTGAGAAGACGCTGGGGCCAGCTGGAGTCCTGCCTGTGTCTGGGGCAGAGGAACTCGCTGGGAAAGGAGCTGATCTGCTGAGCCGGGTGCCGGAAAACTGCTGGAAACGTGAGTACGCTGGGCACCGGGGGAGAGATGGCTCAGTCCCAGAAGCATGGCTTTGAGCTTAAGCTGCCATGTGAGAAGCTGACTTGCGAAAGCTGGTTGGAGTGGAGCTTTCACGTGGAATATCTTCTTGTTGGGACAAAGCTTTGGGAAGCAGTTCAGCCAACACAGAAGGCGGTTGGGAAAGCTGAAGCTGCAAAGCTAAGAGAAGCTGAGAAGTGTGTGCTTGCTTTTCTGGCAGAGAATGTGAGTGCTGATCTGATGCATGTTATCCTGGATGCTAAAAGGCCTGAGGCTGCTTGGCTGGCACTCCGTGAGGCTTGTGAAGCGGGAGTGGGAAGCAAGGGCCAAGATGTGGCTGCATCCGAAGGGGAGAGGCAAGATGGCGCTGGGCACATTCTTGAGAGCCGACACACAGCTGAGGGGAGCTGTGAGCCCCCACGGGGGGACGAAGGGACTATTGCAGGCAGCTGTATGAATGCTGCACCATACCTGTGTGAGGAGCCAGGAGAGAGGCCAAGCGTTGGGAGCCCTTTACCCACCAGAGGGGGTGCAGGAAAACGTCCTGGGAGCCCTGAGAGCAGTGGGGGGGCAGTGAGCGGTGGAAGCTCAGAAACGGCTTGTTTTCCAAAGGCAGCCAAAGGTTGTTTTCGTCGTGACTCGGAGCCTGGGAAGCTGCAGAGAGCTAGACGCTTCAAGGCCGGCCACCTGCACAAAGTGCAGATAAGGCCTACAGAGCTGTGTGGGAATGCGGAGACAAGTCCGGTCTCCAAGGCAACGGAGGCAGTTGCATCTACGGAAGCTGCCAAGGTCCTGAGCAAGTCTTCCTGCAAGGGGGAGTTTGTTGCCGTGACAACCAGAGAGAACAGCTGCAGAAGCCCCAAGGGTGGGGGCAGCGAGACGTTTGTTGCTATGGCGATGTTGAAGGACAGCTCCAGGGAGGAGAGAGTGCTACGCTTTATAATTGACTCTGCAGCTAGCAGGCATCTGATTACAGAGACACCTGCTGTCGAGATGTGGAACTGCAGATCTATTTCAGATGGGAAAAATATTGTGTTAGCTGATGGGAGACAAATGTCGGTTTCTAACATAGCAAATTATGTTTCTGTTTTACAGGCGCAGCTGGAAGTTTACGTGGTGCCTGGGATGAAACATTGTCTTTTATCTGTTCCTTGTCTGTTACAGGAAGGGTATAAGGTGTGCTTTGAAAACAATGTATGCACAATTTCCAAGGGAGGAAAGCAACTGGTCAGTGTTGCAAAGGGGCAGAATAATCTCTTTGTTCTGGAAATGCCTCTGAAGGGTGAGGGGAATGCTGAGAGGGCACAAGCTATGCGTGCTACAGTTCCCACTCATGTTTCATGTGCCTGTGCTTGGCACAAAAAAGATGGCACATGGTACCCTGGAAGATATCCAAATGTTGCCGGAGTGTACTAAGGGTTGCAAAATACAGAAGTGTGGCAAATCCTTAAATTGTAGGGCATGCAAAAGGGCAAAGGTAAAAGGGTGCAGTTATCCCAGGGTGGAGCGGGTAACCACAAAACCTTTTGAGCTCGTGCACACAGACCTTTTTGGGCCCATGCCAAAGAGTCTGGGAGGGGCCAGGTTTCTGCTGACGATGCAGGACGATTGTAGCCAGGTTTCGTGGTGTTTTGCTCTCAAATCGAAAGGTGCACCACAACTGATCAAAGATTGGGTTGCAGAGGTGGAACTAAGGTTCTCCACCAAGGTGCAGGGGTTCAAGAGTGACCGATGTGCAGAGGTTACTGGGTCTGCTCTGCAGGAGTTCTTTCGCCAGAAAGGGATATGTCACATGGTGACATTTCCACAGGAGAGGGGCGTTGCAGAGCTCAGATGTGAAGCTCTGGTCCGAGCAACAGAGGTTTTGCTGTGTGACTCTGGTTTGCTTCAGAGCTTTTGGTGGGAGGCGACGAGAACACTGACATTCATGATGAATAGGTCCTACAACTCAGTCGTAGGTGAAACCCCACATTTCGTGCTCTACGGAGAGAAGCCGCAGGTACATTTCTTCCTTGCGTTTGGGTCACCGGCCTGGGTGCCGGTGCCAAAGGCGCAACAAAAGCAGGGTGGTCCTAAGTTCCAGAAGATGATCTTCGGTGGATATGAACCTGCAACAAAGGGATGGAGGTTTGCATATCCAGAAGGTGACCAGACCAAGCTTCTGGTCAGCAGACATGCTGAGTTCTGTGAACAAGATGGTATGTCAAAGCGCAATGCTAGTCCTGATGTTCTCTCAGAATGTCTGTCTGAAGATGAGGATGAGGGAGAGCCAGGGGCTGAACCCGTTGATGAAGACCAGGTCGATGACCAGGATCAAGAACAGGGTGGGGCATCTCCACAGGTTGCTAAAAGAGAGCCCAAGAGTGAGCCTGCGTCTCCTGTTAGCATAATGCAGAGAATTCGAAGACGCTTTAAGTCAGAGGGGGAATCCCGTGATGCAGAGGACACAACTGCTGACCACAGTGAGTCAGAGGAAGTACCTGAGTTTGTACCCAGGCGGTCCTCTCAAGCCACAAAGGGCATTCCACCTGAGAGGTATCAGGCCACAGGTGTGTGGGTTGGTTTCGCACAGTGCGAACCTGGGAGTTGTGAGGAGGTTCCACAGTTGCCTGACAAGGACACCAGGAAGGTGCGCAAGGCATTGGAAAAGGAACTGATCTCACAGAGGTCTGTAAAGGTAAACACCCAAGTCACCTCAGGACTGGATAGAAGAGGGGGTGTGGCTAGTTTCAGAACTCACAGGGTTAAGGAGTTCTGAGTGACGTCTCTCCATTCCTGAGGCGTGACTACTAGGTGGGAGTGGCTTTATCTCACTGTCTGTTTTGTCTCTGCTTCCGAAAGAGACAGAAGCAAAATGTGCGAGCTGAGTCCAGGAAAGCTCTGTAACTGTTTAACTGCTTGAATAAAGACTGAGTTATAAACACACTGACGCCTAGGTGTGTTTGATCTGCTTAACACCGGGGAGCAACAGCACGCTGCGGGTAAAAGCTCTGCATTTGTGGCTGACGAAGGACGGAGGACCGGGAGCAGAGGCACCAGACGGAAGTGTGCCGGGCTTCCATTCAAGCAGCTGCGCCTAATTGGGGTCCAATCCAATTAGCTACGCCAATTATTCAACAGGTTATGGGTCGCTAATTACTGCTTTGAAGCTGTTGCGACGGTGTGCCGGTGTGTGTTTGACGCCAGTTGAGAAGATGCTGGGGCCAGCTGGAGTCCTGCCTGTGTCTGGGGCAGAGGAACTCGCTGGGAAAGGAGCTGATCTGCTGAGCCGGGTGCCGGAAAGCTGCTGGAAACGTGAGTACGCTGGGCACCGGGGGAGAGATGGCTCAGTCCCAGAAGCATGGCTTTGAGCTTAAGCTGCCATGTGAGAAGCTGACTTGTGAAAGCTGGTTGGAATGGAGCTTTCACATGGAATATCTTCTCGTTGGGACAAAGCTTTGGGAAGCAGTTCAGCCAACACAGAAGGCGGTTGGGAAAGCTGAAGCTGCAAAGCTAAGAGAAGCTGAGAAGCGTGTGCTTGCTTTTCTGGCAGAGAATGTGAGTGCTGATCTGATGCATGTTATCCTGGATGCTAAAAGGCCTGAGGCTGCTTGGCTGGCACTCTGTGAGGCTTGTGAAGCGGGAGTGGGAAGCAAGGGCCAAGATGTGGCTGCCAAGATGTGGCTGCAAATGACACAGAGACCCAAGTCTGGGACTAACGCCAGAGCATGTTCTCGGAAGTAGTGACCTCTTGCTCCAAAATAGGAGTAGGAACAGTAATATCCTTTTATGGTCAGAAGTACAGGAAGGAAGATCCTTTCTTGGTTGAGAGTACCAGAGCAGGAACATATGTGATGTCAACCTGTGTATGTACGCCGATGTGGTTGGGCTCCTAGGGGAGGAGTGAGAGGGTGCCTGGAGGATATATAAACTGCATGAAACCTGTCATTTCTTTGTACTTGCTGTGGACTCACCATGCAGGTGCCTTCTGCTACCCGGAGAGCAGAATAAACTCTTTCTTTGAAGCAACCTCGGTGTCATTTTGACTTCCTTCCTCCTGTCCCGGAGCAACGCAGACCCAATCGGTGAACTCCAATAAGGCTACAATGTATGGAAGTGAAAGCTGGACCATAAGGAAGGCTGATCGCCGAAGAATTGATGATTTTGAATTATGGTGCTGGAGGAGACTCTTGAGAGTCCCATGGACTGCAAGAAGATCAAACCTAGCCATTCTTAGGGAAATCAGCCCTGAGTGCTCACTGGAAGGACAGATCCTGAAGCTGAGGCTCCAATACTTTGGCCACCTCATGAGAAGAGAAGACTCCCTGGGAAAGATGGAAGGCACAAGGAGAAGGGGACGACAAAGGACGAGATGGTTGGATAGTGTTCTCGAAGCTACCAGCATGACTTTGATCAAACTGTGGGAGGCAGTGGAAGACAGGAGTGCCTGGCGTGCTCTGGTCCAGGGGGTCACGAAGAGTTGGACACGACTAAACAACAACAAAGTTCTAACCTAAGTTTCATGAACAGCATAAGCCTCAACTTTAGTTTTGGTAAAGCTTTTTGAGGAGGGGCATTCAGCACCCCTTCAGCCTTGAGTTCAGCTTCTTTAGGTCTTGTGTCCTATGCTTCCAGCACTGGCCGGTCACCTCAAATATGGCAGCTATGTAGTTCTTCCATAGATATCAACATGGGAGGCTAGAATGCTACAAAAGACATCAGTTTATTTCCCCACAGTCTGTTCTGGAATAAGCTTTTATTCTAGCTGAGCCCTGACACTGGATGTAAAGTAAACTAGAGAAAAAAGTACAAGGAGGAAAGTGAAAGGCTTGCACCCTTCCAGTACTCCAAATCCGATTTTTATTTATTGTATTTCATTAATTGTATACAGCTTGATCACAGTTACCTCTACGTGGGATACAGGAGATTAAACCATAAAATCAGAACTGAATTAAAAGTCTGCTGGAATAATAATAATAAATGCTTCATACCAGAACAATCAGCCACCATTTTAATGATGCTGTAGTCATTTTAAAAAAACCTAACCAATATCTTTTTAACCAGTTAACCAATTAATATGACTTTTATGGCCATCACCAACCAGCAAATGAATGAATTCACCCCCAGTCCAATAAATGAATCTCTATTAAAAATCAGACAGAAAGATACATATCATTTTATCTGAGTCCCAAACAAGACATCACTTCAACAATGCACTACAGCAAATTCCAATAACCGAGGTCACATGTAATAAATATTTGGCTGGACTTTCTATTTAGATATGTCTAACCAGTGGTGTAGCGTGGGTTGTCAGCACCCGGGGCAAGGCAAGTAATTTGCGCCCCCTAACCCGTGGATTTGCGCCCCCTAACCCGTGGATTTGCGCCCCCTAACCCTAACCCCCAGATGTTGCGCCTGGTGCGGCCGGCCCCCCTGCACCCCCACGCTACGCCACTGTGTCTAACATCCATTTGGCATTTTAAAATCTTTGGTAAACTGATATGGGGTGATTCTCAATTTTGTTTCTACTTTTGATTAATTTTGCACAGGCAAGTGATGATAGTAGATTTCTCAGAACATCAAACTGTGGTAGCGCAGTCTGGGACTCTTCAGTTGCCCTTCTTATTGTCAAAACAAAAAAAATTCCTTCCAGTAGCACCTTAAAGACCAACTAAGTTAGTTCTTGGTATGAGCTTTCGTGTGCATGCACACTTCTTCAGATACACTGAAACAGAAGTTACCAGACCCTTCTATATAGTGAGAAGGTGGGGAGGGGTATTACTCAGAAGGGTGGTGGGAATGGGTGATTGGCAGATAGCTGTGATGAGCCTGTTGACGACTCTTAACGACTGCGATAGGTCTTACAGGAAAAAGCAAGGGGTGAGAAGGGTAAGACCTATTGCAGTCGTTAAGAGTCGTCAACAGGCTCATCACAGCTATCTGCCAATCACCCATTCCCACCACCCTTCTGAGTAATACCCCTCCCCACCTTCTCACTATATAGAAGGGTCTGGTAACTTCTGTTTCAGTGTATCTGAAGAAGTGTGCATGCACACGAAAGCTCATTGACCTGTTGGCACTTTAAAGACTAACAGGTTTATCACATCATAGCCATTCTACAAACATACTACAGTAAAGTCTTTTTGTTGAGTTATTTTAAAACATCAGGAAGTACTAGACTGCCTTTCTTCAGATCTTCGGCGCTGTGAACACTTCATGTCCAAGAGTAACCCTTCCTAAATCCCAGACCAGTTGAGATGGGGAGGTCGGCAGAAAACCTCCTGGAGGAGGAGCACCAGAAAGTGAGTCTGTGCAGGAACAGAGGCGCTTGAGCGTCTGCACTTCGGGCTCCAATCTGAGCTAGCACCGCTCGCATCCTTCAGCGGCGATCCGGGCGCGCGGCTGCCCTTCCTCGGGTGGGGATCGCGAGGAGCGCAGCGCAGGCGGGCCTGGCGCTCGAGGCCGGGAAGAAGGGCTGCGCGGCGGGAGGGAGGAAGGGAGGGATCCTGCTGCCCATTGGCTGCTACTTGAGTGAGCAATGGTGGGGAACACACGTTGGAAATCAAAGCACACGCGGTTTTTCTTTCATTAGTGAGGTTCCGAACATAAAGCAGGATATATACATCAATAGGCAACTGGGGAAACGGATCACGTCTCACCGACAAGGGTGACATGGGTGCAACACCTGCAGGTTGCCATCTCTCCTCCCAAATGTGAACACAACACGGAAAGTAGGTCCAGCTGTCATGAGCAAACTGGTCACCATCAGGGTTGAAGATGTGTGTCCCTATTCCTATGGGCAGAGCACTGGACTAGAACGGACTTTGAAAGTGGATGTACAACTGGACGTGCAGCTGCATCAGCAACCCGGGCAGAAGGCTGCCTAAGGTCCTGCCTAAGACTGACTGCCTCAGTCAATCATCTTTGACTGAGGTGACCCCTAAAACTATTTAGAGCCCAGTACAGCAGTTTAAAAACAACTACTTATACTTGCACGAGTCAGGGTTCAGAAAGTATTCAGGAGTACCCAGATTTGTAATCTCAAATCAAAATCTGAATTTGTTTTCCAGTCTTAAATACAAAATACAAACAAACACAAAACTTGCTACCAAAATACGTGAGGTTGCTTAGAGCAACACAATAAAGCAGTGGTTCCCAACTGGTGGTCTGTGGACCTCAGGGGGTGCGCATAACCCACCCAGGGGGTCCGTGGCTCCATTCACATAACAAAAACTATCATAGAGATATCAACATTTTCAAAAGTAGGAGATCCATGGCTTGGCTTTTGAAAAAGAGAGAGTCTGCAGTGCTTGGCTAAGTGGGAACTACTGCCATAAAGCATTTCGCAGCTCTCTCGAGAGCAAGCCAAGATGGGCACCACCACACAAAAAGATTATATAAACGGAAATTATTATCTGCGTGGGGGGGGGGGGATAACATCACAGGTGTAGCAGAAAGAAGACGACAATTAGGGGAAATGCTGGGGAAACAGCCATGCTGTGTTTATAGTAGTGCCTCCCCCCAAAAATCAACAAGAACAGCAATTTATGAAAAACGTGGGTTAGAAAAGTATTCTTTACTATCCTTCCTACTTCTCCTGCCAACAGTATTCCAACAGATGTCAAAGCAGACCAAATACAGCAGATTAATATAAATGCACATTTAGTACCAAACAAGACTACTGTCGGTCGCTCACGTACTCTTTATTCCCATACTCTGTATTCCCTTAGGTGAATTTAGCCCGCACTCCAAAAGGAAGTAGATGGAGAAAGGGTGCAAACGTATTTTCCGCCCCCTTGAACAAGGGAAGCGATAACATGCGAATATTAGAGGGTCAGAGAAATCAAATAAGCTTCAAATATTAAATTCTACCACGAAGTACTACTGAGTAGTTGTTCTTTAACAGGAATTAAAAAGGAACTACAATTACTATTTACAATTTAGGAAACAGCTTCAAGGAAAGTTAATTTGGCAGTCCCCCAAGCGCCATATAAAAATCCTGCCAAATATGGTGCCCAGTTTTCTACTGGGTGCCTATTTAACTTGATGAAAGTAAAGTACGTTGATTGCAGATCCATATCAATCTGTATCAAGTTGTAGAACATGAGCTTCGCCACACTTTGTGTTTCTTGCTTACTGGTGTGAAAACGTTTTATGCTGCCATTTATTTTTAGTTCCGAAATTATGTTCTGCAAGCTTATTAAACGAAAGTAAATATAAACAGGGAGTTCTGTTGAGCACGTTCAGGGGATATGTTTTTTTAAAAAATGTTTTTAAAAGAACTGTCTGATTCCATTCAAATATAAGATAGTTTTCCTATAAAATTAACACAATGCCATCAGCATACATATATTGCATACAAGTATCAATGTATATATTTCCATATATTAGCAGAGTACATGTTTGATAATACAAATATCAACAGAGAATTGTCGTGTTAGTAACATCCCAATCTTGAAGAACACGTCCGTTTTCGCTTCCGAATCAGAAGCTGCCTTTTAAAGCCCGGCCGTCCAGTCCGAGACAGGCTGACTCCGGAGCGCACCAGAAGCGCAGCCGACGGAGGGGGAGCAGCCCACGGTCTCCGACCCCCGGGGACCCACCCCCGCCACCGCCCCCCGAGCAGCCAAGGCTGGGCCGCTCGTCCTGTGCCAGAGGCGGCTTACTCCCCGGCAAGCGCTCTTAGGATTGGGGCCGGACAGGAAAGGAGGCCGCGGAAAAGCTTCGAGTGTCTGCAGGCGCCACGGACAGCCAGGCGCCGCTTCCCCGCGAGGGCAGCCCAGGAGCCCCGTCCGACGTCGGCCAAATTCTCACGAGCGCTCGCTTTAGGGGCTGACATTGTGAAAGCAGCTCCGCCACGGGAGGCGCCCCCCGATGGAGCCCCCCAGCCGCGCCCACGTCTCCCGTTCAGCGTTATTGCCCTTCCCCACAAAATCCCTCTAGAATTTTTGTGACGTGTAGGATGCGTCCCCCCATTACGGAATATTTTCTCACCCATTGGTTCCCTATCATTTCTGCGCCGCTCCCTCCCTCCCTCGTCTCTCAAGGTCTACGGTGACAGTATTCGTCTCTTGTGCACGGTGTGTATGACGTCATAATGATGATGACACAACAGTAGGCGCGTTGCAGCCCGCAGACGTGGCAGGAGCAAAGCCTCTTCGGCCCGAGGCTGCTTCAAAAAGGCCGAGGACCTGTTTCACTGTCTGGCTCGCACCAACAGGCGGGAGGGACTTTCCCTGGCCGCCCACTCTCTTTCCGGGCTCTGGCCTCTGGCTCCGGGAGCGCGCCTGGGGGACGCGGCGCAGAGAAACATTTCCGTGGAAAACCACTTCGCTGTTCTTTCAATGCACCTTTTGTGATTTAAAAGTAATTGCGGAGGTCACGACTCGCGTGTTCTACTTTCTGTTTTTTAGTTGCATTAAACTTGTTTAGTCGATTAGTCGTTGTCAGGGTTTCAGGGACAGAGAGCGAGGGGGAGGGGTCCCAGGGCGACGAGGAAGAGGACGACGACGACCCGAGGTTGTCAGTGAGTCCGTCAAGTGAATCCGAGGATTCCCAAAAGGGAGCCCCCCTGGTCAGGCCAAGGGGCAGTAGAGAGGGAAGCAGTCAGAAGCAGGGGAACGAAGAGGGAATCCCCAGTGGGGGTTGGAGATCGGGACCGGCCTCTCCGTCGGAACGGAGTGAAGGGGGTGGAGTTGCCAGTGTGTCAGAAAGAGCAGAACAGGAAGCAGAGAGGGGAAGGAGTTCGGAGCAGAACGTCCTGCCGGAAGGGGAGGAGTGTAGTACCGAGAGTAGCGTAACGGTCGAAAGGAAGGTCAGAGGCAACGTACGCGCGCCAAGTTCAAATGTGGAGGCGCGCGGAAATGAGGAGAGCCCTGAGGAGGAGCCTGGTCCCAAAGCACGAAGGAGGGGGGAGCAGGCGTCAGAAGACTCAGCCTCGGGGGAGTCCCGGAGGGAGGGAGCACAGGGGGGCAGGAAGACCCTGCGGAAAAGGAAGGAGAGGAAAAGGTGGAGCAGTACAAGCCTCTTAAGCTGGTGCAGGGGCGGGACTGACTCAGAGGGGACTTCTAACATCTAAGGGTAACAGATGCTGAGCCACGGAGCTTGGATGTAACGACAACAATGTTCTTCAAAACCTTTTGTATATAACTTGGACTGGATTTTGGTCTCTTGTGAGCTGGGACCTCGGGTGGCTCTGACAGTAAGTCCCCTCCCAAAGAACGCAAAATTTTTTTTTGCAAAGCTCACAAACGGTGACAGCCATGAGTGCGGAGGATCAGCTGACAGCACTGCGAACTACAGTTTCCGAACTCACCGCTGCAGTCCTTGCGTCTCAGAAGAAGCATGACGAAATGGAGAAGCGCTGCCAGGACCTGCAAACAAGGTGGGAGCGTGCAAACAGGGAAGGGTTCCCAGGGTCCAGATCAGAGGGCATTGGACTTGGAAGGCGGGGGGGCAGCCTAGTCACCCACTTCGATGGGAACCTGAAGCACTACCCCAGTTTCAGAGCAAATGTTTTGTATGCATTGCACTTGCTTCGTCATGACTTTAAAGATGAGGAGGAGAAAGTGGGGTTTATTGTTTCTCACTTGCATGGGCCGGCCAGAGACTGGTTGCGCAATTTGTGGCGTGAAGATGGCCCTGCCCGCCGCGATTCTGATGAATTCATTAAAGCGCTGGATGCCTGCTTCCAGTCAACCGTAGATTTGGATCTTGCACGCAGGGAGATATTTGGACTGCGGCAAGGCAAAGCCACTGTGCGTCAGTACCATTCCAGATTTTTTGCTTTACTGACTGCGTTACGCTGGGAGAAAGACTGCACACCTGTGAGGGATTTGTTCTGGGAGGGTCTCAGCGGTCCCATAAAGGACGAACTTGCCAGGGGAGACAGACCTCAGACCCTGGAGGAGGTGGTGCAGAGGGCTCTGGCGATTGGGATACGTCACGAGGGACGTCCTTGGCACAATGAGGAAGAACGTCAGGTGCGTCCACCAGCGAGGACGTCTTCTTTCATCCCCAGGGAGTTCAGTCAGTCACATCCCTCGCCGCTGGGGAGGCAGGGGGAGGAGCCGATGGAACTTGGTGGTGCTAAAGCTCAAGCAACAGCCAGAGCCCCAGCTTCCGGTGTAGTAAAGGCGAAGCCTCCTAGAGGGACCAGGAAGTGTTACATCTGCGACAGTGCACTGCACATGGCGAAAGAGTGCCCCCAGAGGCTCCAGAAACACACTGCAGCTTTAGCGACGGTAGCTGCAGAAGTGATCCAGGAAGAGGAACCTCAGGGAAACGACAATGCCTGGCTGGAAGCAGAATTGCTGGGGCTCAGCCAGGCGAATCTGTAGAACAGTCCCCAGCGTCTTTGCAACCCACAGACCCTTTACCACCCAAGCCAGCGGTGCAGCTCACTGCAACACTTCAGTTGCCAAATGGGACCACCCTAGAAGTGCCCCTCACGATCGATTCGGGGAGCAACGCCGATTTCGTGGGGATGCAATTCGTCAAGCAGCATCGCATAGCGCTTCTGCCCGCCACAACGCCTCTGAACGTAGTCACGGTGGATGGCAGGAAATTGCTAGGAGGGCAAGTTGTGCAACAGACACCTCCCATGGTGATGCGGATTGGAGATCACCGAGAAGTCATTAGCTTCAATGTCACCCACCTGTCTGACACGCCTATAGTATTGGGCATGAGTTGGCTGGAGAGACACAGTCCTGCTGTAGCGTGGTACCAACGCCAGATCACCTTTTGTTCATCGTACTGTGCTCAAAATTGCATCCAGTCCTGCCAGGAGGAGGGGGCTGAGCAGCAGCTGCGACTTGGCATGGTGCAGGCAGTACCTAGCAAGTACGAAGGGTTCCTGGAGGTTTTCTGCGAGAAGGAAGCTGACCAGTTGCCGCCCCACAGACCTTATGATTGTGCCATCGATCTGGTGCCGGGGGCACAGTTGCCGACTGCAAAGCTGTATTCCATGTCTGAGGACGAAATGCAAGAGCTCAGGGAGTTCATAGAGCACAATTTGAAGCGTGGATTCATCCGGGAATCGAAAGCAGTGGGGGGCAGTCCTGTGTTCTTTGTGAAGAAGGACACGCCCCAAAAGAGACTCATTGTGGACTATAGAACCATAAACAGTATGACCAAACCCAAGGCCTTCCCCATCCCTAAGATTGATGATCTCCTAGCAACCGTGAGGAAGGGGAAGATCTTCACCAAATTGGATCTGCGTGGAGCGTATAACCTCATACGCATCTGGGAGGGCGATGAGTGGAAAACGGCCATGTTCACGCCTCTGGGCACGTATGAATACAGAGTTATGCCGTTTGGTCTCCAAAATGGATCTCACGTCTTCCAAGCCTTTATGCATCACGTGCTAGCGGGACTCCTCTACAAGAAATGTGTGTGTTTCCTCAACGACATCCTGATCTTTTCGGAGACGGAAGAGGCCCACGAGAGGGACGTAAAGGAAGTCCTGCAAAGACTACGGGAGAACAGGCTCTACGCCAAGTTAGAGAAGTGCCAGTTTGATGTGACGGAGGTGGATTTCCTGGGCTACAAGCTGTCCGACAAGGGGCTGGCCATGGACAGCGTCAAGGTCCGCGCGGTGTTGGACTGGAAGAGCCCACGCAATCGGAAGGAAGTCCAGAGATTCGTCGGCTTCGCCAACCTCTACCGCAAATTCATCAGAGGTTTTGCAAAGGAGACGGCAGCGATCACAGACACTCTGAGTTCCAAGAAGAAGAGGTTCGTGTGGACGGAACAGGCGGAGCGCTCTTTTCGGAAGCTTAAAAGCCTTTTCGCCTCCGAGGAGCAGCTGCTGCACGTGAATCCAGGCAGGCCCATGCGAGTAGAGACCGACGCGTCAGACAGGGCGGTTGGAGCCGTGCTCCTGCAAGAAGATCCACATGGGAACTGGAGACCCGGTGCCTTTTACTCCCGAAAGCTCAGCAAGGCGGAGCAAAACTACACCATATGGGACAGAGAGCTGTTGGCCATTCACGCAGCGTTCAAAGCGTGGCGACACTTCCTCATAGGAGCCAAGCACACAGTACAGGTCCGCACGGATCACAAGAACCTAGAGTATTGGCGCACGGCGAAGCTCCAAAGCCAGAGACACATGCGCTGGGCGGAATTCTTCGCGGATTTCGACTTTCGGATAGAGTACATCCCCGGAGATTCCAACGTTATAGCCGATGCGCTATCCAGGAAACCGCAATATCTCGATGAAGCGACACCAGTAGCAGCCAGGCACATTTTCGCACCGCAGGCGTGGTCGTGCGCTGCCATCACAGTAGATCTGGACGCGGTGCGACGCGCGTTGCAAGTGGATCAGTTCGCACAGTCCAAGATGGAGGAGTTGCGCAGAGGTGTGCAGAGTGGCGAAGATTTCCAACTACGTGACGGGCTGCTAACTCGCAAAGGTGCCCTCTACGTGCCAAGCGACGAGCTTCGCGCAAAGGTTCTGCAGCAGTTGCACGACGCCCCCAGTGCGGGCCACTTCGGCAAGGAGAAGACAATAGAACTGGTGGCAAGGGACTTTTGGTGGCCTCGGATGCGTGGAGAGGTAGCGGATTACGTCGCCAGGTGTGACACTTGTCAAAGGTCCAAGCCAGTACACCAGAAGCCAGCGGGGCTGTTGGAACCGCTGGAAACGCCACAGCAACCGTGGGAGAGGGTAGCCTTGGACTTCGTTACTGACCTGCCCAGCTCCAGAGGGAAGACGGCGGTACTGGTGGTTGTGGACCTGTTCACCAAGATGGCGCACTTCATTCCGTGCGCAAAGGTGGCGACGGCGGAACAGACTGCCAAACTCTTCATTGATCACGTGTTCAAGGTGCATGGGCTGCCGCAGTTCCAATTTTTGGCAGAAGCTTTTAGGTATCCTGAATGTCAAGATCAACCTTACGTCGGCGAGACACCCACAGACCAACGGCCAAGCTGAGAGGGTCAACGCGATCATGCAGCAGTACCTGAGATGTTACGCCAATCAGCGACCCGCAGCTTGGGTGGACTACCTGCCGATGGCAGAGTTTGCCTACAACAACACGAAGCACGCGTCCACGGGGGTGACGCCGTTCTTCGCGAACAACGGTCGTCATCCCAGAACCTTCCCGGGGTTCGGGGCACCGAGAGAGGGGGTGCCGCAAGAAGCCGACCAGTTTGCAGCGGAGCTGCAGGAGGTGCACGAAGAGTTGCGGAGACATTTGGAGCTGGCCAAGCAAGCATATAAGGTGCAGGTAGACAAAAACAGGAGAGCGGGGGAGGAGATCCAGGTGGGGGACTGGGTGTGGTTAGCGGCCCAAGCGATGCCAGCCAAGTCGTTGGCCAAGAAGAAGCTAGGGCACAGGCAGTTAGGGCCGTACCAGGTGGAGGCTAAGATCAACCCTGTAGCCTTTCGACTAGCCCTCCCCGAAGGTTCCAGAGTGCACCCGGTATTTCACAGGTCGGTGCTCACCCCCTACAAGGCACCGCACAGGTTTCAGGAGTCTGAAACAGTCCCGCAACTACACACTAAGTCACAGGAGAGGGAGAGGGCGCCTAGGGCCGAACCACTCAACGAGGTCACAGAAATCCTGGACTCGAGATGGGGGAAAGAGGGGGTAGAATACTTTCTAGCCACAGAGGGCACTCCAGCCAGTGCCAACGGTTGGGTGCCGGGCTACGCTTTAGATGAACCTCTTCTAAAAGACGAGTTCCATGCCCTTTTCCCGCATAGACCCATGCCAGCCGAGTACTTTGATGACTGGCTCTTTACGCCCACACTCTCAGACAGTACTTTCCGGGGGTTTTCTTCAGCCGAGGAGAGAACGCCAGAATCTAGCCCGCCCAGGGGATCGTGCTCAGGGGTGGACACAGAACCCTCTTATTGGTGGGACGAGCAACCAGAGGAGGACTGGCGCAGGAAATGGCTGACGGGACCTTGGCCGGCAGCACCAGACGAGGTACCAATGGAAGAGGGAGAAGAGAACACTTTGGGTCAAGAACCCGAATTCGAACACTCATACACCGAACTGCAAGCAGAGGATATGGAGGTACACAACCTGTATCCTGCATCCACCTCCGAAGAGCTGCAGCTCCTACAACCTGCACCCGATGGGCGGGAGGGGGGAAGGGGGGGCTTCGAGGGGGAGATGGATGTCAGGGTTTCAGGGACAGAGAGCGAGGGGGAGGGGTCCCAGGGCGACGAGGAAGAGGACGACGACGACCCGAGGTTGTCAGTGAGTCCGTCAAGTGAATCCGAGGATTCCCAAAAGGGAGCCCCCCTGGTCAGGCCAAGGGGCAGTAGAGAGGGAAGCAGTCAGAAGCAGGGGAACGAAGAGGGAATCCCCAGTGGGGGTTGGAGATCGGGACCGGCCTCTCCGTCGGAACGGAGTGAAGGGGGTGGAGTTGCCAGTGTGTCAGAAAGAGCAGAACAGGAAGCAGAGAGGGGAAGGAGTTCGGAGCAGAACGTCCTGCCGGAAGGGGAGGAGTGTAGTACTGAGAGTAGCGTAACGGTCGAAAGGAAGGTCAGAGGCAACGTACGCGCGCCAAGTTCAAATGTGGAGGCGCGCGGAAATGAGGAGAGCCCTGAGGAGGAGCCTGGTCCCAAAGCACGAAGGAGGGGGGAGCAGGCGTCAGAAGACTCAGCCTCGGGGGAGTCCCGGAGGGAGGGAGCACAGGGGGGCAGGAAGACCCTGCGGAAAAGGAAGGAGAGGAAAAGGTGGAGCAGTACAAGCCTCTTAAGCTGGTGCAGGGGCGGGACTGACTCAGAGGGGACTTCTAACATCTAAGGGTAACAGATGCTGAGCCACGGAGCTTGGATGTAACGACAACAATGTTCTTCAATAAAACCTTTTGTATATAACTTGGACTGGATTTTGGTCTCTTGTGAGCTGGGACCTCGGGTGGCTCTGACAGTCGTGTTCGACTCTTTTAGGTAAACTACTCAGTTGGTCTTTAAGGTGCTATATTATAATTTTTAAATTCTTTTGGAAGGATTCTTTTAAGGACTTTCTTAGATAATATAACTTTTTTTGAAGACTTGATTCTTTTAAGGGAGTTTTTAAGAGGAGTCTTTTTAAAGTATTGTTTTAATTTATGGATAAGATTTTTCTTCTGAAGGTCCACTACAGGAGCTTAAGGGAGGAGAAGCCCTGGCAAGTTTAAAGCAACCTGGGGCTGGGGGAGTTTATTAAGATTTAAGCCAAGCCTGAAATGTGTTTATAGCTGTTAAAATCGTTTTGCCTTCGTGTCCTGGCTCCAAGAAGGGTCCTGGCTCCAAGAAGGGTCTCAACCTGTAGGTCCCCAGATGTTGGACTACAACTCCCACATCTGGAGGTGCCGTGGTGGGGGCGTGTTCAGCAGCCTTTTGCTGCAGCGCCAGCCTTTCCATGGCCTCATTCCTCGTCGTCGTCCCGTCACAAGTCACCCACCCTCCACTCCCTTTTAGTTAGGGCTTAGGTCATTGGCCTTGCTATGGACCTTAGGTTGGTCGCCCTGGTTGCCCGGGGGGCCTGGTAGGAGTTTTTCCATTTGGCAATAGGCTTTTTGGTTTTTTCGCCTACCTCGTAGAAATCGTCACAACTTTTGTGGTATTGGTGGGTAGGTTAGGCATTGGAATAATGTGTTGTGGTGTGTCGAAGTGCTAGGTGTGGCCATCGCCTATGCCTTCAATTTTTAGGGGTATTCCGTTAAAGGAATCTGGCGGTCGTGTATTCTGTCCAATGCCTGCTTGGCGGGAGGCCATGGCACAACCCTCGGTGACAGCAGGGGTGAGCCTATAGTTGGATTAGCATCAACAGGTGATGAACCCCTGGTGAATAAACCCACTTGTTTCGATCCAATGCCTAAGCCAATACCTTTTCATTGCTGTAATCAATAAAGTTGTGGCCTTTTCTAGCCCATTAACCTCATATCACGTGTCCTTGTGTCTTCATTTCACTTCACGGGGGTCGGGCCCTCGAACCACAATTTAGATAAAATTGGATAAGCTGTAGGGAAAAGGGGAGGGTAATGGAAATCAGAGAGGGGTTGTGGGAAGTCAAGGATTAAGAGAATCCTATATGTAATGGTGAATGATATGCTTTGATGGAAATTTTATTTGTAAAATTCAATTAAAATATTTTTTAAAAAGAAATAATAATAATAATAATAATAATAATAGGGGTTCTAATGTGCAAGAAGACAAGAAGACCACATCATCTCCATTTCCTTCTAGCTTTGTGATCTGATGGCATTTGATTGTGACAACTAATAAGTTACCTTCTTTCTTACCATTATATCAATAGCCATGACAATCTTTTTTTCAGTCACTCTTCAAGTCAATATAATAAAGCAACACTAGACCCTGGTAACTTGGGGAAGCTAAAGTGAATTAGGTTGTGCATGCACGCAAGCCCATTCTTTCAAACAATAACTACAGACGTACCTGGGTTCTCATACGCCTCGGTACTTGGATGTTTTGGCTCCCGAATGCCGCAAACCCATAAATGAGTGTTGCGGTTTGCAAACATTTTTCAGAAGCCAAACGTCCAACGCGGCTTCCGATTGAGTGCAGGTTTCTGAACCGTTTCAGGAGTCAAACAGACTCCTGGAATGGATTAAGTGCAACAACCAAGGTTCGACTGTACTCCATTATTTAAGTATACATTCCAATGTCTGTGAAGAACCAGTTTACGAAATTAATTTAATGAAATTTAATAAAATAAAATCTGCTAAACTGTAGAAGAATCAAATTTTAACAGCAGTGCCAAAGCTGAAAACAGCTCCAGGACTCTGGCTCATTCATTATAGAAATGAATTGTTGAAAGGTACTTTCTTCAGAAGATGACATTAACCATTTCCTCCTCTCTTAGTCACAGTAGCTATAAAGGCATCTTTAAGGATATCTCTATCCAAGTTTCTACCTATAGAGAGGACAACAAAAAAAAAGAAAAACATTTTTAATCAATATTTTGCATTATTAAATAAGCAATAATTTACACTATTGAAAGAAAGAAAGCACTTAGTACAGCCAAGTTCCACTCAAATGACAGATATAGGGATACAGGGCAAGTGTCCCAGCAAGAGAGCAGCATAGCCCCATTATCTTGTCTAACCTGCTGCAAAAATTTTCTTTCCCACCTCAATACAAGGATATTATTGCAAATAGCTGAACATATAAAATAGGGGGATGAAACCTCTCATATTTCCTAACCCTTCATTCATATTGGGAAAGTTCATTTTGTTACCTAATCTCCCTGCTTGTAGTTGAGCAGCTATTGGGGGAAGGAAAGCAGGTAGTTAAACGAACAGCAAATGGTGCAAAAGTAGCTACGGCATGATGCTTTGTTATTTTTCTGTCCAGTGTGTTCCTTGGATCTGCCTCAGCTACAGACTCAGGCACAATCATCAATGGCACAGGTTGTATTTCTTCAACACTCTGACAGGGCGAGATAGATGTTCACCCCAAGCTTGTTTGCACTGCCTCCACCCAGGTGAGAGAAACCCTGGCATCTGGAGTTACCATACTTCAAAAGGAAGAAGTCTGCCTAAAAAATCAGTGAAGCTACTCTGCTGTGAACCAATTGCTACTGATTGAGGTCCATGATAAAAACTTACTTGTGGATAACGACAGATCCAAGTCAGGCTACAAAACTGTCCAGATAACTTATAAGCTGAGGAGTGCTAAACCATGATCCCCGCCAACACATTATTCACTTCCCTCTAGCTGCATTTTTCTACTAAAGCTTATTTCTAGTTTTAGAACCACACTGAAGGAAAGAACGGTGTGCAGAGATAAACTACAAATAGGTAGAGAACTTGTAATTCCCTGTTCATGTGTTCTTTTTGCTCTTTTAAACAGCTCTTCCCCACAGCCTGCTTTATATGTCATTGGAAGACACCCCACATTTTAAAACACTCTTCTGTAGCTTGGGCCACAGAGAGGAAAATAGACATGCCAAGAAGAAACATACAGCACTACTGAAAAGACCATAACAGCTTGATAGAAACTTGACATTATCTCAGTTTTTTAGTAGATCTTGCACAGTACTGTACCAAGAACAATTTTATGAATTATCTTTATGTTTTTGTATAATCATTTGGCTTTCTTCAGTGATTTTGTACAATAGGCCTATGAAATGTATATACTGCTCTTACCTATTACAACCAATCTATTTGTTCGTTCAGCCTCCTCCTTCCATCTTACAGTGGTTTCTTCTAGATCGTACAGCTCATGAACACCTTGGACTATCACCTGATGAGGTTTGTTTTTGATAGACACAAGTCCCTGGTTAGAAAGAATATAAATAAGTTACTGGAAAAGGAAAGTATCTATAGATTTAATTTGAGGTGTGGTAATATTATGTAGCCAACACACACACAAAAATAACATTGCCTGGTGTTCATTCTAATTACTTTGAAAGATTCAGAAAAGGCTAAGCTCATTACAGTAAATACAGAAAGTATTTCTGATGCAAGTGAAAATATAATTCTATAACTATTTGATTATATAAAATTATATGATCTATATTATTGTTTTCTGCTGCTCCAGAGAAGTGGACACAGAGCAATGGATCCAAAGTACAAGAAAGAAGATTCCACCTAAACATTAGGAAGAACTTCCTGACAGTAAGAGCTGTTCGACAGTGGAATTTGCTGCCAAGGAGTGTGGTGGAGTCTCCTTCTTTGGAGGTCTTTAAGCAGAGGCTTGACAACCATATGTCAGAAGTGCTCTGATGGTGTTTCCTGCTTGGCAGGGGGTTGGACTCGATGGCCCCTGTGGTCTCTTCCAACTCTATGATTCTATGATTCTATTATGATATAACATTATTGTTGTACTTTGGGCTTTTTAAAAATTCCAATATAACCGGGGAAATGTTGTCCTCACATTAAGAATGGTGGATTTAGCACAGACCTTGGAAACTGGGGCATGGGAGGAGGTAACAAGTACGCACAAATCTTCTACTGGACAACAGTATAGAATCATAGAATTATAGAACTGGAAGGGACCACGAGGGTTATCTAGCCCAACCCTCTGTAGTGCAGGAATCTTTTGCCCCAAATGAGGCTGAGATTAAGAGCCTGAGACAACCCTGAGATTAAGAGCCTCATGCTCTACCGACTGAGCTATAGGTTAAGAAGGCCTGCTCAGTGATCATTGCATGCCCCTCTTCTACAACACTGGGTACTAGTAGAAGTCCTGGGCTGCCTTGGAGGAGCCCACCACCAATGTCCTAGATTAGAGGTAATGCTTATACAGTGGTACCTTGGGTTACATATGCTTCAGGTTACATACGCTTCAGGTTACAGACTCCGCTAACCCAGAAATAGTGCTTCAGGTTAAGAACTTTGCTTCAGGATGAGAACAGAAATCGTGCTCTGGCGGCGCGGCAGCAGGAGGCCCCATTAGCTAAAGTGGTGCTTCAGGTTAAGAACAGTTTCAGGATAAGTACGGACCTCGGGAACAAATTAAGTACTTAACCCAAGATACCACTGTATAGGGAGGAGTGATATATCACAGATTTCTCCCAGAAGGTTTACAGATTCAGATGTTACCCAATAGCTGCAGGAAAGTGCCATGATGCTGTCTCCAACAGAACAAAGCTAAATCTCAGTATTCAAATACTACTGATTCAACAGATACATCTGAATTGACACACACTACGGTAATTTATGTTTATGTTTGCTGTGTATGTATTCACTTTTTGTGCCCAAGCAAAAACAACAAAAAACAATACAAACAAAATAAACAATACTTCTGAAAACAAGTTTGGTAGGACTGAATACTGAACCTTGAGTCTTATTACTTCCATGGGGTTACCTCTCTTGTCTTTTACATTCTTCTCCCACAGAAGATCCTATAAACAGAAAGGGGCTTTTAATAATGAGACATTCATAATGCGATACACAGGAGTGTGCATGTTCCCTTTTCTGTTCTCTGCCTAGTGGATGAATAACAGATTCATAGACTTGTAGAGTTGGGAGGGACCTCCGAGTCATCTAGTCCAACCGCCTGCAATGCAAGAATCTCAACTAAAGCATCCATGACAGAGAAATTCACAAGTGATTATGCTTCAAAAGCAAAGTATATAGCACTTACTTGAACAAACACATTTAGCTCTTCTTCAGTTGTGCTTCCTAGCACTTCAAATGTGAATGTAACAATACTCTGAAAACAGAAATGTAAAACTTGCTGTGATCAGCTCTTTAATAAGGGCAAAATGCACCTTAATTAAAAACTTTTAATACATATTCATGGCAGTGTACAAAAACAATATGAAATAAAGCCATAAAATATATAGAACGTGTGTGTGCATGTGCGCTTTTGTAATACCCTGGAATGGTTTAAGTCTGAAAGTTCGTAACTAAACATAAGCATAGTTAGTATCAGTACATGCCCCATCCTCCTAGTGCTTTGTATCAGCTGAAATCCCCTGCCAATACTTTCCTATCATATATTGAATTTGTAGTTTATACTGAGGTAGTTATCTGAAAAATATTTCAAGTGGCGTTTCACACATTTCTGAACCACACGACAGCTTTATGCAATACAGCACCAAGCAATGGTGTTTACTTCAGTATGGCAACATTGAGGAACACTGCAGTACTAATGCAAATCCACCTGCCATGATGATATTTGTTGTGAATCCAATTCTGATCACTTATTTGCTAGTACAATATATTATTATACAGCCTTATTAAAATTGGAGATTTTTCATAAATTAGTTTCCATTTGGTCCACATAAAATTGTGCCTTTGAAATAAATGGTATACCTGATGAAGTGTCTCTACCCCCATCATCCAGCCCGGACACTGAGGTCCAGTGCCAAGGGCCTTCTGGCAGTTGTCTCACTGCGAAAAGCCAAGTTACAGGGAAGCAGGCAGAAGACCTTCTCGGTAGTGGTGCCCGCCCTGTGGAACGCCCTCCCATCAGATGTCAAGGAAATAAAGAACTACCTTACTTTAAGAAGACATCTGAAGGCAGCCCTGTTCAGGGTAGCTTTTAATATTTTATTGTGCTTTTAATTCTGTTGGGAGCCGCCCAGAGTGGCTGGGGAAACCCAGCCAGATGGGCGGGATATATAAATTTTTATTGTTATTGTATTATTATTGTATTATTATTAGGGACGTGGGTGGCACTGTGGGTTAAACCACAGAGCCTAGGACTTGCCGATCAGAAGGTCAGCGGTTTGAATCCCTGCGACGGGGTGAGCTCCTGTTGCTCGGTCCCTGCTATGCCAACCTAGCAGTTCGAAAGCACCTCAAAGTGCAAGTAGATAAATAGGTACCACTCCGGCAGGAAGGTAAACGGTGTTCCCGTGCGCTGCTCTGGTTCACCAGAAGCCGCTTAGTCATGCTGGCCACATGACCCGGAAGCTGTACGCCGGCTCCCTCGGCCAATAAAGTGAGATGAGCGCCGCAACCACAGAGTCGGTCATGACTGGACTTAATGGTCAGGGGTCCCTTTACCTTTTACCATTATTATTATTATTATTATTATTATTATTTCCTTTCAACTCTCCTAATGTAAAAAATCCCATTTGGTTCTAAGGCAAAGAAGGTCACTCAATCCTCAGGAGAGCTTGATACACACAGAGGGCTGCAATTGGGTGTGGAGGAGGACTGTGCAAATGGAGTTTTGCTTGCTCTTCTATGTATCCAGCCTTAAGACTGAAAAAACCACAAAAAATTGTAAATACATTAGCAGTAATGTCTTTAAAATGTTGCAGGTTAAAAATAAGCAATATGCTGTAAAAATATACCTGTACATGTGCACAGAACTACTACGTTTTCAAGCTCTTATGTGCTTCCTCCCTTTTTACCATTCATTAGACTGACTTTAGCACGTTTTCCTGTACCCCAAGATGACTGATCAAGTTATGAGGAGTGAAAAAGAAAATATACAAATGGCTTGCTATGTACATTTTATAAATGAAATAGATACATAAATAATGTGTAAATAGTTACAAACACTTGCCTAGCAAATAATGCTTAATGTAGAGCTGATAGATGGATATAAGATAAAATAATTACCTTATCAAGGTGTGGTTTCGGTACTTCCTCAAGCTGCAGCTTCTGCTGCAAACTTAAAATAAATAGAGCACTGTCAGCATTATGTTAAGCAGAAATAAATACAAAGTATCTAATATTGTGAATATAAAATTCATTTTAAAAGCATTTGCAAGATATTATGATGAGCAGTCAGAGGTAAATTGGCAAGTGTAGAGTCAAGATACCACCAAAGACAAACATTTTGGCTGTGTACAGATGTTCCATTATCCTGGAGTAATGGAAACTCTGCTGTAGTGACACAGATTCTTCCACCCAGGTCAATCTTTCATTGCAGGGAATACAGCAGCTTATCCCCAGCTGAAGGCTGCTAGTTAAATGCAATTTCCCTCCAGCAATTTCCACCTTTGCTTTTCAGGCTACTGCATGTTAAAGTGATTGTGCAACTAATTTGAGGCTGTGACCTCAATAATTAAATGGAATTCACACCTCCACCCCCTAGTCCTAATGGCTTACAGGTGAAGATGGCGACAAATAAGACTGCTTGTCTTTGAGCTCCATGGTTTTGTTTTAATCTTGAATAGTTGAAAAGTCTGTGGGCTCAGCAGTTAAGGTTAATTCCTCAAATGAAAGCTTAGCTCACTGGTCACTTGATACAGACTTGTTAGGAGCAGATATATATGCTCCCAGGCAACCTCAGCTTCCTCCATAACAAAACTAGGCATAATCTCAATCTTGGCATAATAGAATCGACCACAACAGAGCCTGAAACTCCCTCACTGTAGGAACTTTTATGTGATCCTGTCTAAACAAACAGCAGAAGGAATCTTTAGCAGAATTGATGCATTGGAAAAGGAAGTTTGGGATTTGAATGCTACAATTAGTACACTGGTTGGTAGGTCTGGGCAATATATCATTCAAAACTGGTTTGAAGTCCCTATCATGATACTGATTTCATAATTTTTTGACCTGGCAATATATTGTGAATCATGGTATATATGTGTGTGCTAAGCAAAAATCACAATGTGGGAAAAACAATGAAGCCAGCCAATGTTCCTCTCGATTTCTGCAGCCCATTAACTCTGCCGGCTCAGTGTTCTCCTGCCTCCTGCAGGGGGCAGCAAATCGCAAGTGCAAGCGCCGGCAAAAATCATAATGTGGGGAAAACCATCCTTATTTCAGATATAATGATATATTGGTATATTGCGATGTTTAGCTGGTGATATATCACAATGTTGAAAACCACAATGTTGAAAACTACTTGGGTTAGTGGAGACAGGAATTCTGACTGTAGTCCTGAAGATAAGGCCTACCAGCAAAGAAACTGAAGTTAGTGATGTTTTGAAGGTACATCAAGATGGGGATAAGTCTGAGTTCATTAGGTGCTTATCAGATTCAGTAACCAAACAAAATGACCTCTATCAAGACTGGAACTTGAACACAGAAACCTGATTTTACACTAATATGAATGTTCAAGACATGGAGTTGTTTTCACTCTCAACTTAACTTCTTCAGATCCAAATGGATAAGTGTCATAATAACCCACTTGCTGCCTTCCAAAAAAATGATCTTGGCCGGTCACCTAATCTAATTTGTTCAAGTCCCAATCTGGTATCTTTCGATGAAACCCTGAAAGCTTTAGGTAGGTACTCCACTACTCTACAGTGCAGCCAGGAGCAAAAGGAAGTGAACGGTGGATTAATAAATGTACTTGGAAAGGTAGTGAATGAGGGGGAAAGTCTAGTTCTGGAAAGAGGTCCCCAGATGTTCTACAGGTGATCATTCATGAATGGCCAATGAAGAAACCCAGCAGAACAGTGAAAACAGGATCTGAACTGCAAGCAGGAATTCAAGCCATTATAGGGCTTTCCTGGATTTCAGAAATGGTTTACATTGTAAATACCTGTCTAATTGTGACCAGAAGAGCCAGTATCAAACTAAACTTTCAGGATCCTGATGCATGGGTAAGTTTGGATTTCTAATTCATATGTTTGCTGAGAGAGCTGTTATTTGAATTAAAAGGTGGTCCAAATAACCTCACCCCAATGACATTAGATATCCATCCTCCTTTCTAGAGATAGGGAAGTCTGGAAAAGGCAGTTTGAGAGAAAGGAGCAGGAAGTTCTACAAGATTTCTGCCTTTGTCATCTATCCTAATAATACTCAGATATGCTCCAATAAGCAAGAAGGGAAGATTCATTATATTGACTTGAATGCAGGTATTGGGGGGAAATATGCCCAGGTTAGAGGCTCAAAACTCCTACCCTGCCAGCAATCCATTTTCCAGAAATCAAAGGGATTATCCATTAACAAACGATCAGGATAAGCCCAGGCCTAGTGGTAATTATAGAAAAGCAAATGCTCTCCTCTAATATACCATAACTGACTAGAAAGCATCCAAAAAAGATGTTGGGAAATTGGATTTTTTTAAAGGCAAAATAATATTAGAATTGATGCTGTCTGAGATGTACAAGGGAAACTGTGTTTTAATGGTCAGGAACTTGGTAAGGTTTTTGTTTTGTTTTGTTTGTATTATGGATGTATTTTCTGTGTTCTTTTATTAATACTATTGTTAATAATGGCCTTTGGCTGAAACTGAACTGAACTGAACTGATTTTAATGTAATATTTCCAGTTGACTAATCTTTGGTGAATTTCTGTTCAGTATTAGTACTTAATACAGTACAGTATTAAGTAATTAACTACATTTTCAGCTCACTCCTTCTCTAACTTGGGTACCTCTGGGTATAGAGTGGTATATAAATTCAATTAATAATAATAATACCTAAAGACCATGGGTTGTATCTAATGCTAGCTGTACTCAGAGTCGACTCACTGGAGTTACTAGACATGACTAATTTAGGTTCAATTAGTTGGATATAACTGACTAATTATGGCAGTTCTGAACCTGGGTGTGTACCTGAGACTGTGCTACAAGTTGAATTCTAAATCATAACTATACATAATTCTTATGTAAAAGCTAGCAATTTGCTGATCAAGTAACAGTGTAAAATAAAATCTTACCTTTTTCCTGACAAACTATCAAAAGCATGAAGATCTAAGACATCAGAGATGTCAACTCTAAGAAAAAAACAAATAAATTTACTTTTCCCCTACTGAAGTGTTTTATGGGTTGCATGCAGCCTATGGATGAGTAGAAGGCCTCTTTTATAAAAAGGCTTTTCCACTTTCCTTCTCCCCCCCACCCTGCAGCCCCTGAAAAGCTTCTCTTGATGGTCAAGGGACTCTCAATAAATGTCTGGGATCTAGTGGGGAGAGGCTGTCATATTAAAAATACAACTGCAAAAGAGAGAAAGGAGTCCTATGGAGTGACCACTTCTTTTTAATTTAAAGCAAGACCTTTTTCTAAGAGAAATCACTGTAATGCACAAATAACAGCATAAGCAAATATTCTCTTTCATTTATGGCCAGCTCTGCTTGAACTATCTGCTCTCTGCAGTGCTCCAAAATCTGTATTCAATAGAAGAAAGGAAGCATGAATGGAATGGAGGGGCTGAAAAAAGCATATCACGGTTACAAGTAGTAAGGATATTTTGAGTTCCTAAGGCTCAGTTCAGACATAGGAGGAAACACAGGCACCAACTCCTAGGGGCCAAGGTCCCTTCAGAGCCCACCCTAAAATATTTGAGGGGGCCAGCCCCCCAGTTAATGGGCACTGGCATTCAAATGGTGTGTGCGCACCGCAACTTGTAACTGATTATATAGGGCAGGGCTTACCTGGGCTCCCTCAATATTTTATTCAAGTTGGCAGCTGTGGAAGGAAAATACAGTTTCCTGGACTGTATGAGTTCAGGAAATGAGCCGCTGTGAGCCTTGGACTTGCATGCTCCCACTCCTCCTCTTTTGAGCTTTTGTAAAAGAGAAGTTTTAGTTTTAAACTAGCCACAGTACCCTGTCACATCAAAACCTGGGGAACTGCAGTTTTAATGCTGGGTTGAGAACAAGCCAGGATCTTAAACTTTGATTTTAACCTGGCTTGTTCCTACGAAGCAGTTTAAATATAGTTTAAGAACTAGAAAAAAATCTTTAAGTTTGTTATTTAGTTTTAAAATATACAACAAAAAAATCATATTTCTGTCTCAGTTTTTAAAAAATATATTCAACAAGCAACTACATATCACTCTTAGAAAATATTCTGCTTTGGACACACAATGAAATTATCAGATCTTAAGAATTGCTCAGCACCTCCTACCAACATCTACTGCTGGTTCTGGAAGCTGAACTCTTTTGAAAAGTGTCATATACATTGGCCATATTAACAATACTGTTTATACAGTGTCCTGTGGGAAGAATAGCTCTGATCAACAGAAAATGTAAAATATTGGCAAGGTAATATACCCACAGAATAACTGTGCATTAAAAAAGGTGAGCTATAGTACTTTATATTTCGAGTCCCCTTTAATAGAATTTTTAAAAGTTTTTGAAGCTATTTTAACACTTTCCTCCTTCCTACCTGAACAAAAGAATTGCAAGGACGGTAATCCATATAAATTAACATGGCCGTCACTACAGAGAAGAATCTTCATAGAGCAACTGTTTAGCACAGGGCAAAGCCTCCAGAATGGAGCAGATTGAAGGCAGAATTCCTAATAAGTTATATCAATGGTTCTGTTAACAGGATTAAATGTCTTGAAATGCAGTATTCAGCTGATTACCTTGCTCTCTCTCTCTCTCTCTATATATATATTGCTTGTGAACTCATGTGTATGTGAACTCATACACCAGAAAAATGTTTGTTGCACTGTATTTTGGTGTTGCTGTCAGGTAAAATATAGGATTGTCACACATGACCTTTGATGCCCACACAATTGCCTACCTCAGAAAATATATAAAATATATTATCTCGCTCCACTTTATACTGTGCGATTCATACAAGGAAGAGGCCTGCACTGCTATAAAGTCCATTATGCTTGCTTATGGTGCTTAGGAAAATACTTCCTAGAATGAACAGGATAGTTAATATGATACAACGAAGAAAATTTACTAGCTTTAGAAGCATTTCTAGCTTTAGAAGCTTACTCCCCCCATGACTGTTGCACTGATAATAATGAGACACAAATTACCCTACTGAATGTTTGAAAAACTAATTTACAAAATACAAACTATTTAAGGCTGTATAAACATATGTATGACAGTATCTAGTGACTGCTAATTTTCAGCCTGTTTTGCATTGAGCTACTCTTTACAACATTTAGGATGCTGGTTATGTTGGTCTGAATGTTCTTCTCTCAAAAAAATAATTTATTTGAAACTTTAACCTTATCTTTACTGGACTACATGCTTTTTATTCCTTTCCCTACCAGTGTTAGGTTTTAAAATCTGACATTATAACAAAAAATCAGCAAATATTCAGTCATTGGATTATAACAAGGAAGTTTATGTAAACTTTCAATAGGTTTCCTCATTAGTTTTCCTCTGCCCCTTTTTGGGTGGGGACGACATTTTCAATCCAAAGTAGCAAGGCTACAAAGACTTTCACTGCGAAACTGCTACATAACAGCCACTTAAATTATTGGGGGAGGGGGGGAATAATATTTTTTCATATTTCTTTCAATGTATCTACTTTCCTTTGATGTAATTCTTTAAGCATACTTATAATGGAGGGCTTGGGATCATGATTTATGAATTCCCTATGGAACTCTGAGATGCTAGCTAACCAAGGGGCTTTTAGAGTAGGGCTTTTTAATTTCTGATACCAACTCCTAATTTGCAGATAGGACTTAATGCAAATTAATATAGAGATTACGGTATTTACAAATGACCCAGTTGGACACTGTTGGAACAGAACATCTGAGTAGGCAAGCCTTTACTTTGAATAGTGTAATGTGGGGTAGCCTACGAAAAGCTCTTGGAAGGCTACACCAGCCTTGCTATGGTCCTTAGTAAAGCGGAACACAATTTGGATTACAAATTGTTAAAAAGTGAAATATTTAGGTATACAAATAACAATGAAAAATATAAATTTGTTTGAAGATAATTATAAAAAAATTTGGGAAGAAACAAAAAGAGAAATGGAAACTTGGACAAGACTGAAATTAACACTCTGGGGTAGAATTTCGGCTATTAAAATGAATATCTTACCAAAACTTCTGTTCCTTTTTCAAATGATTCCCATAATAGGTAAAGATGATTGTTTTAAAAAATGGAAAATGGACCTAACAAAGTTTATATGGCAAGGCAAAAAGCCACGGATCAAACATAAATTATTAACTGACATAAAAGAGCGGGGAGGTTTTGGACTCCCAGACCTGAGACTATATTATGATGCAGCATGCTTTACTTGGATCAAGGATTGGATCAAATTGGATAACAGCGATATTTTGGATTTGGAGGGATGGAACAACAGATATGGTTGGCATGCCTATCTAATTTATAACAAAGTGGCAGTCCATAAAGATTTTCTAAGCCACGTAATTAGAAATGCATTATACAAGGTCTGGGTGAGACATAGAAGGTTGTTAGAACCAAAAACCCCATGGTGGGTCTCACCGCTAGAAGTAATATCAGTTAAAAAGAAAAATACTATAGGAAGAATGGCAACTTACCAGCAGCTCCTAAAGGAAGAACAGGGCCAATTAAAACTAAGACCATACGATGAGGTGACCCAATACTGTACCACATGGTTACAATATCATCAAATTGCACAAATATTCAACCAGGATAAAGTAATAGGATTTGAAAAAGAAGAATCAAAATTACAAAAAGTATTATTACAAAACCCAAAAAAGTATATATCCAGAATGTATAATTTATTATTAGAATGGGAATTAAAGGATGAAGAAGTAAAAGAAGTTATGATCAAATGGGCATGTGATATAGGATATGTAATTCGGCTGGACCAATGGGAGAAATTATGGAAATATGACATCAAATTCACGGCATGTTGTACAATAAGAGAAAATTTTATGAAAATGGTGTACCAATGGTACTTAACTCCAGTAAAATTGGCTAAAATTTACAAATTAAAATCGAATACCTGTTGGAGATGTAAAAAAGAAATAGGAACAATGTTCCACATGTGGTGGGAATGCCGACCTATTAAACAATTCTGGAATGAAATCTATGAAGAACTCAAAAAGATGTTTAAAATATCTTTTAGTAAAAAACCGGAGGCATTCCTTTTAGGTTTAATTACAAATGATATCCCCGAAAATCAAAGGAAAGTATTCCTTTATGCAACAACAGCTGCCAGGATGCTTATAGCTAAAAACTGGAAAGGCAGAAAAATTCCATCAGTGAAAGATTGGCAAATTAAATTTTGTGAATACATAAATCTGGCAAGACTCACAGCTTACATAAGGGGACAATCGGACCAGAAATTATTAAAAGAATGGGGTTGTGCTAAAGAGTATATGAAAAAACATTGTTCTGGAGTTAATATATTGGTATGTAATGAATGATGCTTTACAGGGTTAAAGAACAAGAAAAATGACGTAAAAAAGCACAAAGATGGAAGTATTCTAATTAGACACAACAATACAGTAAGAGTAAATTTTTTGGAGGTCTTAGAACAAAGGAAGGAAGTCAATTTGTGTTTATGTATGTAATGATATGGTTTTGCTCTGTAGATGTGTGTTTTTTCGTTTTTGTCTAGTTTAGTTTAGTTTAGTTTTCTTTGCCCCCCTTTTTTTCTTTTTTTCGTTTTCTTTCTTTCTTTCTTTCTTTTTAATATGTGTCGGGCATTTTTGTCTGTTTAGTACTATTTTGGATTCAATGTTTGTAATTTTTGTTATGATTCTGCATTGAAAATAATTTTTTTTTTAAAAAAAAAAGTAAAGCGGAACAGACAAAATAATCTTCTTGTCTTCCACACAGTCTCCAACTTCCAGGCAACAGGAATAGTCAGAGAAGGAAACCAAACCAAAACCAAGTGGGTACTGCCTATGGGCCATATGTTGCCTTTCTTGACCAAATATACATTTCAGATCAATATGTAGCAATCACAAGAGGAAGGAAAAGTGGCAATAACTATTTCTGATTTACATTATCATTACCTGGATCTCTTAGTTTCTAAAATTTTGACAACTCCATTTATTGACCTAACATCATTGAAAAAAGAGAAGAAACATAAATTTAGATTGTGACAAGAACATTTGTACCCAGCCATATATATCTTTACCTATATCTGATACTCTTCAATGCTGGGAGCGTAAGTTCTCAAGAAGTAAAGACACTAACAAAACCCTGCGAACTCCATGCACAGTTTGTGAGGATCTGGGGCAAGTCAAGGAAAAACTGGGGGTAGAGGGGTTTTCGGCCTAATGGTGTCAAACTTCAGAATCATGGCGCACTGTGGGTAAGCATGGACACATCTGTCAATTTAGTTTTCAATCCATTTCTCATTTTTCTAACCGTAAGTTCAGTTCACTCCTGTTACATACTCCCCCTAAAACGTATGCATGAAAATTTGTATGCATTCTTCTGCACAGAGACATTTCTGCAAGTAATGTTCCCTAATATAATGTGGTTTTGTATGTTGTGCATACTTATGTATTTTGTGCATACTTTTTGGTTGCACTAAACATTTGGATAAGTTCAAATTTTGAAGGATACCTATTTTTGATTCATTTATTGGTTAGGGATGTAGAATATAGGTACAAACCATTTTTTATTCCACCCCCAACTACACGCAACATTTTACACTCCTTAAATTGTGTCCAAATCTGTTAGAACATGCCACTGCCCCTCTTTTTATAAGGCCACAAATGCCTGTATTTCAGAATAACTTGAGTACTGATCATTTCTCCTTGAAAGACTGACGCATGTAAAACCCATCAGAATTAAGAAAGGATTATGCAGCTACTACACTAACACTTTAGTCTGCTTGATGCAAGCAAAACATCAAGCTTGCAGCAAGTAAATACAGCTGACTGCTCTCCAGAAAGAAAGCATACACTTTCCTCTTGAGTCCTAACCCATACTGTCATAGTAATCATGAAATGTGCAATTCTAGTTGCTACCAGGCATAGATAGAAAACAGGTAGGAGTCGAAGAAAAATTCACCAGCACCTATAATTTATTCTTGCTTACCTGACAGCTGTTCTCAGTTTCATCAGTGCTTCTTGAGAAACCAAATCAGTTTTATTGAGGATTATAAGATCTGCTAATGCAATCTGTCTACACAAGAAAAAAGGGTGAACTCATGAATAGGAGGTGCAGGAGTGAACTCTTCATTGTCTATCAATACAGGATTGATCTTTTTGCCACTGTTAACAGAAATTCCATTTATACCGTATTGGCCTAAATATAAGCTGCACCCCCCCCCAAATTCCAACCATAAAAAGTTAAATGTGTGGCTTATATTCGCGACCTTATGGCATGCAGCCTGGAGTGCAAGGCAAACAGGGCCAGGAGCGTGGCGAAGCAGCACATAGTTCCACATCCTCTCCCCTAAGGCAGGGAAGGGAGAGAACCAGGAAGGGGAAAGGCCGCTGGCAAGGCAGCGCAGCTCCCCCCCCCCAAGTATGCAGCCAGGAGCAGTGAGGAATGGAACGGCTTATATTCGGGTATTTTTTTTTCTCCTCCCCCCCTCCAATTTTAAAGCTGCGGCTTATATTTGGGTGCAGCTTATATTCGGGTCAATATGTTATATCAAGTCTAGGGTTGTGTTATGATGCTGCAAAACCCTTCACATATATTGCCCAAGTAAACTTTACCAAGCTCAGTAGACTGTAGATGGGGGTGGGCTGAAGTTGAGAGAAGGTGTCAGAAGTATTTATGGAGTTCATGACTAAAGTGAGATTTGAATCAGGGATATCCCAGTTCACACTTTTAGCCACTGTCCTATGCAGTTTTTCTGTTATCCGTGTCCTTAAGAGCAATTTGTCTAAATGGCTAGCATCCATCATTTTAAAAAAGATACAGTGAAATGCTGCTGGCAACTTGACATTAAATTGGAGTACAAATCAGAAAAAATGAATACTGGAAATGAAATTTAACAAAATAAAACTACCACAAAGAAACTGGTACAACAGGATAAATCCACAAAATGAAAACAGCTAGAACAAGCGAGTCAGGTCTAGAAAGTAAAACTCAATATTAATAATGTCCTTGGTCAAGGCTGCCTTACAATACTATGCTTCCCAATAAACAGTTCAGGATTCACACACATAGAAAATGGTCGTTGTAGTAATACCTAGCTGCTTCATTGATAAGGCCACTGGGTTTTTCTTCTAAGAGATGCTAAACAAAGATTTAAAAAAAAGACAGTTACAATAGGAAAATTGATTTTATTATTAACTGAATTGCTGACAGATACTGAAGGCACTTTATGCCGCAACTACTGAGGGCATCATTTAGCTCTTCTGTTCAGACAAAAATAACTGATTTAGAAGGAAAGCTTGGGTTGCAACCATGAATTTACACATACAAAGTCTTAAGGACCATGTGCTTCAAAGGATGTGAACTAGCTTAAGAGACAGTATGCAAGGTGAAATGCTTTGAGGCTCATGTTGTCCAGCTGTCATAATTCAAAGACTTTTGGATCTGTCTCAATACTTCTGACTTCGAAACGTTTACAGATGGTTTTTGCACAGAAGACAAAATCCATGGGTTTGTGTGTCCACAGAAGTAATAAATTTATTAATTCAACAGTGTACGGTATTGGGACTAGATGACCCTTGGGGTCCCTTTCAACTCTACAATTCTATGATTCTATAATGTACATACTACATCATTATGTTCATGCCTGTTTAAAAGTAATTTCTATTAAGTTCAGGGAGAGCTTCCCCCATGTAAATACGTATAGGACTGAACAGTTAACTTATTCATCTACCTGATTATCCATGTTCCAGGACCATAATTGAAATAATTTTAGATTTATGCACATGCTTCAAGCTTTACATAGCAGTGAGAGTTATACTAACGTACATCATGGGCACCCAAACTGTAACAAGTGCGTTCCATCTACAAGCTCCGAATAAATTTATTTACTTTTCACTAACTTTAGGTAAGGGGTAACTTATTTACAAACAGCAATGTTTCAATAAGGAAATTCAATATAAATATTTTTCTAATGTAGGCAATTTTTTCAGCAGCCCCTGAATGGGGAAAAAAGAGCAAACGTCTTTTAACTAATAGAGGTTGTTGCTACTTTAAATGCTACTGAATCCTCAAAACAATTTCATTGCACAATGTCTATTTTCCTGACATCTCCAGTAAAACTGTTATCTGACTAAGTGGTTTGAAGAGTTTGTGCAATAACAGGATGACGAGAACAAGACCTCTCTTTTGACCTTTTCTCTGTAACTCCAACATTCATTTATTCTTCTGCATGAAATACTGTCAGGCTTTGTAGATTTGCAAAGAAGAGTGTTAATAGCATCGCTTTAGGTCCTCAGAGTTGTGACCTGTCATTGCAAGTTGTCCAATCGTTTGCCTTTTGATTAAAACATGAATATTTCAGATTGCTGGGTGACAATCCCATTAGAGTGACAGCCCATGATATCAAGTACCACATCCATTTCAATTTGGCTTGCAAGCCACAGGGTACAATTTCTCAGCTTTACATGGACTAGGCTAGATCCATGAAGCATGACACCTCTAAATTGCTGCCTATTATCCTAGTGTCATTGTTGTATTGCCTCCAGAATTCTTTAAATCACAAGCCAAGGTGGACGTCAAGCTTTGAAACCGGAGGAATTGGACAAGGGCACAAAGTTTCTACACAAAGCAAAAGTTATTTATTTGGCATATAACTGACAAAATTTTAAAGCTGCTATCACACTGACAGCATGTCAAGCTTTGTATCTGTTTATTGATTTAAGAATGCAAGATAATGCATTGAATTCCAAAGCTACTGAATGTGTTGTTGTTGTTGTTGTTGTTGTTTAGTCGTGTCCGACTCTTCGTGACCCCGTGGACCAGAGCATGCCAGGCACTCCTGTCTTCCACTGCCTCCCGCAGTTTGGTCAAACTCATGCTGGTACCTTCGAGAACACTATCCAACTATCTCGTCCTCTGTCATCCCCTTCTCCTTGTGCCCTCCATCTTTCCCAACATCAGGGTCTTTTCCAGGGAGTCTTCTCTTCTCATGAGGTGGCCAAAGAATGGAGAGGTTGGATCTTCTTGCAGTCCACGGGATTCTCAAGAGTCTCCTCCAGCACCATAATTCAAAAGCATCAATTCTTCAGCGATCGGCCTTCTTGATGGTCCAGCTCTCACTTCCATACATCACTACTGGGAAAACCATAGCTTTAACCATACGGACCTTTGTTGGCAAGGTGATGTCTCTACTTTTTAAGATGCTGTCTAGGTTTGTCATTGCTTTTCTCCCAAGAAGCAGGCGTCTTTTAATTTTGTGGCTCCTGTCACCATCTGCAGTGATCATGGAGCCCAAGAAAGTAAAATGTCTCACTGCCTCCATTTCTTCCCCTTCTATTTGCCAGGAGGTGATGGGCCCAGCGGCCATGATCTTCGTTTTTTTGATGTTGAGCTTCAAACCATATTTTGCGCTCTCCTCTTTCACCCTCATTAAAAGGTTCTTTAATTCCTCCTCACTTTCTGCCATCAAGGTGTCATCTGTGTATCTGATATTTCTTCCAGCAATCTTAATTCCGGCTTGGGATACATCTAGCCCAGCATTTTGTATGATGAATTCTGCATATAAGTTAAATAAGCAGGGAGACAATATACAGCCTTGTCATATTTCTTTCCCAATTTTGAACCAATCAGTTGTTCCATATCCAGTTCTAACTGTAGCTTCTTGTCCCACATAGAGATTTCTCAGGAGATAGATGAGGTCATCAGGCACTCCCATTTCTTTAAGAACTTGCCATAGTTTGCTGTGGTTGACACATTCAAAAGCTTTTGCATAGTCAATGAAGCAGAAGTAGATGTCTTTCTGGAACTCTCTAGCTTTCTCCATAATCCAGCGCATGTTTGCAATTTGGTCTTTGGTTCCTCTGCCTCTTCTAAATCCAGCTTGCACTTCTGGGAGTTCTCTGTCCACATACTGCTTGAGCCTACCTTGTAGAATTTTAAGCATAACCTTGCTAGCGTGTGAAATGAGTGCAATTGTGCGGTAGTTGGAGCATTCTTTGGCACTGCCCTTCTTTGCGATTGAGAGGTAAACTGATCTTCTCCAATCCTCTGGCCACTGCTGAGTTTTCCAAACTTGCTGGCATATTGAGTGTAGCACCTTAACAGCATCATCTTTTAAAATTTTAAATAGTTCAGCTGGAATACCCTCACTTCCACTGGCCTTGTTATTTGCAGTGCTTTCTAAGTCCTATTTGACTTCACTCTCTAGGATGCTGGCTCAAGGTCAGCAACCACACTACCTGGGGTGTACGAGACATCCATATCTTTCTGGTATAATTCCTCTGTGTATTTTTGCCACCTCTTCTAGATGTCTTCTGCTTCTGTTAGGTCCTTACCACTTTTGTCCTTTATTATGGTAATCTTTGTACAAAATGTTCCTTTCATATCTCCAATTTTCTTGAACAGATCTCTGGTTCTTCCCATTCTGTTGTTTTCCTCTATTTCTTTGCATTGCTCATTTAAGAAGGCCTTCTTGTCTCTCCTTGCTATTTTTTGGAAATCTGCATTCAATTTCCTGTATCTTTCACTATCTCCCTCACATTTTGCTTGCCTTCTATCTCCCGCTATTTGTAAGGCCTCGTTGGACAGCCACTTTGCTTTCTTGCATTTCCTTTTCTTTGGGATGGTTTTCGTTGCTGCTTCCTGTATAATGTTGTGAGCCTCCATCCATAGTTCTTCAGGCACTCTGTCCACCAAATCTACTGAATATTATACATTAATTATTTCAAAGCCTTTTTGGAGTCTTTCTTTCTTTGCTCACTAGGATTCTATGATTCTATTCTATGATTCTATAAGAATAAAATCTGTTTTTATTTTTGTGTAGTCTAGAAAAAAGATGCAAGGAACAAGTACTTTACTGAGTAATAATTGCAGTCTTACTACTTTACCTGTAGTCCATACTTTGCATCAACAACAGATATGATACCTGCAAAAAGAAGTTTGTAGATAAGAATTTGAACTTGAGAAGCACAAACAGCAAAGTGAAGTCAAAGTTGCTCTTCAGCTTTTCTACATAGAGATAGGAAAAACCATCAGAGATCTCTAAACCAGTGGTCAGCAACATATGGCTTGGCTTTGGCCTAGTTTTATGTAGGTCATAAGGAGTCTAAAAGAAGAGAAGGAAAAGGGAGTGAGAAACAGGATTGGGGAATCAAAGCGAATGGAGGAAAGGAAGGAAAAGGGAAGAAAAATCCTTGGCAAGTGTCTAGTTCAGACCTCCAGCAAGAATGTAGTGTCCCTCATCTATCAGCCTGTTGGAAGGGGAGGAAGTGAAGAGAGAAATGGGATGACCCTGCCCACTTTTGGTTCTAGTCCTGCCCACTGCTAGAAGGCAGCCCTGACAAAACTAACCATAAGACAATGTGACCCTCAACATAGAGGCTCCCTATCCATGCTCTAAACTATAGAACCTAGTCATTTTACCCACCTTCACGCATACTGTCTAAAATCATTAGCACACATTATGCACATTGCTATCTTGAACTCATAATGCACATACACTAGATCATGGGTAGGCAAACTAAGGCCCAGGGGCCGGGGCCGGCCCAATCGCCTTCTAAATCCGGCCCGCAGGCGGTCTGGGAATCCGCGTGTTTTTACATGAGTAGAATGTGTGCTTTTATTTAAAATGTATCTCTGGGTTATTTGTGGGGCATAGGATTTCACTCTTCTTTTTTTCAAAATATAATCCAGACCCCCCACAAGGTCTGAGAGACAGTGGACCGGCCCCCTGCTAAAAAAGTTTGCTGGCCTCTGCACTAGATTAAAGAGGCTTGGGAAGAGGGAGAGACCTTTGATACCAATGTAAGCTGGGGAGGGAAGAGAGAGGGGAATGGGGGGGAAGTATGTGTGAATGGATATGTGAGGGGAGAGAAGAGTGTGTGTGCATGTATAAGAAACTACAACTGTGCCCCCACCCACTGTCTGCTCTGTGCCAACACACTGCAGGGATGTATCCTCCCCCCAAAGAATGTGGCCCCTGTGGGAACAAAGTTTCCCAAACATGCACTAGAAAAACAATTGAGTAACTTGGATTTAATTTCTTACCATCAAGATAAATGTCACTTCCTAATTCAGCATCAACCCAAAACATGGAGGCAACAGCACCTATCAATACATAGCTCAGAATATATATGCATCACAAAAGGCAGGTTTTTAAAAACTGTTACTTTTCTGCAATTCGTAAAGGCTAAAGAAAATCAGAAAGTTGGGGGGGGGCAACCCAGTGGCTATATTTAGGCCAAATCAGATTTTACTTGCCCTAAATTATTCAAAGGCACATAGAAACATATATTTGATCTACATTACCAGTACTGAAAACCTCTGGCTAGTATCTTGGGCAGTTTTTTTGCACTTAAAACAGCACCATTGTTAAGAAGGCAACATTTTTTAGCCAGCCTACCTTCAAATTGTGCATTGATAAACACACCATGGCTTAAATATTACAATTGTCATTTCTGACTTGTAGCTGCCATCTGTATGCATGGGAGTGCTCTTTCCTCTAAATTTAAAACAATGTTCAGGACAATTGTCTCTTAGACGTTATGGCTATAGATATCAATGATACATACTTTCAACCAGGCATGTAACACTATTATGGAACAAAAGTGTTTAGAAATTATGAACTGAAGAATGCAATTACTAGGTCTGAAATCACACACTACTCTTACCCATGGCTGGAGTTAACTATTATATACAGAATTAAATTCCTCTCACCAATATGATTTTATGGGAGCAACTCCAACCTACAGAAAGAACCACGGCTGCAATCCTAACCATATCTACTCTGAAGTAAACCCCACTGAATTCAATGGAGCTTACTCTTGGGTAAGTGAAGTTAGGATTGTAGTCCAGATCATCACACCTGTAAAGTTTTAAAACATATTGGATTCTCTGGAGTTAAGGGATACCCATTTTTAATAAAGAACAGTCTGAAAATTATTTAGTAAGAATCTGTAAAATTCTTTATCTTTCCTTTGTGGAAAAGTGTGAATACATGAACATTTATTACTGAACAGTAAAGAATTAACAAAACTTCTGCAGGATGCTGTATTTTGAAAAATAAGAAATCAAAATTTGTATTGACGTTCAACATGCACTTATGTCACAACATGAAGGATGCAAGAAATAGACAGCAATGAAAGTATTTTTTTTTCAAAAGCTCACAAAAAGTATTATTACAAAACTCAAAAAAATATATATCCAGAATGTATAATTTATTATTAGAATGGGAATTAAAGGATGAAGAAATAAAAGAAGTTATGATCAAATGGGCATGTGATATAGGATATGTAATTCGGCTGGATCAATGGGAGAAATTATGGAAATATGACATCAAATTCACGGCATGTTATACAATAAGAGAAAATTTTATGAAAATGGTGTACCAATGGTACTTAACTCCAGTAAAATTGGCAAAAATTTACAAATTAAAATCGAATACCTGTTGGAGATGTAAAAAAGAAATAGGAACAATGTTCCACATGTGGTGGGAATGCCGACCCATTAAACAATTCTGGAATGAAATCTATGAAGAACTCAAAAGGATGTTTAAAATATCTTTTAGTAAAAAACCGGAGGCATTCCTTTTAGGTTTAATTACAAATGATATCCCCGAAAATCAAAGGAAAATATTCCTTTATGCAACAACAGCTGCCAGGATGCTTATAGGTAAAAACTGGAAAAGCAGAAAAATTCCATCAGTGAAAGATTGGCAAATTAAATTTTGTGAATACATAAATCTGGCAAGACTTACAGCTTACATAAGGGGACAATCGGACCAGAAACTATTAAAAGAATGGGGTTGTGCTAAAGAGTATATGAAAAAACATTGTTCTGGAGTCAGTATATTGGTATGTAATGAGTGATGCTTTACAGGGTTAAAGAACAAGAAAAATGATGTAAAAAAGCATAAAGATGGAAGTAATCTAATTAGACACAACAATACAGTAAGAGTAAATATCTTTGGAGGTCTTAGAACAAAGGAAGGAAGTCAATTTATGTTTATGTATGTTATGATATGGTTTTGCTTTGTAGATGTGTGTTTTTTCGTTTTTGTGTATTCAATGTTTGTAATTTTTGTTACGATTTTGCATTGAAAATAAAAGCTAAAAAAAAAAAAACAAACCAAAAAATAGTTTTTTCAACTAAACTGAAATAGGATTTGTGTATAACAGAAACAGAATCAATGTTATTTCTTTTCAAGAAAATTATTTTACCATTACAATTATTTTGCTTTGAAATGCAGAGTGTCAGTCTCCTTAACATGAAACAATTGAATTGCAAAAAGGAATTTTATTCACCCTCCTAGCCAACAGCTCAGAGGTTTAATTAAAAATGGCCCATAAAATATTTAGGCAGCTTTTATTCATCACAATGACTGTTTAGGCTTTATTTTTTGCAAGGACTATGTACTGCTGGACTAAGGTAAAGGTAAAGGTACCCCTGCCCGTACGGGCCAGTCTTGACAGACTCTGGGGTTATGCGCCCATCTCACTTAAGAGGCCAGGGGCCAGCGCTGTCCGGAGACACTTCCGGGTCACGTGGCCAGCGTGACAAAGCTGCATCTGGCGAGCCAGAGCCGCACACGGAAACGCCGTTTACCTTCCCGCTGGTAAGCGGTCCCTATTTATCTACTTGCACCCGGAGGTGCTTTTGAACTGCTAGGTTGGCAGGCGCTGGGACTGAGTAGCGGGAGCGCACCCCGCCGCAGGGATTCAAACTGCCGACCTTTCGATCGGCAAGTCCTAGGCACTGAGGCTTTAACCCACAGCGCCACCTGCGTCCTACTGCTGGACTAGTAAACAACAAATATGCAACTTCAAGAAGGGTTTAAAAAGCATATTATACTAGAGTACATTTGATTTCACTGAAGCCCCCAAGGGGCTAGAATTAAATAAGAAAGATTCCATCTAGATTCTGTATCTTGTTATAGGTCTAGACACACAGCTTTTCCCATGGAAAACAGGGCATACAGCCAAATCCTAAATATGAATTCTTAAGCAATTTTTTTTTATCCTGGCTTTCTCAGATTAGCTTTTAGACCAAATATAATTATAGCTGTTGTGGGCTGGTCTGAGATGTTTTGTCACAGTAAGCAAAATGCTCAAAAAGGTAAAGGTACCCCTGCCCGTACGGGCCAGTCTTGCCAGACTCTAGGGTTGTGCGCTCATCTCACTCAATAGGCCGGGAGCCAGCGCTGTCCGCAGACACTTCCGGGTCACGTGGCCAGCGTGACAAGCTGCATCTGGCGAGCCAGCGCAGCACACAGAATGCTGTTTACCTTCCCGCTGGTAAGCGGTCCCTATTTATCTACTTGCACCCGGGGGTGCTTTCGAACTGCTAGGTTGGCAGGCGCTGGGACCGAACGACAGGAGCGCACCCCGTTGCGGGGATTCGAACTGCCAACCATGCGATCGGCAAGTCCTAGGCGCTGAGGTTTTGCCCACAGCGCCACCCGCGTCCCTCTTATGCTCAAAGCCACCCCCAAAGTCACCACAGAAGTGTCCCCTCACCTGCCCCCACGCTACTGCCAATGCAGCAGCAAGGGCGCAGCAGTGAAGGCAACAGTACTGTGGCAGCAGTGTGAGCCAAGGTGTAGCAGGGCTGGGGGGCAGATCTGCCACCCAAGGCAAATGGCTTCACCTCGCCTCACTGACAAGCCACTCCTGGATACCATAAATGTGTGTGTGACTAGAGGTTTGAGAGGAGCAAGAAGATTTTGCATTGATGTTGCTCTTTAGGTTTCAAAAAATGCTCTCTCTGTTTGTGGTTGGCTAGTGTGAGAACAGGATGCTGGACTAAATGGGTCTTTGGCCTGATCCATCAGGTTCTTGAATTGTAGGTGTCAGGGGTTCAAGAGCAGAGGCACAGGAGAGGGAGGAAATGGAGAGCGAGGGGGAGGAATCCGAGGGGGGCATAGGCAGTGACAGTGGTCAGAGGGATTCCACGAGCCTCTCCAGCGAATCGGAAGATTCACAGAAGGGAGTGCCGATGGCCAGCGCAAAGGGGGTGCCAAGGGGAAAACCCCAGAAGGAAGGGGCCAGCGGGGACTTTCAGAGCAGCAGTTGGAAATCAGGACCAGCTTCCCCACCAGAGCGCAGTGGGGGGGGGGAGTCCCAGGAATCGGGACCAGTGTTCTCACTACCAGCGAGAGGAGATGAGTCAGGATTGACCACGCCTCCATCGGAGAGCGGGGAAACGGTCAAGAGGAAGGTTACCGGCTGGGCGTGCGTGCCAAGTTCAAATGTACAGGCGAGCGGCACAGCAGGCAGCCCGGATAGGGAGCCAGGTCCTAAAGCCCGCCGGAAGGAGGGGGAAGACTCAGGGGGGTCAGCGTCAGAAGAGTCCAGAAAGGAGGAAACCCCAGGGAGCAGAAGGACCCAGAGGAGGAAGGAACAACGGAAGAGGTGGAGTAAAGCTAGAGTCTTAAACTGGTGTCTAGGAGGCGGAGACTCAGATGGAGCTTCGCCGGTCTAAGGTCTAGGACGTAGAGTTGAACGCTGCGGTTTGGAAATGGAAACTAATCTTCAATAAAGACTTTTATATGTTATCACTGACTAGCGTGGGTCCTCTGTGAGCTGGGACCTGGAGGCAACTCTGACAGTAGGGGTTATAAGAAGCACTATTGACAGAAAGGATGGTTGTTGTGGAATCACCTTTGGCTACTCTTGTTTCCTGACAATTTCATTCTTTTTCTTTTGTATCCAAGCTACATCTACATCCTGACAGACAGGCACAACAGAATACCCAGTGCATTTCTGCTCATCCCATAAAGAAAAATTTCAACCCAGATTCTCACAACACAATCCTAACCACATCCTACTGAATTCAATGGGGCACTCTTAATCCATCCCCTTCCCCAAATTATATTTACCTGGATCTGCCAATCCAGTTGTCTCTAGCAAGATGTAGTCAAACTTGCCTTTCTTCTGCATTAAATTTTCAATAGCCTTCAAACCATTGTCCCTGATGAAAAAAGAAATCATTTAAAAGGAATTATCTTTATTGCTATTTATGCTACAGTACTTTCTATTTTTTTAAAATGATATTTATTAACAGTTTAAAGACTATAAAAGAAAAAGAAAAAATGAATTCAACAAAACAATACAATACAACACAAAAACAAAAACACTACATATCACACTAAAACATTAAATTAACAAAACACAAGAAACACAATTTAGAACACATCCATAATTTCCGTATCTTATCTTTCATTCACTTGTTTCCACGACCTCCTCACACCTCCCTTTTTGTATTCCACTTCAATTAACCGTTTCTGCAATTCCTTTCCATCTTCCTCAGTTTTCTGTCCTGTAATTTATCTTAACCTATTCTAACCTTTTTTTCCCCTTTAATACATTAAAAAACTATTTGTACTTAATTCCTTATAACCTTTCTGATAAAGCCATATAACTTCATTTCAACATTTTCTAACATTTATTAATTTTACAGTATTTCTGTAAATAATCTTTGAATTTTTTCCAATCTTTTTCCACCGACTCTTCTCCCTGGTCTCGGATTCTGCCAGTCATTTCTGCCAGTCCATTTCAACAGCAAGTTATACATTCTTGACAAATTCTTAATTTTGGGATCTAACAATTCTGTTTCCAATTTTGATTTTTCCACCTGGAAGCCAACTTTTTTCTCCAAGTTATATGCCTCCATTATTTGGTAATAATGGAGCCAATCTCGCACTCTGTTTTTCAATTTTTCAAAGCTCTGCAGTTTTATTCTGTCTCCATCTTGTTCTAGAATTTCCCAATATTTCGGCCATTTGAGCTCCATATTGAGTTTTTTCTGAGCCTTCGCTTCCATTGGTGACAACCATATTGGGGTTTTATTTTCTAACAAATCCTTATATCTTATCCAAACATTAAACAGTGCTTTTCTGACAATATGATTTTTAAATGCTTTATGTGCTTTTACCTTATCATACCACAAATAAGCATGCCAACCAAATACATTGTTGAAACCTTCTAAGTCCAGCACATCAGTGTTTTCAAGAAGCAGCCATTCTCTCAGCCTCTACAGTACTTTTTAAATGAAACACAATACTATCCTAAAACCTATTTAGTATCCAAATTAGAAATCTACATGGTAATAAATTTTATTATAATTCACTCATAGAACTTTGTTATTAGGCAGTAAAAAGTGTAGCAAAGTGTAGCAAATAAATAAAATAATAAAAAATAATAAGTTCATCAGGGCTTTTAAAAAACTTTTACAAACTACAGTACCTCATACCCTGTAATTGGAAGCTTGTTTTAAAAATCCATCCTAATTTTTTTTTAAGTGCTTCCACATATCCAACCTTCAGCACATTTCTGCTATCTTGCATCTTCTTCAGTATACAATGGTATCTCAGGTTAAGTACTTAATTCATTCCAAAGGTCCGTACTTAACCTGAAACTGTTCTTAACCTGAAGCACCACTTTAGCTAATAGAGCCTACTGCTGCCGCTGCGCTGCTGGAACACAATTTCTGTTCTCATCCTGAAGCAAAGTTCTTAACCTGAAGCACTATTTCTGGGTTAGCGGAGTCTGTAACCTGAAGCGTATGTAACCTGAGGTACCACTGTATTCATTGGTTTCAATATGAAATCATTAAAAAAGCAACTAATTTTCAGGTTTGGTCCTACAGAGGCTAATGTTATTTATTTAAAACACAAATGAATTTGATTCATCTAGCTCAGCTTGCAAAAAATATTATTATTAAGTCTCCCTATAAGCCATTTTTCTCATATTAAAAAAGAATAGGAATAATGAGAAAATCTACACAAAACAAAAGTCCTTGATGCTTCTGAGCTTCCTGAAGGAGGCAGTGGTAAGGCCCCATCCCCAGAAGACCTTCTCGACACAGAGGTATTGAATAATGCCTGGACAAAAATCCCCCCTTTTGCATGGTGAGCTCCAACAGCATCTGAATGAAGCTGTCCAGACACATTTCAATCTGGACTCAGACCCAGGTTCAGAATTAAATAGATTTGGTCTCTCAAACTGATGACCTTTCTGAAGAAAGGGATGGAGGACTGTGACCCTGTTAATTCTCCTCAATCTCTCCATGGCTTTTTATGTAACTGATCCTGTATTCTCCTAGGCCAGCTTCTGTGGGCTGGGAGTTGGAAACACCATTACTACAAGACCTCTGCTTTTATTCGCAAGACCAACACCAAAGAGCAGCACTGGGCAACCTTTGTTTAGTTCCCTGGCACTTGTGCTGTGGGGTCCTGCAATCCCATCTTATCTCTACAGCTTTTTAGCATTTATATGAAGCAGTTGAGATCTGTTGCCCAGCAGCTTGGAGTATAATACCATCAGTATGCTGATAACATGCAACAAGTCAGGTGATAGACTGGTATCTGGAGGCAGCAATGGATTCATGAGGACCAATAAATGGAAGCTGAATCCTGGTAAGATGAAGAGATTGATGTTGAGTGGTTCCTTGTGTTGGGAGATGTCTGTTCTGAAGAGAGATCCTTCTTCTGATGTTTGTAACTTGTGGCTGTTGTTGGAGTCATCACTGCCACTTGGAACCTAGGTGTCTTTTGTGGCAAAGGAACACCTATGCCTATCTCTGGCTGGTTCACTAGCTTTTTCTTTACCTGAACCAAGATAGCATGGCTATAATACTAAGTGCTCTTACAACCTCTTGCTTAGACTACTGTAAAGCTCTCAACTTGGGGCTGTGATGGTCTAAAAACTCCAGGTGGTGCAGAATGTGACCTCCAGCTTGTTGACTGGCTCCACAAAATGGGATCATGGAATAGCTCAGTCAGTAGAGCAAGAGACTCTTAATCTCAGGGTAATAGCACAGAACAGGCGCTCTTGAATAATGGCACCCCAAATGCAGAGCTCCCTCCCCACATTTGTCCTCTACTGTTTTTAGGCATCAGCTTAAGTTGCATTTGTTACTTCAGACCTATGGGAATTGATCATAGAGTTGGAAGAGACCACAAGGGCCATCGAGTCCAACCCCCTGCCAAGCAGGAAACACCATCAGAGCACTCCTGACATATGGTTGTCAAGCCTCTGCTTAAAGACCTCCAAAGAAGGAGACTCCACCACACTCCTTGGCAGCAAATTCCACTGTCAAACAGCTCTTACTGTCAGGAAGTTCTTCCTAATGTTTAGGTGGAATCTTAGATGTATGATCTCAACTGCTGCTAGACTGTTTGATCTTTGAGGTCTTTTTCTGATACTTATTTTCTTTATTGTTGGCTCTTATATTCACTGTGTTTTAAGTAGGTTGCTATGTACTGCCCTGGGAATCTTTGGGTTGAAGGCAGAACACAACTTTAATAAACAGCAATATATTATGTATTTTTTTTAACACTGGAATTCTCACCAACTGGTTCCTGCCACAGGAGAACTACTTAATAACTACAGGAGAATCATGCTGAACTATGAAGACACATGAGTTAAAAGGAAAAGGATCAATTTTAAAGTCAGTAGTTGTTGTTTTAAAAGGTGAAAGGTAAGGTAAAGGACCCCTGGACAGTTAAGTCCAGTCGAATTTGACTATGAGGTGCAACACTCATCTCAGCTTTCAGGCCGAGGGAGCCGGCATTTGTCTGCAGACAGCTTTTCCGGGTCATGTACTGGTATGCTTTCGAAGTGCAAGGTTGGCAGGAGCTGGGTTTGCAAACTAATGGGAGCTCACCCCGTTGTGTGGATTTGAACTGCCGACCTTGCGATCGGCAAGCTCAAGAGGCTCAGTGGTTTAGACCACAGTGCCACATGGGTCCTTTACCTTACCTTAAAAAAAACCCTTACTTTACAGAACAGCATAGACATCCATTTCTGAGTTCCAGCCATTCTTCATAGAGTTCTCCACCCTGACTTACAGCCAAGGATTTTTCCAAGGCGCTTCCTGAAAATACAAGAAAAATACTACCGTAACATTGTATCTTACACTCAATTTTCATTCTGTCTGATAAACGTGAGAGAGCAGGCACAATGATCAAAACTCCAGCAGTGACAAAGCAGAATCCAAAATGTCTTGGCTTATATTCTTCTCGGACTAAGACATTATACCTTTAGCCAAGGGTGGCCAAAAAAATCCTGGTCTAAGTCCAAATCAAACCAAACTCCATTTTAATTAGGCTGAGAACCTTTCATAATTCATACCGTCTTATACTTCAGTTATAACATACTAACATGAATAAGAGGTAAAAGGAAAATATAGTAAGAAAGAGGAAACGCTTCAGACAATTTGTATTGCTGAGCCTCTCCTCTAAACTAGATGAAGACCATGGATTGATGTCTGAATGAAGACGTGACAAGTGAGGTGTGCACCTTTTACAGTGGTGCCCCGCAAGACGAACGCCTCGCAAGACGAAAAACCCACTAGACGAAAGGGTTTTTCGGTTTTTGCATCGCTTCGCTAGACGAATTTCCCTATGGGCTTGCTTCGCAAGAAGAAAGCCCATAGGGAAATCTCCGGGGACCTCTTTTAAATGCTAGCGGTGGGGAGCAAAGCCTTTCCCCCCCCCCGGCCTTCAGAAGAGGTCCAGGAAGGCCGGCGGGGGCCGAAAGGCTTTGCTCCCCACCGCCAGCATTTTAAAAGCAGACCGGGATAGCAGGGAAGCGCTTGCCGCTATCCCGGATGGCTTTTGAAGGCAGGCGGGGGGGGAGCAAAGACTTTTGCCCCCCGCCCGCCTTCAGAAGAGGACCTCTTCTGAAGGCGGGCGGGGGGCAAAAGTCTTTGCTCCCCCCCGCCTGCCTTCAAAAGCCGTCCGGAGGCTTTTAAATCGCCCCAGGACAGTCCTGGGGCGATTTAAAAGCCCCCTCGACGGCAGGCAGGGGGGACAAAGACTTTTGCCTCCCGCCCGCCTTCGGAAGAGGTCCTGGACCTCTTCTGAAGGCGGGCGGGGGGCAAAAGTCTTTGCTCCCCCCTGCCTGCCTTCAAAAGCCGTCCGGAGGCTTTTAAATCGCCCCAAGACAGTCCCGGGGCGATTTAAAAGCCCCCTCGACGGCAGGCAGGGGGGACAAAGACTTTTGCCTCCCGCCCGCCTTCGGAAGAGGTCCTGGACCTCTTCTGAAGGCGGGCGGGGGGCAAAAGTCTTTGCTCCCCCCTGCCTGCCTTCCCGGGAGAGTGGAGAAACGCAGCGCTGCGTTTCTCCGCTCTCCCGGGAAGGCAGGCGGGGGGGGGGGAGCAAAGACTTTCGCCCCCCGCCGGCCTTCAGAAGAGGTCGGGGGACAGACTGTCCCCGGACCTGGTCTGAAGGCGGTTTCCATAGGAACGCATTAATTGATTTTTAATGCATTCCTATGGGAAACCGTGCTTCGCAAGACGAAAAACTCGCAAGACGAAAAGACTTGCGGAACGAATTAATTTTGTCTTGCGAGGCACCACTGTACTAAACAAAATGGGAATTCAGGTAGGGTTTAATTTTGTTCCACACCTCATAAAGAGCAGTCTAGATTATAATATCCTATAACAATGCCATCCCAGCTGATCAAACAAGGTACTTCATACCTTGAAAAGTCAGCTGAGAACCTTTGTGCTGGTTGAAAATACTATTTATTCAGCCTACAGGGATTAGTCTAATACCAAAGAGCACCCAAACATATACGGCTGGGTGAGCAGATGTACATGTTTCTAAGCAACAATTGTACTTCAAATAATTTAAAAGATAAAAAATGAGTTTTTTCCTCTCTCAAGGATGTAAGTGTGCAAAGTGTTTCAAGAACATTTTTATTTTTACAAGATTTAGGCTCTGATATACAAAACCTTTTTGTTTTATGCATAGTTATACATACCTTCACCAAATTCATTTAGAATAATTGCTATCCTCTTGTTGTGCTGTTCCGTCAAAATATAATTAAGAAGAGTGGTTTTTCCAGCACCTAAAAAAACAGAACAAACATTTTATTCAAAAAAAAAGCATAAATACATATACATATACAACTTAGAAATAAAAATATGCTTTCAAATAGAACTTTACAGACAGTGACCAGAACATCCTGAAATGTTAATCTTAATTTCTGATCTCTTCACAAACATTGCACATATTGTCTTAAGAAGGACCTCATGTTCTTAATATAAATTTATGGGACACAGCACATTTTTCAGGTTACACTAAAAACATTTCTTTCTTTGCTTCATCATGTAATTTTAACACCCTGTATATGTGTGTGTTTTGATCACTACAAACTCATTTCCCAGTATTTATAAACAACTACAGTGGTGCCCGGGGGACACAGGTGGCGCTGTGGGTTAAAGCCTCAGCGCCTAGGACTTGCTGATCGAAAGGTCGGCGGTTCGAATCCCTGTGGCGGGGTGCGCTCCTGCTGCTCGGTCCCAGCGCCTGCCAACCTAGCAGTTCGAAAGCACCTCCGGGTGCAAGTAGATAAATAGGGACCGCTTACCAGCGGGAAGGTAAACGGCGTTTCCGTGTGCGGCTCTGGCTCGCCAGATGCAGCTTTGTCACACTGGCCACGTGACCCGGAAGTGTCTCCGGACAGCGCTGGCCCCTGGCCTCTTAAGTGAGATGGGCGCACAACCCCAGAGTCTGTCAAGACTGGCCCGTACGGGCAGGGGTACCTTTACCTTTACCTTACAGTGGTGCCCCACAAGACGAACGCCTCGCAAGACGAAAAACCCGCTAGACGAAAGGGTTTTCCGTTTTGGAGGCGCTTCGCAAGACGAATTTCCAAATGGGCTTGCTTCGCAAGAAGAAAGCCCATAGAGAAATCTCCGGGGACCTCTTTTAAATGCTAGCGGTGGGGAGCAAAGCCTTTCCCCCCCCTCTGTCCTTCAGAAGAGGTCCAGGAAGGCCGGCGGGGGCGAAAGGCTTTGCTCCCCACCGCCAGCATTTTAAAAGCAGTCCGGGATAGCAGGGAAGCGCTTCCCGCTATCCCGGATGGCTTTTGAAGGCAGGCGGGGAGGAGCAAAGATTTTTGCCCTCGCCGGCCTTCCTGGACCTCTTCTGAAGGCCGGAGGGGGGGAAAAGGCTTTGCGTTTCTCCGCTGTCCCGGAGGGCTTTTGAAGGCAGGCGGGGGGAGCATTCTCCGCTGTCCCGGGGCGATTTAAAAGCTTCCCCCCCCCTGCCTGCCTTCCCGGGAGAGCGGAGAAACGCAGCACTGCGTTTCTCCGCTGTCCCGGGAAGGCAGGCGGGGGGGGGGAAGCAAAGACTTTCGCCCCCCACCGGCCTTCAGAAGAGGTCGGGGGACAGACTGTCCCCGGACCTGGTCTGAAGGCGGTTTCCATAGGAACGCATTAATTGATTTTTAATGCATTCCTATGGGAAACCGTGCTTCGCAAGACGAAAAACTCGCAAGACGAAAAGACTTGCGGAACGAATTAATTTCGTCTTGCGAGGCACCACTGTACACCGAACTATGGAAAACTCCTAGATTGGATATCATGGCATATCTTCAGAAACTTATGAAACCAACTTTGAAACTAGGAAATAAACTTCAATGTACTTTGGTCAAATTTCTGGGGGCTAAAAAAATGCAATTTTAATAAGTTCTTGATTCAATTAAAGTTATAGAAATGTCTTTGAGGTAAAAATAATGATGTTTCTTAGTGGTCAAGAAGCGCACCATGACTCTACCCCCTTCAAAGATGCCAAGGCACCATCATCACCTTGCTGTCATAGAACTCAAAAACTTATCTGTGATAGCAATTTAGCCCTGTACAGATGCTCCAATCCTGCAAAGTAGGGAATCAGCATCATGACTGATACTTGCATCTTGACTTCTGATTTACCTAGAGATTATACAATGCATGTAAGCTTCTGTGCAAATTAGGTGATGGGCTGCTGCAAACTAATTCTCCATCTCACAATGAGAACCAGTATAAGGCATTTCTTTGCTTCTAAATGCAGGCTTGATGCTCCAGCAACTGACCTGAACATCCTTGCTCTCTAATCATATCACGTCAACAGCACAGGGATTTAATTCATAACACAATTTACTTATTTTTTTACATTAGTTTAAATTTCTTACATGAACTCTACTATACTCTTCTCTAGTATAGAGCATATACAAGGAAAACAAGACAAGTGCAAAAATTGATGTAATACTACTTTTAAATAAAACAAAGCATAGTTCCATATAATAATAAAAATGCATTATTAAGCACCCTACAGTGACAATTTGGCATACAGTTTATTACCTAAATAGCCAGTAATAATGGTAACAGGAATCTTATATGGAATATCCTGTCCTGCATGGTCCTTTATCTGCTGTTCTCTTATTGGAATCAGCTCAGGGCAATCCTCTTCTTCCTCCACAGTAGAGCCTTCCATTTCTGAGTCACTATAACCACCTGCCAATCAAAGACAACAGTTAAAACCAATGGGGAAGGGCTCAAGAAGGGAAGCCTTTACACACTAGGAACCAGAGGGCTGTGAATAAGAGACCCTGAAACCCTAACTCTTCACAACCATGTGTGCTATGTCTCATTTTTGCCCCTCACATATTCCTCATTGAAGCATCATGCAGTTTCCCCCTAAATCTATATAAAAGCCAGTCTCCTACCTTGCAGCACAATAAAGCAAAACAATCCAGAATGGAGCCATTCAGATAGGAAGAGGCCAGTTGCTCAATGCCTTAGGTTTCAATCACTGCATCACTAAGAGCAGGACTTGGTGTGAAGAAGTGTTCCACTTTACTTTCTCCCACAATACTGAATGGCTGCCATTCACTCCATTGGGTCAGGTCAAGTTCTGCACTTGAACACAGCCTCACAGCAAGGAAAAACCTGCAGACCATGTGATCGCTGACATCAACACTGTGTGCAGTACCTACCTCCACTGAAGGCATAGCTGGGGGGGGGGGAGGGACATGCACCTGTCACCATTCTGTCTGGCTCTCTTGCAGATTTGGAATGCCTCAACAACAGTTGTTTTAAACTACTTTCTTTTGACCCCAAGTGTTCAGAAAATTCTGTCAAAATCCTCAATCACTGAAAACTAGGAAGTTACATCAGGGAGAATCTTTCATGCGGCTGAAATATTTTGCAAAATTACAAAGAACATTATTTTTTCCATCTTATTTTTAAAAGTCTAAAGTAAAATATTTAATGAAAGTATTTTGCAAAAATATATTCTGATTATATCTACTTTTAGTTTAGCGTTTTTATTTGTTTACCTGATTGGGGGGAGGTCGCTGCTCCCCCAACCCTTCCTTAGTAAAGGGCAAATATCCAGTGCTCCAGACGGCACATTCAGAGGGTGTTCTCACCAGGGGCGAAAGCTGCCCTCCATTTACTGAGAGGAGCGAGGCCTGGAGGCTGAAGAATAATGTCGTCACCCTTTTCGACTCTTCGGAGCCAGAGATAATGCCTGAGGTGAGGATTAGAAACGCCAAGCAGATTCCGAATCGGGTCCCCGAAGGCGGGGGGTCGGGTCCCTCGGCGGAATTCCTCGCTCCCTCGCGACCCCAAAGGAGATCCGGAAGCCCCGCGCAGATCTCGCGGGACCCCGCTGCGCGAGGAAGCCCCGCCACACTCTGCACATGCGCAGGAGTTCGTGCAGAAGAGGCACCTATTGGACGGACAGCCGCCCTGCCTTCTCTCGCGCACCTGCAAGCTCCGCCCCGTCGCTTCCTACCCAGCCAAGCACGCATGCGCGCCTCAGCTTCCTTCCCAGGCGAGGAACGTCGGTTCCTTCCTGCTGCGAAGGGCCGCGTCATCGGAGACGTCAGAGGGCATCTTGGCCTGTCGGCATCGGCGTCACAGGAAGAAGGTTCGGGGAGGCAGCGGACCCCTCCTCTCACTCAAGGAATTCTGGGCCCTGTAGTTTACAGAGCTTCAGCTCCCGGCGAAACTTCACAAACCAGAATTCTATAATTGCACCTTTTTAAAAAGAAACACACACACCCTTCAGTGAATTAAAAAAAAAGATTTTAAAATCAATTGTGAAAGACTTGGTGCTTGGGTGGATTGTTCTGCGCGGCAATACCAGGCCCCTTATTGTGGATGGAGCACAGTGGGGTGGATGTTCCTGCAGAAAAGGTGCTTTGCCCATAGCTAAGGGTGGAAAGAGCAATGGGTTGGTAGCATTAGAAGCACCCATCTGAAATGGCAAATTCTTCCATCCAGCCATATGGAGCTATGCTCCATTCCTGAATCAGAGAAGCTGGTTATAGCTGCTGATTTGAAAATAAGGGATCAGCAGCCTCACCTGTCCCGGGGACAGTCTACGGGTTATCTAACAATCTGGGATAGCAGCGGGAAGCAGCGGGAAACAGCGCTGGAATAAGGGGATTTCCCACAAAAAAAGGGAAGGTTGACAGCTATGAGTTTGGTTTTCACGTGGCTTTGAAAAAGTGCCAATAGTCTCCAAATCAGCCCCACACGGAAAGACGGCTGCTCATGAACACTGCTTCGTGTGAGTCCCGTCAGGCAAACTGTGAGTGGGGATGTAGCAAGGGCAGGGCCGCAGGGGTGGCTGGCCATCAATGGTCAGAGAGAATTGAGCGGAGGCAGGGCCCAGTGAAAGCAAGGAAGATTTTATTTTTCATTTGCAACAGAGGGGTGAGGAGGACCTGGAACAAGGGTGTGCAATAACTTTTAAAGATTTTGGAAATTGCCCAGTCCCTTGGTCAAAGACTACCCAAAAGTATCATACACATGTCACAGAAAAAGGCAGTCTAAAACAGAAATTCAAAAATGTGGCTTGTCTCCTGTCTGACAAAATTGGTCACCGGTGGCCTCTTTTGAGATGGTAAATACCTTAGTTCTTGAATCCAGGTAACAGGCAGTGAATGTCCTATGTGAGTGCCTGTAGGCGGTTGGAGGATGGATAATAATAATAATAATTTCCCAGGACATTCTATACAAGATCTCAAAGTAGCTGTTTTACTACAAAGGAATTTCAGAAATAGACTGGAAAGAGAAGCTGCTGAATTGCAACTTATTACCAAACTTAAAACCATGGAGAGACCTGGTCTGAACAGACATTGGATTCTTATCTCATTATACATGACAAAGCCATTTTTCACCTTCTCACCCCTTGCTTTTTCCTGTAAGACCTATTGCAGTCGTTAAGAGTCGTCAACAGGCTCATCACAGCTATCTGCCAATCACCCATTCCCACCACCCTTCTGAGTAATACCCCTCCCCACCTTCTCACTATATAGAAGGGTCTGGTAACTTCTGGTTCAGTGTATCTGAAGAAGTGTGCATGCACACGAAAGCTCATACCAAGAACTAACTTAGTTGGTCTTTAAGGTGCTACTGGAAGGAAAAAATTTTTTTGTTTTGAATACCCTGCCCATCTGGCGGGGTTTCCCCACCCACTCTGGGCGGCTTCCAATAAAGATTAAAAATACAATAAAACATCAGTCATTAAAAACTTCCCTAAACAGGGCTGCCTTCAGATTTCTTCTAAAGTCAGATAGTTGTTTATCTCTTTGACATCTGATGGGAGGGCGTTCCGTAGGGCGGGCGCCACTACTGAGAAGGCCCTCTGCCTGGTTCCCTGTAGCTTGGCTTCTCATAGTGAGGGAACCACCAGAGCTGGATCTCAGTGTCCAGGCAGAGCGATGGGGGTGGAGACGCTCCTTCGGGTGTACTGGGCCGAAGCCGTTTAGGGCTTTAAAGGGCAACACCAACACTTTGAATTGTGCTCGGAAACGTACTGGGAGCCAATGTAAGTCGGCAGCCTTTCCCAATCACCAGTCTGGCTGCCGCTTTCTGGATTAGTTGTAGTTTCCGGGTCACTTCCAAAGGTTGCACCACGTAGAGCACATTGCAGTAGTCCAAGCCGGAGATAACTAGAGCATGCACCACTCTGGCGAGACAGTCCGTGGGCAAGTAGGGTCTCAGCCTGCATACCAGATGGACCTGGTAGACAGCTGCCCTGGACACAGAATTAACCTGTGCCTCCATGAACAGCTGGGAGTCCAAAATGACTCCCAGACTGAGCATCTGGACCTTCAGGTGAAGGAAAGCCTTGCTTCTGCACATGACTGTGGCCTGATGGGAAGTCTAGCTTCTAAGCTTCGCTTCTGCATATGATGCTGCGCAAACCGTTCTAAGCTGAAACATTCCTAGAATGTTCAGTTCACATTGAGTTCGTACCCTGACCTGTTCTTAATGCATAGTTGAACACATCTACGGATGAATGCTATATCAATCACTAGTAAAAGTTTAATAAGGAGGTTTTCACGCCTGTCCAATTCTGTGTTCCCTTTCCCACCCTTTAATCTATTGGTGATTAATGCTTATATGCAACCCTTGTATTGTATTTGTGTTAACCCATCAGCAATAAGCACATACGTGGCAATGCTGTAATATTCAATAAAAGGGACTTCCCGAGACATGCTCGAGAGATGCCTCCCATATGACACTCACCACTTGTCTGTCGTTATTTCAACCCAACATTCAGGGGCACAGTTGCCCTATTCAGGACCAGGGAGTCCCCCAAATCTGCCCGCCCCCTGTCCCCCAAGAACAGTACTTCTGTCTTGTTAGGATTCTATCTCAAGCCATTAAATCCATCCTCCAACCGCCTCCAGACACTCACACAGGACATTCACTGCCTTCACTGGTTCCAATTTGAAAGAGAGGTAGAGCTGAGTGTCATCCACATACTGATGAACACCCAGCCGCAACCCCCGATGCTCTCTCCCAGCAACTTCATATAGATGTTGAAAAGCATGGGGGAGAGGACGGAACCCTGAGGCACCCCACAAGTGAGAGCCCAGGGGTCTGAACACTCATCCCCCTCCCCACCACTTTCTGAACACAGCCCAGGAGGAAGGAGCAGAACCACTGTATAACAGTGCTCCCAGCCCCTCTAGACGGTCCAGAAGAATGTGATGGTTGATGGTATCAAAAGCCACTGAGAGATCCAACAGAACTAGGAAACAGCTCTCACCTTTGTCCCTAGCCTGCTGGAGATCATCGAGCAGCACGACCAAGGCAGTTTCAGTCCCATGATGAGGCCTGAATCCCGAATGGAAGGGATCCAAATGGTCCGCTTCTTCCAGGCGTGCCTGGAGTTGTTCAGCAACTACTCGCTCTATACCTTGCCCAAGAATGGAAGATTTGAGACTGGGTGATAGTTGGCCATATTGGCCAGGTCTAGAGATGTTTTTTTAAGATGCGGTTTAATGACTGCCTCTTCCAGCAGGTCTGGGAAAGCTCCCTCACAAAGAGAAGCATTCACCACCACGCCAAGCCCATTGCCCAGCTCTTCCTGGCTCACTTTTATAAGCTAGGATGGGCAAGGATCAAGGAGACAGATGGTCAGTTTCACTTGTCTAAGCAGCCTGTCCACATCCTTGGAGGTAACAGATTGGAATTGATTCCATGCAACTAAACCAGACAGGGCTCTAGCACTCTCCTACCCTGGCCCTGCTCCCACGGTGGAGTCTACCTTTTCCTGAATCTGAGCGACTTTATCTGCAAAAAACTTTGCAAAATCGTTGCAGGAAATATTTTACCAGACCCCGGTGGCAAACGTGGTTCAGTTAAATTGTGAACCACCTGAAAGAGTCTCCTGCTACTATTTTCTGCAGATGCAGTAGAGGTGGTGAAGGAAGTACACTTTGCCCTCACTATCACCACTTGGTAGGCTCGACGTTGAGCTCTAACCCATGTCTGGTCCGGTTCAAAATGAGTTTTCCGCCACCGGCACTCTAGCCATCTCAATGACTGTTTCATCGCCCTCAGCTCCAGGGAAAACCATGGGGCTGTCCGGGCTCCATACAATTGGAAGGGGTGCTTTGGAGCAAGACAGTCAATAGTCCTGGTTAACGCTGCATTCCAGCGGGCCACCAGGGAATCAGCTGAAAGGCCATCAACATGGGATAAAGCATCCCTTACCACTCTCTGGAAACCATTTGGATCCATTAAGTGCAGACCATCTGAATTGGTCCCACCTCCCTGCAGAGGGGAAGGGCCGCAGAGAAGTCCAGTTGCACCAGGACGTGATCTGACCATCGCACTTCTTTTGTTTCGCTTTTACTTATTGTCAGATCACCCACATCCATAGAGGTAAACACCAGGTTTAAGGCATGTCCATGACTATGAGTTGGGTCAAACTTATTCAGGCACAGCCCCATGGAGGCCATGCTTTCCACGGAGTCCCGAGCAGCCCCTTGTAAGGTTGTGTCGACGTGGATATTAAAATCCCCCAGGACAACCAATCTACGTGGCTCCAGGAGAACATCTGCCACGACCTGAAGCAGCTCGGGCAGGGAATCCTTGGTGCAGCAGGGAGGTCAGTATACCAAAAGGAATCCTGCACTGCCCCTATTGCCCAACTTCCAGAACATGCACTCAGAAAACTGGGTCTTCCCAATAGGATGCCTGGTGCAAGCTAATGACTTCCTAAAAATCACTGCAGCCCCCCCTCCCCACCCACATGACCTGGGTTGCTGTGCGTAAGAGAAACCTGGTGGACAAGCAACAGCAAGAACAGGCCCATCTGCTTCACCCCACCAAGTCTCTGTTACACATGCCAGGTCAAGTAATGATGACGATCAAGTAATGAATGGCAGTGGTCTTATGAATCATTGACCTTTCATTGCACAGCAGCACCTTCAGGTCATGTGTTTCTCCCTTGCTGATTCCAGTATCCATCCGGTCAAGACCAGACCTGGAGGCAGGGATAGTCCTCAAACAGCGACTAAATCTGCTTCCTTGGTAATGACATGGTCTGGTCTTAGCGTAACTCCTCCTCCTACTTGTGACCACCGAGATCAGATGTCCCAGTGCGCCCGCCCCCCCCCCCCGTGGAACCTGCCCCAGCCATTCTGTTGGCTGGGGCGCACTCCCATCCAGCCTTGACCCCGCCCCTTAAAACAAAATGCAAACTATACAACAGCTAATACAACAATAAAAAACCAAACAAAACAGTAACAATTATACTAAAATTAATCTCCAACCAGTTGTTCATCCCATCCCCAACAAAGCAAAAGGGGAGGGGGGAAATTTAAAAAAACTTTAAATGCCACAGACTGCTTAAGAACATTTTAAAACACATTAGACACTTGGAACAGGGAAGCAATCCGAAGGCAATATCATTGACTAACCTAGTATAGTTATTTTAGAATATTTCTATCCCACCTGTCCACATTTCAGCCTGTAAAGTGGTTATAAGAATGAATCACATATCCAGGATTCCTACTTGCTTAACAGAAATCGGGGGGGGGGGGGGTTGTTTGGTAATTTTGCTTCTCCTCGTGCCCTCTCCTAACCAAGGCTAGGTGGTGAGAACAAACGGGGAGAGCTGTAACCTTGAAGGACTGATAATAATAAGCTGAAATAACTATTGTTTTGAGAACAAGCCAGGAAACTGACTGGTATAGAAATAGTATAAAATAATTTAGAATAACCAGAAAACAGGCAGCCACAGCTACAGCAACCAGAAGGGCATCTGTGCAGGACATACCTGATAGACCTGTCTCCCCAGAAATGGCAGACTTTTTGTTAGAATTTTTAAAATATATGTTAAAATATCAGGAATTAATTGGTGAAATAATACGCAGGATGAATAAATTGAAATTAAACAAAGTGGAACTATGAGGGAAGTCCAGGGGAGTGGGGCAGGAAAAAATGGAAATATTTCATAGAGGATGTATGTATTGAAAAAATAATAAAAACTATTTTAAAAAAAAGATATGTTAAAAGAAATGTAAAAAGATGGTAGCGGAATTGGGAAAAAATACCAAGATGGTCACAGAGATGACCAATAAACTAGAGAATTTGACAAAAAGAAGAAGTATCTTTGGACCTCTCTGTGAAAGGTTTGGAGGCCAAATCTCAAAAAAATTGAAAGTGACAACACTGATTTGAGAAAAGAGCAGGCAACAATAAGGGGGGAAATGGAAAACTCTCTGGTAGGATCAGTCTGAAGACAGTTTAGGAGATGAGGCAGAAAGCACAGGTAGTGAGAATGAGGGGTGTGCCAGATGAGGGGGAAGAGGACCTCAAAGTTTATCTAGCCAAGGCAATTGCCAATTGGCTAGGTGAAGAACAGGATTACATTTTGGATGCAATTGACAGCTGTTTGGGGGCGAGGTCTAAATTGGTTAAGGCCAGGAAATTAGCTGGAGACTGTTTAGTGACTTCTAATTCCAAGAAGTTAAAGGAGGCTATAGTCCAAAATAATTATGCAAACAGACTCCAGATTGAAGAAAACCCGATTCTCATGCTGAAAGAAATTCCCGCTTGTTTGTTACAGAAACGAATTCAGTACAGATTCCTGACAGATGTTTTGAAAAGAGTCAACATACAATATAAATGGGAATTTCCAGAAGGAATTTCCTTTACATATAAAAGACAAAGACACAGATTTACCAACATAGATGAGAGATTGTGACAACCCATATACACCAACTGAACCAGAGGGAGCAACAGGAGGAATAGGAGAGGGGACAATGGGGGGAAATAGATAATTTCAATAATCAAGAAGAGAAGGAAAAAAGACTCTAGTAAAATATGGCAGATTTAAAAGTGTGGATTGGTATGTAAATGGTCTAAACAATAAAGCTAAAAGAAACAAAATTGAACATATAATTATAAAGCAAAATATAGATCAGAAGTCAGCAAACTTTTTCAGCAGGGAGCCAGTCCACTGTCCCTCAGACCTTGGGGGGGGGGCGAACTATATTTTGAATAAAAAGATGAACAAATTCCTATGCCCCACAAATAACCCAGAGATGCATTTTAAATAAAAGCACACACTCTACTGATGTAAAAACACCAGGCAGGCCCCACAAATAACCCAGAGATGCTTTTTAAATAAAAGGACACATTCTACTCATGTAAAAACACAGATTCCCGGACCATCTGCGGGCCGGATTTAGAAGGCGTTAGGGCCGGATCCAGCCCCCAGGCCTTAGTTTGCCTACCCATGATATAGATGTAATATGCCTACAAGAGACCCATGTAGCAAGAAGACATAAAAGAGTTTTAATTAGGTAATAAAAAGTTAGGAATGGAATTTATAACAGCAGACAAATAAAAAAGAGGCATGGTTTTGTACATTAAACAACAATCTGAGCCTTTAAAAAAAAGATGAGCAAGGAAGAGTGATTGCAGTACAGATAGTAGTACAAGTTGGAAAAATCTTATTAAATGGAATCTATGTCCAAACTTTTTCAAAGAGGGCCAGATTTGATGAAGTGAACAAGTTGACTTTTTAGGATTGAAGTGAAGCTTTTTGGGGGGATTTTCGCCCAGTTATTGAGCTTTTTTTAGAATTGAAGTTGTTGAGCTTTGGAAACATATTTTTTGTAATATGCTGATCAAAAAATGATCTTAATAGGTGATTTAAATAGGGTGTTTTCACTTGAAATGGACAGAACAATTATAAAAAAGAGACTAAAGAAGGGAGACTCCCAACAAGTTTGTTTTATTTGGCATACATTTGATAGATGTATGGAGAGTCAAACATCCTCTAGATAGAGAGTTCACGTTCTTCTCACATGTGTATGAAAGTAGTGCGAGAATTAATGCAATGTGGCTCTCTAAAGAATTAGAACTAAGAGTAAAAAAAAACACAGAACTATTGCCAAGAACATTATCAGACCACAATCCATGAATTTTCATAGAATCATAGAATCATAGAGTAGGAAGAGACCACAAGGGGCATTGAGTCCAACCCCCTGCCAAGCAGGAAACACCATCAGAGCACTCCTGACATATGGTTGTCAAGCCTCTGCTTAAAGACCTCCAAAGAAGGAGACTCCACCACACTCCTTGGCAGCAAATTCCACTGTCAAACAGCTCTTACTGTCAGGAAGTTCTTCCTAATGTTTAGGTGGAATCTTCTTTCTTGTAGTTTGGAACCATTGCTCCGCGTCCGCTTCTCTGGAGCAGCAGAAAACAAGCTTTCTCCCTCCTCTATGTGACATCCTTTTATATATTTGAACATGGCTATCATATCACCCCTTAACCTCCTCTTCTCCAGGCTAAACATGCCCAGCTCCCTTAGCCATTCCTCATAAGTCATCGTTTCCAGGCCTTTGACTATTTTGGTTGCCCTCCTCTGGACACGTTCCAGTTTGTCAGTGTCCTTCTTGAACTGTGGTGCCCAGAACTGGACACAGTACTCCAGGTGAGGTCTGACCAGAGCAGAATACAGTGGCACTATTACTTCCTGTTGCTACCAAAGGGTTAAGAGGTAGCAAGACGCTCTAATCACTGAGCAGCTGGAAGTCATTAAGTTTCCAGGAATGTGAGTTTGTATAAATAGTCAGTCACCCGTGTGTTTGTCCCTTTGGGCGTGTTTGCTGATATGTGTGGTTCGTCGCCAGGGTTTTTTTTTTCTTTTGTAAATAAACCTTTTCTTTGAGTTCCAAACCGCTTGCTCCAATATTCCTCTTTGAAAAGATACTGCCTCTCCTGCCCTTCTTAAACCGCTGCGCGAAATGCTCTGCTGTAATGGGACTTGTGACGATGGAAGCGCACTGGACATTTACTTAGCATTAAACTAATTAAAGTTTAATGGGACAGGTTATGGTTGTTTGTACGTCAAGAAGGAGATAAGGAGTGCAGTTCAGAGTGATTTATGCAAGGACTGGAGCGAAGACAGAAGCGGTTGCCGACAACGAAAGCTTCAAAGCAGCTTGAGTCCTGCAACGTGCCTAGAAAAAGTTTTAAACAGGCACTGCGCAGTTTGTACTCGCTGGAAGACGTCTTATTCCTCAAGGAGCCACCTCAGCAGCTGGGAGACGGCCTACAGGTGTGTGAGTATCGTTCCTAA